>NC_041382.1:375744261-375751002 GCF_002162155.2 Triticum dicoccoides
TGTGTACGCGTGGCGGCAGGGGGCACGTCGCCGCACTGTGCCGCCCATGAGGAATCAATGGAAGGCTGACTGGCGATAGCCTTAGCATTGATTCCTGATACGTCTCCAACGTATCTATAATTTTTGATTGCTCCATGCTATATTATCTACTGTTTGGACTATATTAGGCTTTATTTTCCACTTTTATATTATTTTTGGGACTAACCTATTAACCGGAGGCCCAGCCCAGAATTGCTGTTTTTGCCTATTTCAGAGTTTCGGAGAAACAGAATATCAAACGGAGTCCAAACGGAATAAAACCTTTGGGAACGTGATTTTCTCAGCAAACGTGATCCAGGAGACTTGGACCCTACTCCAAGGAGTCAAAGAGGCCGTCATGAGGGTGGGGGGCGCGCCCCCTAGGGCGCGCCTCCTGCCTCGTGGGCCCCTTGGTGCTCCACCAACGTACTCCTTCCTCCTATATATACCTACGTACCCCCAAACGATCAGATACGGAGCCAAAAACCTAATTCCACCGCCGCAACTTTCTGTATCCACGAGATCCCATCTTGGGGCCTGTTCCGGAGCTCCGCCGGAGAGGGCCATCATCACAGAGGGCTTCTACATCATCATAGCCCCTCCGATGAAGTGTGAGTAGTTCACCTCAGACCTTCGGGTCCATAGTTATTAGCTAATTGGCTTCTTCTCTCTTTTTGGATCTCAATACAATGTTCTCCCCCTCTCTTGTGGAGATCTATTCGATGTAATCTTCTTTTTGCGGTGTGTTTGTTGAGACCGATGAATTGTGGGTTTATGATCAAGTCTATCTATGAATAATATTTGAATCTTTTCTGAATTCTTTGATGTATGATTGGTTATCTTTGCAAGTCTTTTCGAATTATCAGTTTGGTTTGGCCTACTAGATTGGCTTTTCTTGCCATGGGAGAAGTGCTTAGCTTTGGGTTCAATTTTGCGGTGTCCTTTCCCAGTGACAGAAGGGGCAGCAAGGCACGTATTGTATTGTTGCCATCGAGGATAACAAGATGGTTTTTTTATCATATTGCATGAAACTATCCCTCTACATCATGCCATCTTGCTTAAGGCGTTACTCTGTTTTAACTTAATACTCTAGATGCATGCTTGATAGCGGTCGATGAGTGGAGTAATAGTAGTAGATGCAGGCAGGAGTCGGTCTACTTGTCTCGGACGTGATGCCTATATACATGATCATACCTAGATATTCTCATAACTATGCTCAATTCTGTCAATTGCTCAACAGTAATTTGTTCACCCACTGTAGAATACTTATGCTCTCGAGAGAAGCCACTAGTGAAACCTATGGCCCCCGGGTCTATTCTCATCATATCAATCTCCATCACTTTAATCTTGCTTTGCTTTTTTACTTTGCCTTTTACTTTTCACTTTGCATCTCTATACCAAAAATACCAAAAATATTATCTCTATCAGATCTCACTCTCGTAAGTGACCGTGAAGGGATTGACAACCCCTAATCGCGTTGGTTGCGAGGAGCTATCGTTTTGTGCAAGTACGAGGGACTTGAGCGTAGCCTCCTACTGGACTGATACCTTGGTTCACAAAAACTGAGGGAAATACTTATGCTACTTTGTTGCATCATCCTCTCCTCTTCGGGGAAATCCAACGCAGTGCTCAAGAGGTAGCAAGAAGAATTTCTGGCACCGTTGCCGGGGAGTCTACGCAAAAGTCAACATACCAAGTACCCATCACAATCCGTATCTCCCGCATTACATTAGTTGCCATTTGCCTCTTGTTTTCCTCTCCCCCACTTCACCCTTGCCATTTTATTTGCCCTCTCTTTCCCAATCTCCTTCTCTCTTTCCGTTCGCCTTTTTCTCGCTTGCCTTTTTGTTTGCTCGTGTGTTGGTTTGCTTGTTTGTCGCGATGGCTCAAGATACTACCAAATTGTGTGACTTCACCAATACCAATAATAATGATTTCCTTAGCACACCGATTGCTCCGCTTGCCAATACTGAATCTTGTGAAATCAATACTGCTTTGTTGAATCTTGTTATGAAAGATCAATTCGCCGGCCTTCCTAGTGAAGATGCCGCTACCCATCTGAATAGCTTCGTTGATTTATGTGATATGTAAAAGAAGAAAGATGTCGATAATGATGTTGTTAAATTGAAGCTATTTCCTTTTTCGCTTAGAGATCGTGCTAAAGCTTGGTTTTCGTCTTTGCCTAAAAATAGTATTGATTCTTGGAACAAGTGCAAAGATGCTTTTATCTCTAAGTATTTTCCTCCCGCTAAGATCATCTCTCTTAGAAACGATATTATGAATTTTAAACAACTTGATCATGAACATGTTGCACAAGCTTGGGAGAGAATGAAATTAATGATACATAATTTCTCTACTCATGGTTTGAATTTGTGGATGATTATACAAATTTTTTATGCCAGATTGAATTTTGCTTCTAGAAATCTTTTAGATTCGGCCGCGGGAGGCACTTTTATGGAAATCACTTTAGGATATGCTACTGAACTCCTAGATAATATTATGGTTAATTATTCTGAATGGCATACTGAAAGATCTACTAATAAAAAAGTGCATGCGATAGAAGAAATCAATGTTTTGAGTGGAAAGATGGATGAACTTATGAAATTATTTGCTACTAAGAGTGTTTCTTCTGATCCTAATGATATGCCTTTGTCTACTTTGATTGAGAATAATAATGAATCTATGGATGTGAATTTTGTTGGTAGGAATAATTTTGGTAACAACGCGAATAGAGGAAATTTTAATCCTAGGCCTTATCCTAGTAATCCTTCTAATAATTATGGAAATTCCTACAACAACTCTTATGGAAATTTTAATAAGATGCCCTCTGAATTTGAGAATAGTGTTAAAGAGTTTATGAATTCACAAAAGAATTTTAATGCTTTGCTTGAAGAGAAATTGCTTAAAGTTGATGATTTGGCTAGGAACGTTGATAGAATTTCTCTTGAGGTTGATTCTTTAAAGCTTAGATCTATTCCTCCTAAGCATGATATCAATGAGTCTCTCAAATCCATGAGAATTTCCATTGATGAGTGCAAGGAAAGAACCGCTAGGATGCGTGCTACGAAAGATGCCTTTATTAAAGCGTGTTCTTCCAATTCTTATGAAAATCAAGATGAAGATCTAAAAGTTATTGATGTATCCCCTATTAAATCTTTGTTTTGCAATATGAATCTTGATGAAACTGAATATGATCTTCCTTTACCTAGAAGGCGTTCTAAAAATTCGGAGTATTTAGATCTTGATGATGAAATTGATAAAAGTGGGATTGAAAGAAATAAAAATCTAGATGTTGCTAAACCCACTATATTGGATTTCAAGGAATTTAATTATGAAAGTTGCTCTTTAATTGATTGTATTTCCTTGTTGCAATCCGTGCTAAATTCTCCTCATGCTTATAGTCAAAATAAAGCCTTTACCGAACATATCGTTGATGCCTTGATGCAATCTTATGAAGAGAAACTTGAGTTGAAAGTTTCTATCCCTAGAAAACTCTATGATGAGTGGGAACCAACTATTAAAATTAAGATTAAAGATCATGAGTTTTATGCTTTGTGTGAATTGGGTGCTAGTGTCTCCACTATCCCCAAAACTTTGTGTGATTTGCTAGATTTCCGTGATTTTGATGATTGCTCTCTAAACTTGCATCTTGCGGATTCCACTATTAAGAAACCTATGGGAAGAATTAATGATGTTCTTATTGTTGCAAATAGGAATTATGTGCCCGTAGATTTTATCGTTCTTGATATAGATTGCAATCGTTCTTGCCCTATTATTCTCGATAGACCTTTCCTTAGAACGGTTGGTGCAATTATTGATATGAAGGAAGGGAATATTAGATTTCAATTTACATTAAAAAGGGCATGTAACACTTTCTTAGAAATAAAATAAAATTGGCGTATGAAACTATCATGAGAGCCACTTATGGATGGCCTACCAAAGATGGCAATACCTAGATCTATCCTCGCTTTTATGCCTAGCTAGGGACGTTAAACGATAGCGCTTGTTGGGAGGCAACCCAATTTTATTTTAGTTTTTTTGTTTTTTCTTCTGTTTAGGAATAAATAATCCATCTACCTTCTGTTTAGATGTGGTTTTGTCTTTTAATTAGTGTTTGTGCCAAGTTAAACCTATAGGAACTTCTTGGATGATAGTTATTTGATCTTGCTGTAATTTCCAGAAACTTTGCGTTCAGTGCCCGAATTATTAAAATTCACCAGAACATGATAAACAAATTGCCTAGGTCTTCCTATTTTGGCTGAATTTTTGGAGATCCATAAGTTTGCGTTAGTTACAGATTACTACAGACTGTTCTGTTTTTGACAGATTCTGTTTTTCGTGTGTTGTTTGCTTATTTTGATGAATTTGTGACTAGTAAAATAGTTTATAATCCATAGAGAAGTTGGAATACAGTAGGTTTAACACCAATATAAATAAAGAATGAGTTCATTACAGTACCTTTAAGTGGTCTTTTGTTTTCTTTCTCTAACGGAGCTCACGAGATTTCTGTTGAGTTTTGTGTTGTGAAGTTTTCAAGTTTTGGGTAAATTCTTTTGATGGATTATGGAACAAGGAGTGGCAAGAGCCTAAGCTTGGGGATGCCCATGGCACCCCCAAGATAATCCAAGGACACCAAAAAGTCAAAGCTTGGGGATGCCCCGGAAGGCATCCCCTCTTTCGTCTACTTCCATCGGTAATTTTACTTAGAGCTATATTTTTATTCACCACATGATATGTGTTTTGCTTGGAGCATCTTGTATTATTTGTGTCTTTGTTTGTTAGTGTGCCACAATCATCCTTGATGTATACATCTTTTGAGAGAGCCATACATGAATTGGAATTTAATAGAAAACTCTAAGTGCTTCACTTATATCTTTTGAGCTTGATAGTATTGCTCTAGTGCTTCACTTATATCCTTTAGAGCACCGTGGTGGATTTGTTTTATAGAAACTATTGATCTCTCATTGCTTCACTTAGATTATTTTGAGAGTCTTAATAGCATGGTAATTTGCTTAATAATAAAATACTTGGTATTCAAGATTTGTAAAACTTTCTTTTGAGTGCGTTGAATACTAAGAAAAGTTGGATGCTTGATAATTGTTTTGAGATATGGAGGTGATAATATCAAAGTCATGCTTGTAGAGTAATTGTGAATTTGAGAAGTGCTTGAGTTGAAGTTTGCAAGTCCCGTAGCATGCACATATTGTAAACGTTATGTAACAAATTTGAAACATGAGGTGTTATTTGATTGTCCTCCTTATGAGTGGCGGTCGGGGACGAGCGATGGTCTTTTCCTACCAATCTATCCCCTAGGATCATGCGCGTAATGCTTTGG
Organism: Triticum dicoccoides; assembly: GCF_002162155.2. Taxonomy (NCBI): domain Eukaryota; kingdom Viridiplantae; phylum Streptophyta; class Magnoliopsida; order Poales; family Poaceae; genus Triticum; species Triticum dicoccoides. The sequence continues at coordinate 375,749,615 of NC_041382.1, forward strand.
TTTTTGATGGCTTGTAGATTTTTGCAATAAGTATATGAGTTCTTTATGACTAATGTTGAGTCCATGGATTATACGCACTCTCACCCTTCCATCATTGCTAGCCTCTTCAGTACCGTGCATTGCCCTTTCTCACATTGAGAGTTTGTGCAAACTTCGCCGGTGCATCCAAACCCCATGATATGATATGCTCTTTCACACATAAACCTCCCTATATCTTCCTCAAAACAGCCACCATACCTACCTATTACGGCATTTTCATAGCCATTCCGAGATATATTGCCATGCAACTTTCCACCATTCCGTTCTTCATGACACATCTATCATTGTCATATTGCTTAGCATGATGTAACACCCTCGATGCGACTATATCTCCCACGTGTCGAGGCACGACTTAGAGGCATAATCGCATTGAAGGCATATGTCGCAAGTTAGGCAATCTTCACAACATCCCATGTAATATAAATCATAAAGGGGAGATAACATAGTTGGCTTACACTCGCCACGTCAATCAAGTACATCAATAACATTACATCAACCAAACACTCATGGCCCGACTACGGCGCCAAAATAAAAGATAACCCAACATGCGACACGGTCCCAATCACCCCCAACTGGGCACCACTACTGATCATCAGGAAAGGAAACATAGTATCGTTGAGAGTCCTCGTCGAACTCCCACTTGAGCTCGAGCACGTCACCTGGAGCGGAATTATCAGGCCCTGCATCTGGTGTAATAGTAATCTGTGAGCCACAGGGACTCAGCAATCTCGCACCCTCGCGATCAAGACTATTTAAGCTTATAGGTAAGGCAAGGTAAATATATGTGGAGCTGTAGCAAGCGACTAGCAAATATGGTGGCTAACTTATTCACAAAAGAGAGCGAGAAGAGGAGGCAAAGCGCGAGCAAGAAACTAGAGAACAACCTGCGCAAGCATAACTCCAACACCGTGTCCACTTCCCGGGCTTCGCCGAGAAGAGGCCATCACGGTAACACACTCAGTTGATTCATTTTAGTTAAGTTAAGGTTCAAGTTATCTACAACCGGACATTAACAAATTCCCATCTGCCCATAACCGCGGGCACGACTTTTGAAAGTTCAAATCCCTGCAGGGGAGTCCCAACTTAGCCCATGACAAGCTCTCACGGTCAATGAAGGAATAGACCTCCTCCCAAGACGTTCCGATCAGACTCGGTATCTCGGTTCTTCAAGACACTTCGACAGGTTAAAACAAGACCAGCAACACCGCCCGAATGTGCTGACAAATCCCGATAGAAGCTGCACATATCTCGTTCTCAGGGCACACTCAGATAGGTCAAGCTACAAGTAAAACCAACCCTCGAGTTTCCCCAAGGTGGCCCCGCAGGCTGCCTGGTTCGGACCAACACTC
>NC_041382.1:375751388-375830071 GCF_002162155.2 Triticum dicoccoides
AAACCCAAGGGAAAAAGAGGCTAGGTGGCAAATGGTAAAACCAAGGTTGGGCATTGCTGGAAAAGCTTTAATCAAGGCGAACTATCAAGGGGTTCCCATTATAACCCAACTGCGTAAGGAACGCAAAATCCGGGAACATAACACCGATATGACGGAAACTAGGGCGGCAAGAGTGGAACAAAACACTAGGCGAGAGGCCGAGCCTTCCACCCTTTACCAAGTATATAGATGCATTAAGATAACATGGCAATATAATGATATCCCAACAAGTAAATAAATTTCCAACAAGGAACAGCCTCCAATCTTCACCTGCAACTAGCAACGCTATAAGAGGGGCTGAGCAAAGCGGTAACATAGCCAATCAATGGTTTGCTAGGACATGGTGGGTTAGAGGTTTGACATGGCAATTTGGGAGGCTTGAAAGCAAGTGGTAGGCATCGTAGCATTGGCATAGCAAAAGAGCGAGCAATCTAGCATAGCAAAGATAGTAGTGATTTCGAGGGTATGATCATCTTGCCTGCAAAGTTGTTAGAGTTGACTGGATCCTCGAAAGCAAACTCAACGGGCTCCTCGTTAGCGAACTCGTCTCCCAGCTCTACCCAAACAAGACAAACAAGCAACAAGGACACAATCAACCACGTGCAAGATCTCAAACAATATGATGCAATGATGATATGCTATGCGGGATGCATATGCAAGATTTGTCAAGGAAAGCATGAACCTGGCCTCAACTTGGAAATCCAAGTGTGCCACTGGAAAGATGAGATGAAATCGCTTGAAAACGATATAAAGAACGCCAGAATCGGAGTTACAGTTTGGAAATAGCAAGCGATTCAAATATGGCACCGGTCTGCGATTTACAGCAAGTAGCCATCTAAATGCAATGAGATGAACATGCTACAACACCCAAACATGACAACAAAATACATGGCAGGGATGCATACAAGATGCTTAACAAAAATCTAGCACTGAGCTACGGCCAATTTATCCATTAACAGGTTCAAACAAGCATGGCAAAAATGCATATGGCAAACAGATCTCAGACTTAGTGAAATTATCACTTGTCTGGAATTTCAGATCAGGTAGCACTCTTCGGAGCAACAAAACTACATGCTACAGGACCTGAACATGGCAAAGTAAAGCACGGCATGGAGCTACTCAAAGAGCTTAACAAAAGTCCCTTAGTTACCTTGAGCCAAAAGGGATCAAAAAATACAATTGCAAGCATGTGAACATAGCAAAAAACATAATCAGTTTTCAGACTTAGTGAAAACTGACACATGCTGAAACGTAACTCAAGTAGGCATGTTTATGAGCTCGATGCACTCACTACGGTGCAAGTCATGACCAACTAAGCATACATCTATCAAGAACACACAAAATGCAAGCTAGACATGGCAAGAACAATAGCATAACATGCACGGATCAACTACAACATCATCGACAAAATTGCAAACAAGTTGACAATCTGCCCAGATTCACAAAGTAGCAAAAGTAGAGCTCGGTTGACTCAAGCTAGGGTTCTCCATAATTGCAAAAAAGGCATGGATGGATAGAGCACTACAAGATTAACAAAACATCCTTACTGATCATCCTCAAAAGAGGCACAGATCACTAGGAAACAACATGAACATATGGCAATATGAAATAAACAGCTCAAGGACTTAGTGGAAATGCTAAGTCCCTGAAAACAGAATTACCAAGTGCACCACTTTGCAAGCTTGTGCTAGTCACCACACTAATCACAAAAATACATGGGTTGCACCTCTGGAAAGATGACAAAACCCTTAACAAAACATATGTTGAACTCATGGGCATATCATGCACACAATAATCATGGCAAAAATGACAAAAAGCTAAATAGAGTAGCAGATCTGACAAATATCTCAAGTAGCCCTCTTCTAACAACATTTCAGGCATCAAGATGGACTCAAATGAAAATGATGCAATGGAACGAAATGATGTACTCTCTGAGATGAACATTTTGATATGCTATATGCCAAAAACGGAGCTACAGATGCAAAGTTACGAGGCTATGAACATGAGCATATGGACCTGGGATTTTGGGACTTAGGAGAAAATTCAACCTCCGGATCTAGGGTTTGCACGAGCCCCGAGGTTCGCCGGGATCTCGCCGGCGTCGTTGGCCGGGGCGGCGGCCGGAGCGGGAGGAAGAGGCCGGGGCGGCGGAGAGGAGGCGAGGCCGAGGCGAGGGGCGGTGTCGGCGGGGCGGCGACGGCTCGCGGCGGAGGCGGCGGGGCCGGCGAACGGGGCAAGGAGGCAGGCGGCTTCGGGTGGCAGCGCGGGGGGGATGGGCCGCGGGGGCCGGCTCCGGGCTCCCCAGGCCGCGCGGTGGCGGGCGGCGGTACAGGGACACGTGGCAGCTCCTGAGTGGTGGCGGCGAGGTATCCGGCGGCCGGCGGACGTGTCCGGCCGCGCGGAGAGGAGCGGGGCTAGGGTTAGGGGTGGAATGACCCGAAAATTTCGGGGGAGATACTATTTTATAGGTAGAGGGAGCTAGGAGAGTCCAAATGAGGTGCGGTTTTTGGCCACGCGATCGTGATCAAACGATCTAGATGATGGAGAAGGCTTAGGTGGGTTTTGGGCCAAATTGGAGGGGTGTTGTCTGCAACACACACGAGGCCTTCTCGGTCCCTCGGTTAACCGTTGGAGTATCAAACGAAGTCCAAATGATACGAAACTTGACAGGCGGTCTACCGGTAGTAAACCAAGGCCACTTGGCAAGTCTCGGTCCAATCCGGAAATGTTTAATCCCCACACACGAAAGAAAGCTAGAAATGACCAGCGGAGGAGAACGAAGCGCTGGAATGCAAAACGGACAACGAGGAAAATGCTCGAATGCATGAGATGAACACGTATGCAAATGCAATGCACATGATGACATGATATGAGATGCATGACAACGATAACAACACACGGAGACGAAGACCCGAACCCGAGAAAATAAATAACTTAACGCCGGAAATGGCAAGAGTTGGAGTACAAATTGGGAAAGTTACATCCGGGGTGTTACACATGATCATGTAGTTGACATAGTATTTGTGGCAAAGCCACCATTCATAATTCTTTCATACTTGTCACTCTTGATTCATTGCATATCCCGGTATACCGCCGGAGCATTCATATAGAGTCATACTTTCTTCTAGTATCGAGTTGTAATCATTGAGATGTAAATAAATAGAAGTGTGATGATCATCATTTAATAGAGTATTGTCCCAAAAAAAGGAAAGGCCAAAGAAAAAAAAGAAGGCCCAAAAAAATAAAAATAAAAGGGGCAATACTACTATCCTTTTTCCATGCTTGTGCTTCAAAGTAGCACCATAATCTTCATAATAGAGAGTCTCTTGTTTTGTCACTTTCATATACTAGTGGGAATTTTTCATTATAGAACTTGGCTTGTATATTCCAACGATGGGCCTCCTCAAGTGCCCTAGGTCTTCGTGAGCAAGCAAGTTGGATGCACACCCACTTAGTTTCTTTTGTTGAGCTTTCATACATTTATAGCTCTAGTGCACCCGTTACATGGCAATCTCCACTCCTTGCATTAACATCAATCGATGGGCATCTCCATAGCCCATTGATTAGTCTCGTTGATGTGAGATCTTCTCCTTTTTTGTCTTCTCCACATAACCCCCATCATTATATTCTATTCCACCCATAGTGCTATATCCATGGCTCGCACTCATGTATTGCGTGAAAGTTTATGAGTTTGATATTATTAAAGTATGAAACAATTGCTTGGCTTGTCATCGGGGTTATGCATGATGAGAGCATTCTTGTGTGATGAAAATGGAGCATGACTAAACTATATGATTTTGTAGGGATGAACTTTCTTTGGCCATGTTACTTTGAGAAGACATAATTGCTTTGTTGGTTTGCTTGAAGTATTATTATTTTTTATGTCAATATGAACTTTTGTCTTGAATCTTTCGGATCTGAATATTCATACCACAATTAAGAAGATTTGCATTGAAATTATGCCAAGTAGCACTCCGCATCAAAAATTCTCTTTTTATCATTTACCTACTCGAGGACGAGCAGGAATTAAGCTTGGGGATGCCTGATACGTCTCCAATGTATCTATAATTTTTGATTGCTCCATGCTATATTATCTACTATTTTGGACTATATTCGGCTTTATTTTTCACTTTTATATTATTTTTGGGACTAACCTATTAACCGGAGGCCCAACCCAGAATTGCTGTTTTTGCCTATTTCAGAGTTTCGGAGAAACAGAATATCAAACGGAGTCCAAACGGAATAAAACCTTCGGGAACGTGATTTTCTCACCACCCGTGATCCAGGAGACTTGGACCCTACTCCAAGGAGTCAAAGAGGCGGTCACGAGGGTGGGGGGCGCGCCCCCCTGCCTCGTGGGCCCCTCGGTGCTCCACCGACGTACTCCTTCCTCCTATATATACCTATGTACCCCCAAACGATCAGATACGGAGCCAAAAACCTAATTCCACCGCCGCAACTTTCTGTATCCACGAGATCCCATCTTGGGGCCTGTTTTGGAGCTCCACCGGAGAGGGCCGTCATCACGGAGGGCTTCTACATCATCATAGCCCCTCCGATGAAGTGTGAGTAGTTCACCTCAGACCTTCGGGTCCATAGTTATTAGCTAGTTGGCTTCTTCTCTCTTTTTGGATCTCAATACAATGTTCTCCCCCTCTCTCATGAAGATCTATTCGATGTAATCTTCTTTTTGCGGTGTGTTTGTTGAGACCAATGAATTTTGGGTTTATGATCAAGTCTATCTATGAATAATATTTGAATCTTCTCTGAATTCTTTTATGTATGATGGTTATCTTTGCAAGTCTCTTCGAATTATCAGTTTGGTTTGGCCTACTAGATTGGTTTTTCTTGCCATGGGAGAAGTGCTTAGCTTTGGGTTCAGTCTTGCGGTGTCCTTTCCCAGTGACAGAAGGGGCAGCAAGGCACATATTGTACTGTTGCCATCGAGGATAACAAGATGTTTTTTTTATCATATTGCATGAAACTATCCCTCTACATCATGTCATCTTGCTTAAGGCGTTACTCTGTTTTTAACTTAATACTCCAGATGCATGCTGGATAGCGGTCGATGAGTGGAGTAATAGTAGTAGATGCAGGCAGGAGTCGGTCTACTTGTCTCGGACGTGATGCCTATATACATGATCATACCTAGATATTCTCATAACTATGCTCAATTCTGTCAATTGCTCAACAGTAATTTGTTCACCCACCGTAGAATACTTATGCTGTTGAGAGAAGCCACTAGTGAAACCTATGGACCCCGGGTCTATTCTCATCATATCAATCTCCATCACTTTAATCTTGCTTTGCTTTTTTTACTTTGCCTTTTACTTTTCACTTTGCATCTCTATACCAAAAATACCAAAAATATTATCTCTATTAGATCTCACTCTCATAAGTGACCGTGAAGGGATTGACAACCCCTAATCGCGTTGGTTGCGAGGAGCTATCGTTTTGTGCAAGTACGAGGGACTTGAGCGTAGCCTCCTACTGGATTGATACCTTCGTTCTCAAAAACTGAGGGAAATACTTACACTACTTTGCTGCATCATCCTCTCCTCTTCGGGGAAATCCAACGCAGTGCTCAAGAGGTAGCAATTCCCCACGGGAAACCGAGGCGATGAGGACAACGAGGCGCGGGGGTCGCTGACTCTGCGGGCCTGCCGTTCTTTCATGCCAAAAACGATTACCCCGACGCCCTTGGGCGCCCCCAGTGCGCCGGGTTCAGTCTGGGTCCGCCGGCACCAGTTTCGGGCCTAACGGGCGAAAATTTGGCTCATGAGGACGCGACTGGGCCGTTTTTGCAACGCCGACGCTAAAAAATGGCCTTGGGGGGCTTGTTAGGGACGCGGCTGGAGCTGCTCTTATGATACTCCCATTACAACTAGCCTTAGTATTCTCTCACGGTCCACCCATAGTCCAGCTCCAACACACTATGGCGGCCTTCTCGTGGACCCTTAAATTTGTCCCCCCAATGTTTCAAGTCCCCATGTCTACGTGTATTGATTCTTCGCACACTCATGTGTTTGAGGTTCTGCATGGGCTAGAAAATCTACATATACTCTTCAACACCCCCTCTCACGTGTGATGTATAAAGTCAACACATGGATATACTCAAAGGTATGCCTCAAGAGACCTATACATGTGGACACAAACACGGGAGGCCGCAATTTTTGAATAAATGCGAAAGCTAGGATTGAACTCAAGACCTTAGCCTCTGATACCATGTTAAGCTTCAGGCACTAGTCAACGCAAGCAAAAGTCTGAACTTATGAAAAGGGCTAGACAATCCATATGACCGCAATGGAAGTAGTGGAGGAGGCGATGGCGCTGGCACCTCATACGACTGGGCACACGAGCGGGCGCACTCGTATGCTAGGCCGCCTATGGCTCTGGAAGCACCGCACGAGCTCCTCCTTTATCCCTTCGCTTCATTCCTTTTTATGGTTGTTTATTATCACATTAATTAACGTGATTCCATCATCATTTTCTGGGATTCCTTCCATAAAACTATATTTGCTCCAAAAGATGTTACGTGAGGAATACCGACAAAAAGTAGTGCACGAATATGGTAAATTTTTACAAAGCCTATCATGTAGTCACAAAATAACTGTCAAAATCATCACATAATTTGGACTCATTAAAAGGAAGTGACACTCAAGTGCTGCCGTCATCGGATCCGACCACCAAAGGCTAGAGTTCAGGTTTTCACCAAGAAGAAACAATTCAAGTATATCCGAACAATGCCTTTAGCAAGGTAACGACACAAAAAAAATCATCATTGCTAGGTATAACCAACACATGCCTGGCCTAGGTTTTCACCTTGTTCGAGACCGGGTACTCAAAAGGCACCACCCTTGGAGTCAATCATGTGTTGTCGCTACCATTTTTCCATGATCCTAGCAACTGCATGCTTTGTGCTGGAAAAACCGACTTCTGCCGCTACACAACCATACCATTTGTGTCAAGTCGTCGTCCATAGAGTGCATATCACCACCAAAGGCTACCATTGGATCTAGGGGAAATATCACTTGCAAACACCTTTCGATGGCCATTGCAATCCACTGTGTTGGAGTGGTCATCACACATACCGATAGATAGTGGAGCACCTCACCGCTGACTACCGCCCTTGAGCACCCGCACACAACTCCCATCGAGCCCGCATGATTGTCGGCTGGACCCTCATATGTACCAGAGCTATCTGTGAACCATGCACTAGTGGAAAAACGGCTAGCAACAATTTTCATTGGTGGCACGTCATTTTCGATCAACGCCAACACTATATTTTTCAAATAGTGCTAGCGTATGCATAATTCGTACGTCATCGCTATGAGCTTATTGTTGGTGTAGGAATTTTAGGAAACACCACTTGTATGTGGTCCCATCATCCACACCATCCGCGGAATATTGCTGACGTCGCAAAAATAACCACGCCAGCACTATTTCTTATACTTTTAGCGTGATATTTTGTTCAACGTCACCAGTATATGATATGGGGTCCACAATCAGTTCACAAATATTGTGCTAACGTTCCAAATGGTCGCACGCCGTAAGTATATGCAGCTCTATATATAGATAGATGTGGCTAGCTCAAGCACTGAACATTATCTCTTCTAATTTTTGTCAATCTTGTGTCTCTCAGCCGTCCTCTGCCCTCGATTGATTTGATCTATCGACGACTATCTAATCGAGGTAATGTACCCAATATTACGTTTCCATTTTTAGCAAAAGGTAGTAATGCTGAAATATTATTTTTGACTATTTTTTAGGCAATTGTATGAAGTGAACGACTCTCTCTCTCTCTCTCTCTCTCTCTCTGATAGAGGCGAAGGTGTCCCGATGTTTCGATGAGATGGTGGCTATCGTTTTCTGTGGGAGTCGACCTTGACGATCCGACTATGAACGTGCGAGACGTCGCGCCTTAGCAATCACTAAACCAACTTCCGAGGGTTATTGACCATGCCGGAGCACGATCAACCTGACCACGAGGGTCTGTTTCCTGCGAGCAAACGAAGAACAAGCAAGAAACTGAGATTGCAATCTAGATGTTGCGAATATAAGATGAAAACTTTATTGATCAAGGTGGGGTTCTGTGACGTCTTGGTCTGGTCGTTGGACACAAACGAAGTACGCGAAGTTGCAACTATGGCGAACTTTTAATCTAAACAAAACCCAAAGCCTAAACGATGCCCTAAGGGCTGTATATATGGAGGAGAGAGGGGGAATTTCGTGGCCCTTGGTGGAGGGGTCCGAAACCAACCCTAACTCTTGTTTCCCCACACATACGGACTCTAAAAACATCCTATACTTAAGTACTTCGAAAATACATGGGCCTGGCCCAATAATAAGGTGACGCAGCACCTAAAATAGCCTCTGGACGAAATTTATGAAGTGGCATCTTTTATATTTCGTCCCATGCTTCTTGCACTCATTATGGTGGCTTCAGAGTCCTGGAATCATCACTTGTAACTCCGTTCTTGTTCCCCTTGCGCATGCCATCATCTCCTTGCTTGAACTTGCTCCAAGGTTCATCTTTCTTGTCCATGGTAGGCCCTTCATTTGTAAGCAAAACAAATGTATCCAATTTAGGCAGCATCATATTCTCATGAACATTAGAATCGTTACCAAGAGACGAAAGTACCTGATAATACAATTGGCATGCGCGAGCTCTAGTAATCGGTCCAGTGTGTATAGCAGCAGGGGCTGTGGGTGTAACAATGGTATTGATGTCCTCATCATCCTCCCCTTCTTGAAATGAAGTCGTCCTCGACGAAAGTTCATCGTCCTCACCCAAATAAGGCTTCAAATCTGCAATGTTAAAAGTGGGACTAACCCCAAAATCTGCAGACAGCTCAAGTTTATATGCATTATCATTTATTTTCTCTAAGACCTTAAAAGGACCGTCAGCACGTGGCATTAGCTTTGATTTGCGCAAATTAGGAAATCTATCCTTACGCAAATGTAACCAAACAAGATCTCCAGGTGCAAACACAACATGTTTTCTACCTTTATCTCCAGCAAGTTTATATTTAGCATTCATACGCTCAATGTTTTCCTTAGTTAACTCATGCATTTTTAAAATAAATTCAGCACGTTCTTTAGCATCAAAATTAACCTTCTCCGAAGATGGAAGAGGCAACAAATCAATAGGTGCACGAGGTAGGAAACCATACACAATTTCAAAAGGGCACATCTTAGTAGTAGAATGCAATGAACGATTATAAGCAAATTCAATATGAGGCAAGCATTCTTCCCACATTTTCTTGTTATTCTTCAAAACAGCCCTAAGCATAGTAGACAATGTTCTATTGACTACTTCAGTTTGTCCATCAGTTTGGGGGTGACAAGTAGTACTAAAAAGCAGCTTAGTCCCCAACTTAGCCCATAAACATCTCCAAAAGTGGCTAAGAAATTTAGTATCACGATCTGAAACAATAGTATTTGGCACACCATGTAAGCGAATAATTTCACGAAAGAACAAATCAGCAACATTAACAACATCATCGCTTTTATGACATGGTATAAAGTGTGCCATTTTCGAGAACCTATCCACGACAACAAATATGCTATCCCTCCCCTTCTTTGTTCGAGGTAAACCTAAAACAAAGTCCATAGATATATCCTCCCAAGGAACACTAGGTACAGGCAAAGGCATATATAAACCATGAGGATTGAGTCATGACTTAGCTCTTTGACATGTAGTGCAGCGAGCAACAAAACGCTCAACATCCCGTTTCATCTTTGGCCAAAAGAAATGTGTAGCAAGTATATCCTCCGTCTTCTTGACGCCAAAGTGTCCCATTAATCCTCCTCCATGCGCCTCATGCAACAACAAAAGATGAACGGAGCTAGCTGGAATGCATAGCTTGTTAGCACGAAACACAAATCCATCATTAAGAACGAACTTGTTCCAAGTTCTCCCTTCCTTACAATTCTGCAATACATCTTTAAATTCAGCATCATGAACATATTGATCTTTGATGGTCTCCAAACCAAATATTTTAAAGTCAAGTTGTGAAAGCATAGTATAACGACGAGACAAGGCATCAGCAATAACATTTTCTTTACCCTTCTTGTGTTTAATGACATAAGGGAAAGTCTCAATGAATTCAACCCATTTAGCATGTCTACGGTTCAGTTTTGCTTGACTTTTAATGTGTTTCAAAGATTCATGATCAGAATGTATAACAAATTCCTTGGGCCATAAATAATGTTGCCATGTTTCTAAGGTCCGAACAAGAGCATATAATTATTTATCATAAGTAGAATTGTTCAGACTAGGCCCACTCAATTTTTCAGAAAAGTATGCAACATGTTTTCCATCTTGTAATAACACACCTCCTAATCCAATTCCACTAGCATCACATTCAAGCTCAAAAGTCTTATTGAAATTAGGAAGTTGGAGTAAAGGAGCATGTGTCAATTTATCTTTCAATACCGTGAAGGCTTCTTCCTATGTGGTACCCCAAACAAAAGGCACATCCTTCTTTGTAAGCTCGTTGAGAGGTGCAGCAATGGTACTGAAATCTCTCACAAAACGCCTATAGAAACCAGCGAGGCCAAGGAAACTCCTCACTTGTGTGACCGTTTTGGGCTGCGGCCAACTCTCAATAGCTTCAATCTTGGCTTTATCAACTTCAATTCCCTGTGGAGTAACAACATAGCCAAGAAAAGGTACTCGGTCGGTGCAAAAGGTGCACTTTCCAAGGTTACCAAACAAACGTGCATCACGTAGAGCAATAAAACAGCACGTAAATGTTCCAAATGTTCCTCCAAAGATTTGCTATAAATCAACATGTCATCAAAGTAAACTACCACAAATCGTCCAATGAACGCGCGTAAAACTTCGTTCATTAACCTCATGAAAGTACTAGGTGCATTAGTTAACCCAAAAGGCATGACTAACCACTCATATAATCCAAACTTAGTTTTAAATGTTGTTTTCCATTCATCTCCCAATTTCATACGAATTTGATGGTATCCACTACGCAAATCAACTTTGGAGAATATTGTAGAGCCACTCAATTCATCAAGCATATCATCTAGCCTAGGAATAGGATGACGATAACGAATAGTAATATTATTAATGCCTCTACAATCAACGCACATACGCGACGTACCATCCTTTTTCGACACTAAAATGATAGGAACAGCACAAGGACTAAGGGATTCGCGTATATAACCTTTGTCGAGCAGTTCTTGTACTTGACGCATAATCTCCTTCGTCTCCTCTGGATTGGTACGGTATGGTGCACGGTTGGGTAGCGAAGCACCGGGAATTAAGTCAATTTGATACTCAATTCCTCGAATAGGTGGTAATCCCGGTGGCACGTCTTGTGGAAAGACGTCAGCGAACTCCTGCAAAATGATAGTGACAGCAAGAGGCAAAGAGGAAGGCACGTCCTCGAATGAAAATAATGCCTCTTTGCACACAAAAGCATAGCAAACAGATTTGCTAAAATCTAGATCATCAATATCAGATTTGGTGGCAAGTAAACATGCACTTTTCAATTTAATTTCAGAAGCAACACTAGATTGTTTATTATTATTAGGCTGCATTTGTTGCTCAAATTCTTTTGCCACAATCTGATTTTCACTCTTATTTTTCTCCTGTTTTGCTTTATTAGCTCTATTAATATCATCTTTCAAAATGGAATCAGGAGTCATAGGAAGCAAAGTAATATTTTTATCCTTATGAACAAGAGTATACTAATTGCTTCTACCATGGTGAACAGAATTTTTATCAAATTGCCATGGTCTACCAAGTAATAAGGAACATGCTTGCATAGGTACCACATCACAATCAACATAATCAGCATATGTAGAGATACTAAAATGCACATGAACAATACGTGTTACCTTAACCTTGCCGCTGTTGTTGAACCATTGGATGTAGTAAGGATGTGGATGTGGTCTTGTGGTGAGAGATAGCTTCTCCACCATCTCCATGCTAGCCAAGTTATTGCGGCTCCCTCCATCTATGATGACGTGAACAGAACGTTCCTTCACAACTCCCTTTGTATGGAACACATTATGCCTCTGATTTTGATCAGCTTGTGTAACCTGCACACTCAAAACACGTTGAGCAACTAAACATTCATACCTGTCAGCATCTTCATCAGCCATGTATTGCGTCTCATGATCAGAATCATCTCCACCGTGTTCTTCACGTGTAATAAGAGCCAAAGTCTCCTCATCATAGTCACTAGCGGACTCATACCCACCATCCTCAGTAGCAATCATCACACGTTGAGATTGGCATTCTCTCGCAAAATGTCCTCTTCCCTTACAACAATGACAAATAATATCACTTGTGTGCCCTGTTAATGCCATGGAAGAAGAAGAGCTCTGCGGGTCTAGCAGGTGTGCTCTCGGCAGATAGTGGTGGTTGTGCCTACTTTCTTGTATCACGGCTGGAGGTGGCACCTGATGGAGGTGCTGGTGGAGTGGAAGTAGAGGATGCACGTGGTGTCCATGATGAAGATCGACCTGCAGAAAAGTTAGTTCGCGCCAATGCCTGGCGATCCCGCACTTCAGTTCAGCTTTACAAGCAAGATGGAATAAACGAGTGATATTATTATACTCCTTATACTCTAGGATGGTCTGAATCTCTCTATTTAATCCACCCATAAAACGTGCAAGCATAGCTTCATTCTCCTCAACAATACCACATCTAATCATGCCAGTTTGTAATTCCTGATAATATTCTTCTACAAAAAAATTTCCTTGTCTTAAACGCTGCAATTTTTGAAGTAATTCACGTTGATAATATGGTGGAACCCAACGAGTACGCATAGCAGTTTTCAAAGCAGCCCAAGTAGCAGGAATAGGATATAATCTATAATGCTCAGACCACCAAACACATGCAAAACTAGTGAATGCACAAACAGCAGCAGGAACATGTCTCTCCTCGGGATATTGTAAACATGTAAATCGTTGTTCAGTTTCTAACTCCCAAGTAAGATATATATCAGGAACATATCTACCCTCAAATTGTGGAATATTCAATTTTAGTTTAGGGTGATGGTCATGATCTCGTACCTGAGGGTGAGCCCTACCATTGCCATTATTTGCATGTGGACGACCTGGTGGTTGCTGTGCTGGTGGTGACACGTAGTTCTGATTTTGATCAACCTCATCCTCGTAATCGCTGGCAAAATCATCCTCCTCCGCATCAGCAGCAGGAGCCACAGAAGTATCAACAGCAGCACCAACAGTTTGTCTAGGTGCAAGAGGGAGACGGCTCGCTCGGCGGAGGGCTGTTTCACGATGTGTAGGTAGTCGTCGTTGTTGTTGTTGTAGAGGTGCGTTAGGTGCAGCCGGTGGTGGTGGTGGTGGAAGATGCGCGAGCAATTCATTATACCTGTCTTAAAATCTGTTTCAAACGTCTTCTCCATGCCATCTATCTTCTCCATGGCCTCTTCAAATCTGTTTAGCACATCTTGCACCTGTCCACTCATCATTTGCTGGAATTTATCATGCAACTCCTTATTCGTCATGTTCTCCCAGTCAGTCTCGTCGGCTTGTGATCCTGCCATGGTTAGCAACAATAGAAACACACAAGAATATGATCCTACAGAATACTAACAAGAGGTGGTGGTGGTGTCACAAATCCGTCAAGCCAATCGCAAATTCTTACCAGTTCTTACCCAGCAGCAGGCGGTGATCGGCAACCGTCGTAGTCAAAACTCTCAAAGCTTGGATAGAGCGATTACCAGGGAGAGTCAAACGCACGACGTAGATGTATGTGGAGCTGGGAAGGCTTATAATATGGTAGCAAAAAGGGTCAGCAATAATCAATTCAGAGATGCAAAGTTGAATAAACGCTCAACGACGGTACTGTGCTGGTCCTAGGCTAGACCGTGCTAGATACGCGAGCCTAGAACACTAACAAAATCACGACGCTGCACGTAAACAATGGAGGAGCTCACTCTGAATTTTTTTCTTTTTTTCACTTTTTTTTTCACTTTTTTTCCTCTTTTTTTTGCTCCGCAACATTTTTTTTCTCGAAAAAGTCTACAAATGGTCTAAAAACTGCCTAGCCAGAATTTTCTAGACTTAGTTTTTTTTTTGAGTTTGGAACTATTTTTCTTCTGCGGGTAGCACGGAATCTCAGGAGTCCTACTCTCTCACGACTCGGAGTATGGCGTGATCTAGAACTCGAAAACAAAGCAACAAATACTGGACACGGACTAGGACTGGTGGCGGAGATGAATCTGGTGGAACTCGGACTGTGGTGGTATATCTGGACTCGGATTGGTGGTGGTATATGGCGATGGTATATCTGGACTCGGATTAGTGGTGGTATATGGAGATGGTATATGTGGACTCAGATTGGTGGTTGTATATGGCAGCGGCGATGTATATGGTGGGGTGGTGGTATATGGTAATGATGATGACGATGGTGCGGCGGCGGCATGACAACCTGTGAACAGAACTCGAAACTCTAAAGGACTAGACGCTAAGACCAGCAACTTGACACGACGATGCAACCGCAAATTCAACAAAGCAAATACAGAAAAGATTATGCAAAGGCTTAGATTGGTTCGGATAGGATGAACTAACCCTAATTTTTTTGGCTTTTTCGTGGACTGTAGGTATGAAGAACAGACTCGAACTAATCTACGAAAAACTGTAAAATCTCACCGAGCAACCTGAAAATCTGATACCACTTGATAGAGGCGAAGGTGTCCCGATGTTTCGATGAGATGGTGGCTATCGTTTTCTGTGGGAGTCGACCTTGACGACCCGACTACGAACGTGCGAGACGTCGCGCCTTAGCAATCGCTAAACCAACTTTCGAGGGTTATTGACCACGCCGAAGCACGATCAACCTGACCACGAGGGTCTATTTCCTGCGAGCAAACAAAGAACAAGCAAGAAACTGAGATTGCAATCTGGATGTTGCGAATATAAGATGAAAGCTTTATTGATCAAGGTGGGGTTCTGTGACGTCTTGGTATGGTCGTTGGACACAAACGAAGTACGCGAAGTTGCAGCTATGGCGAACTTTTAATCTAAACAAAACCCAAAGCCTAAACGATGCCCTAAGGGATGTATATATGGAGGAGAGAGGGGGAATTTCGTGGCCCTTGGTGGAGGGGTCCGAAACCAACCCTAACTCTTGTTTCCCCACACATACAGACTCTAAAAACAGCCTATACTTAAGTACTTCGAAAATACATGGGCCTGTCCCAATAATAAGGTGACACAGCACCTAAAATAGCCTCTGGACGAAATTTATGAAGTGGCATCTTTTATATTTCGTCCCATGCTTCTTGCACTCATTATGGTGGCTTCAGAGTCCTGGAATCATCACTTGTAACTCCGTTCTTGTTCCCCTTGCGCATGCCATCATCTCCATGCTTGAACTTGCTCCAAGGTTCATCTTTCTTGTCCAAGCTAGGCCCTTCATTTGTAAGCAAAACAAATGTATCCAATTTAGGCAGCATCATATTCTCATGAACATTAGAATCGTTACCAAGAAACGAAAGTACCTGATAATTCAATTGGCGTGCGCGAGCTCTAGTAATCGGTCCAGTGTGTATAGCAGCAGGGGCTGTGGGTGTAACAATGGTATTGATGTCCTCATCACTCTCTCTCACACACACATATGCACACGCACAAGCACGCACAAGCACACACGCCCACACGCGTGCGCGTGCACACACACGCACACACACAGATATATATGAATTGAACTATAAATCACTTCTTCCAGGCGGTGTGGGAAGATATGAATCGCAAAGGTGAAACGACCCTTTTACTGGTCGTGTGAAGATGCACTTGTTGAAACATAGTTTCATGCGTGGTTACACACGATGGACAAGTCATGGTGAGGACGAGGAGGGTGCTGAAGTCGAAGTGGCGGCACATAATGATGAGCTAGAAGGAGGCATGAAGAAAAAAGCCAAACATGAAAATCACCTGGACGGACAAGAAGGCTGTGCGGAGGTTTAGGAAGTGAGAAAACTTTTGTACAAATTAAAGGTAGAAAGAATAGAGTGATAAAGACCTGTCCAAGAAGGAAGATATAGATGACCATGACAACCAACAATCTGGCGTCTATCAAGAAGAAGATGAAGTCCAGCTCAAAACAAAAGTGTACAAAAAGAAGCTGAACCACGTTGTTGGATGTAGAAATTTCCGTTGAGAGAATTCAGAAACGACACCGCAGTTGATTTTATATATCTTTTATTATTCAGCAGCACTTGTATCTAAGGTATCTTTTATTATTCACCATTTGTATTGAACTTTAGAAATTCAATTAGACTATTGGTTAAAAATAGGTACGTGAAAAATAGCGTGAAACAAAACTTTGCCTGTGAATATTTCCCCTGACACCAAAGCCATATCTATTTTTCACATTGTCTTAGCCGATTTGTCACCAACGCCATAGCTGTTTTTCACATTGTCTTAGCCGATTTTTCATAGGCAAAGTTTTGCATCGCGCTCACACATACTCCACTTCTCTCGCACCGCCGCCGCCACCCTCGTCATCGCCCATCGCCGCATCTCGTGCCATCGACGCCACCGTCGAGCTCCTCGAACGCCGCTGCCGCTCGTGCTGCCCTCGCCCCCTCCCCCACCGCTCATGTCGCTCATTTACCCCCTCCCCAACCGTCGTGCCGCCGACCCCAACCACCTCGACCTCGCCTCTGGCAGCTCCGGTTGCAAAGCGTGCAGCGTTGCCCTACCCAGGCGCGAACACCTCGATTTCGCCGATAAGTGAGATCTCTCCTTTTTTAAAAGTTCAGAGACATATTTGTTACAATTGCTACACATCTATATTTTAGAGTAAATTAGTTGTAGTTGTAACATTGTGAGTTGTTTTGGACATGGATTTGAGGAAATGTGATTGAAATCACGAAGATTTAATTGTCCATAGACATATTTGTTACAATTGCTGTCGAATTTTTTAGATGGATGCATGTGATGAATTGTTGTTGAATTTTTGTGTTGGCTATGAATTGTTTGCGGTATATATCTATGTATCTTTTTGCAGGGACTTTATAGGGTTGCCAATGTTTTGGAGAAACATTGATTAATTTCTGTTTCGTCAAATTTCTAGCACCAATATGTCCTATTTTTAGCAAATGTAATGCCGAAATTTTGTACTTATACAAATTAAGTATATGTCCTATTTGTTTGTAGATAACCCGATGTGGGCTCTTCTTTGACACATTCAGGCAACGGAGAAGAGGCATTTACGGACGCGCAGGGAAAGGAAGATTATGATGAAGATCTTCAGCAGGAGGAGATAAATCCGAATGACTGCTATCTGAGAGGCAGCGGCTACAAAGATATTCCTGGCGAGGAAAGTAATCCTGATAAGGGTGCTAGTACTAGTGAAGATGATACATATGAGTATTCTGTTGAGATGAGGAGGAGGCGGAGGATGCTCCAAAATCCAAGAAGTAGCAGAAACCTAGGAGCTGAAATGCTATCGACACTAACATGCTTGTGGTCACTTGAGTTAAATCCACTAGTGAGCCTGTTAGTCCATGGAAGGCCTCGGCTCACTGCGGCAACGTCCTAGGTTTCATCCTTCGAGAAGTCTGCTCCATCCATGAGTCCGATATAAGGGATTTTGGCAAACATAATCTCCGAGAACTCCTTATAAGAAGGGTGCACGCAAGATTCAAGTTTCCTAACAAGTATGACAAGCTATCGTACCCAAAGAATCAAGTAAACAACCATGCAATCAACAAGTTTTCCAAGAACCTGAGTTCTTGGAAATCAACTACCAGAAAATGCTTCACAGAGGTTTCTCCAAGATCCAGAAGAAGTGGCCTACCATTAGTGAAGATGACTGGAACATTTTCAAGATAAAAAATCAGGAGAACCCTGTAGTGCAGAGCCAGTCGACATGGAGGAGGGACATGCGATCAAAGACATGAAGTAACCACACCCTTGGAAGCCGTGGTTTTGTTGGGAAGAAGCCCGTGTGGGACAAGCATGTCACTATACTTACAACAAAGGGCATCCCAAACCACTTTGAGCAATACAAAGACCCCCTCAAATATAACTATGTCAGGGGCTGGTACCATTATGATTATAAGTTAGGGGAATTTTCCGCCGATCACCAAATGACAAGACTGGAAGACGAACTGGAAAGGCAGTGCACGCAACCTCAGAGCTCTCAAGGGTCCATGACTAGGTGGAACACTCCTCTTAATCGGTCGATCAACGTGACCCTCGACAAGGATCTATTACATCCGCCGGTGGGTGGCCGTGTGAAAGTGCAACTAATCCCTGGGTGGTTTTGGTAATTCATAACAACATATAGCTCATTGAACTAATATCCTTTCAAGATAATTATTTCAGAAAGTTCAATGATTGGCATGGCATGGACTAGAGATGTGAACCCCTCAAAATGCTAAGGACAAATATTGGCAAAATCTCAAGACTCTTCATTTCTATTTTAGTGATCCAAGATCACATTGAGTCCATAGGAAAGCCAATACTATTAAAAGGGGACGAGGCGTTGCTTAACGGTCTACTTGCTCAAAATGCTTAGTGATATGCTCCAAATCCCTCAACCATCTTCTCAAATCCAAATATGTCCAAAAGCTAAAGTCAAACTCGGCCCCACCGATTTGATCCATCCGGCACCACCGAGTTCACTTGACATAGCCATATCCAGAAACCCTAATCAGTTCGGTCGCACCGATAGGGACCTCGATCTCACCGAGATGGGACTGCAAACTCTCTATTTCCCTTCATAATATTTCGGTCTCACCGAAATGAGCGATCGGTCCCACCGAGTTCGCAGTGCAAACTCTCTGTTTCTCTTTGGTAACGTTTCGGTCTCACCGAAAGGAGCAACTGGTCCCACCGAGTTTGCCTGACCAACTTTCTGTTAACCTATTACTAAAATCGGTCTCACCGAGTTGAAGTAATCGGTCAAACCGAGATCAAGTTTTGCCCTAACCCTAGCTCATCGGTCCCACCGAGTTGATCATGTCGGTCCCACCGAAAATCCTAACGTCCACATTTTGGACTGAATCGGTCTCACCGAGTTCATACATTCGGTCTGACTGAGTTGGCTCTTTTGTGTGGAGGCTATATATACCCCTCCACCCTCCTCTCCATAAGTGAGAGAGCCATCAGAACGTGCCTACACTTCCAGCATTCATTTTCTGAGAGAGAACCACCTACTCATGTGTTGAGACCAAGACATTCCAATCCAGCCACAAGAATCTTGATCTCTAGCCTTCCCCAAGTTGCTTTCCACTCAAATCATCTTTCCACCATAGCCAAATCTGTGAGAGAGAGTTGAGTGTTGGGGAGACTATCATTTGAAGCACAAGAGCAAGGAGTTCATCATCAACACACCATCTATTACCTTTTGGAGAGTGGTGTCTCCTAGATTGGTCAGGTGTCACTTGGGAGCCTCCATCAAGATTGTGAAGTTGAACCAAGGAGTTTGTAAGGGCAAGGAGATCGCCTACTTCGTGAAGTTCTACCCAAGTGAGGCAAGTCCTTCGTGGGCGATGGCCATGGTGGGATAGACAAGGTTGCTTCTTCGTTGACCCTTCGTGGGTGGATCCCTCCATGGACTCGCGCAACCGTTACCCTTAGTGGGTTGAAGTCTCCATCAACGTGGATGTACGATAGCACCACCTATTGGAACCACGCCAAAAATCTCCGTGTCTACATTGCGTTTGCCTTTCCAAACCTCTCCATTTACCTTCATATGCAATGTTTTACATTCCGCTGCTACACTCTTAGAATTGCATGTGTAGGTTGATTGCTTGACTTGTGTTAAGTTGTTAAAATTTGCCAAGACTTAAAATTGGGAAAATGCTAGATTTTTATTTGGTCAAGTAGTCTAATCACCCCCTCTAGACCTACTTCCGATCCTACAAGTGGTATCAGAGCTTTGGTCTCCATTTGCCTTGATTTTCATAGCTTTGGTGATCATAACCTTGGTTTCACAACCTAGGAGAGTATGGCGTCTAGAGAGCCAAATTACCACCATAAAGGTCCTTACTTTGATGTTACTAAGTTTGCTTGTTGGAAGCATAAGATGAAAATGCATATTCTTGGACATAACCCCGCCTTTTGGGCTATTGTGTGTATTGGCTGCAAGGTGAATTCTTCGATGGAAGGGAACCGAATCGTGAAGAAACCGTGGAAGAATTGAAGATGTTGCAATACAATGCTCAAGCTTGCGATATCCTCTTCAACGGATTATGCCCCGAAGAATTTAACAAAATCAGTTGTCTTGATAACCAAAAATACAAAAATACTTTGCTGCACTTTATTTTATTTGTGATCTATTTATTCAATCTATTACAACTTTCTCCCGTCCACGCACCATTTCTGGCGCCGTTACCCGAAAGGGATTGACAGCCCTTTAACACGTCGGGTTGCAAGTGGTTGTTGTTCGTGCACAGGGACTGTTTACGTTGTGTTGCTTGGTTCTCCTACTGGTTCAATAACCTTGGTTTCATATCTGAGGGAAATACCTACCGCCGATGTGCTGCATCATCCCTTCCTCTTTGGGGAAATACCGACATACCTTCAAGCGACATCAACGACCGACAGATTCATCATCAAGAAGATCCTAAGAGCCTTGGATGGAAAATATGATACTGTGTGCACATTGATCCAAATGATGCCCAATTACAGAGATCTCGAGCTAACAGAAGTCATTGGTAGAATTTTTGCTCATGAGATGTCACTCAAGGATAAAGAAGAGCTTCACAACAAGTCTAGTTGTGCTTACAAAGCTTCATGTGATGCTCCTACATCATCAAGTGAGAAACAAGTATTCAATGAAGAATTGAGCCCAATGGTGAAGAACTTCAACAAGTTCTACAAGAGTAGAAGCAAAGAAAGAAGTTCCAAGTCAAGGTCCTACAATGACAAAAGACCTTCTAGTCGTGATCGCAATTAATACAATTGTGGGAGACAGAAGCCTAACCTAGAGCGCTCCCTCCCCCTAGAGCGCTCTCTCTCCCTCCTCCTTGATAGAGGCTAAGGTGTCCCGATGTTTCGATGAGATGGTGGCTATCATTTTCTGTGGGAGTCGACCTTGACGATCCGACTACGAACGTGCGAGACGTCGCGCCTTAGCAATCGCTAAACCAACTTCCGAGGGTTATTGACCACGTCGGAGCACGATCAACCTGACCACGAGGGTCTGTTTCCTGCGAGCAAACGAAGAACAAGCAAGAAACTGAGATTGCAATCGGGATATTGCGAATATAAGATGAAAGCTTTATTGATCAAGGTGGGGTTCTGTGACGTCTTGGTCTGGTCGTTGGACACAAACGAAGTACGCGAAGTTGCAGCTATGGTGAACTTTTAATCTAAACAAAACCCAAAGTATAAACGACGCCCTAAGGGCTGTATATATGGAGGAAGAGGGGGGAATTTCGTGGCCCTTGAGGGCGGGGTCCGAAACCAACCCTAACTCTTGTTTCCCCACACATACGGACTCTAAAAATAGCCTATACTTAAGTATTTAGAAATTACATGGGCCTGGCCCATTAATAAGGTGACGCAACACCTAGAATAGCCTATGGACGAATATTATGAAGTGGCATCTTGTATATTTCGTCCAAGGCTTCATGCACTCCTTATGGCGGCTTCAAAGTCCTGAAATCATCACTTGTAACTCCGTTCTTGATCCCCTTGTGCATGCCATCAACTCCATGCGTGTTCTTGCTCCAATGTTCATCCTTCTCCAAGCTAGGCCCTTCATTTGTAAGCAAAACAAATGTATCCAATTTAGGCAGCATCATAATCTCATGAACATTAGAATCATTACCAAGAAACGGAAGTACCTGGTAATTTAATTGGCGTGCGCGAGCTCTAGTAATTGGTCCAGTATATGTAACAGTAGGGGCTGTGGGTGTAACAATGGTATTGATGTCCTCATCATCCTCCCCTTCTTGAAATGAAGTCGTCCTCGACGGAAGCGCATCTTCCTCACCCAAATAAGGCTTCAAATCTGCAATGTTAAAAGTGGGACTAACCCCAAAATCTACAGGTAGCTCAAGTTTATATGCATTATCATTTATTTTCTCTAACACCTTAAAAGAACCATCAGCACGTGGCATTAGCTTTGATTTGCGCAGATTAGGAAATCTATCATTACGCAAATGTAACCAAACAAGATCTCCAGGCGCAAACACAACATGTTTTCTACCCTTATCTCCAGCAAGTTTATATTTAGCATTCATACGCTCAATGTTTTCCTTAGTTAACTCATGCATTTTTAAAATCAATTCAGAACGTTCTTTAGCATCAAAATTAACCTTCTCTGAAGATGGAAGAGGCAACAAATCAATAGGTGCACGAGGTAGGAAACCATACACAATTTCAAAAGGGCACATCTTAGTAGTAGAATGCAATGAACGATTATAAGCAAATTCAATATGAGGCAAGCATTCTTCCCACATTTTCTTGTTATTCTTCAAAACAGCCCTAAGCATAGTAGACAATGTTCTATTGACTACTTCAGTTTGTCCATCAGTTTGGGGGTGACAAGTAGTACTAAAAAGCAGCTTAGTCCCCAACTTAGCCCATGAACATCTCCAAAAGTGGCTAAGAAATTTAGTAAAACGATCTGAAACAATAGTATTTGGCACACCATGTAAGCGAATAATTTCACGAAAGAACAAATCAGCAACATTAACAACATCATCGCTTTTATGACATGGTATAAAGTGTGCAATTTTCGAGAACCTATCCATGACAACAAATATGCTATCCCTCCCCTTCTTTGTTCGAGGTAAACCTAAAACAAAGTCCATAGATATATCCTCCCAAGGAACACTAGGTACATGCAAAGGCATATATAATCCATGAGGATTGAGTCGTGACTTAGCTCTTTGACATGTAGTGCAGCGAGCAACAAAACGCTCAACATCCCGACTCATCTTTGGCCAAAAGAAATGTGTAGCAAGTATATCCTCCGTCTTCTTGACGCCAAAGTGTCCCATTAATCCTCCTCCATGCGCCTCTTGCAACAACAAAAGACGAACAGAGCTAGCTGGAATGCATAGCTTGTTAGCACGAAACACAAATCCATCGTTAAGAACGAACTTGTTCCAAGTTCTCCCTTCCTTACAATTCTGCAATATATCTTTAAATTCAGCATCATGAACATATTGATCTTTGATGGTCTCCAAACCAAATATTTTAAATTCAAGTTGTGAAAGCATAGTATAACGACGAGACAAGTCATCGGCAATAACATTTTATTTACCCTTCTTGTGTTTAATGACATAAGGGAAAGTCTCAATGAATTCAACCCATTTAGCATGTCTACGGTTCAGTTTTGCTTGACTTTTAATGTGTTTCAAAGATTCATGATCAGAATGTATAACAAATTCCTTGGGCCATAAATAATGTTGCCATGTTTCTAAGGTCCGAACAAGAGCATATAATTCTTTATCATAAGTAGAATAGTTAAGACTAGGCCCACTCAATTTTTTAGAAAAGTATGCAATAGGTTTTCCATCTTGTAATAACACACCTCCTAATCCAATTCCACTAGCATCACATTCAAGCTCAAAAGTCTTATTGGAATTAGGAAGTTGGAGTAAAGGAGCATGTGTCAACTTATCTTTCAATACCGTGAAAGCTTCTTCCTGTGCGGTACTCCAAACAAAAGGCACATCCTTCTTTGTAAGCTCGTTGAGAGGTGCAGCAATGGTGCCGAAATCTCTCACAAAACGCCTATAGAAACCAGCGAGGCCAAGGAAACTCCTCACTTGTGTGACCGTTTTGGGCTGCGGCCAACTCTCAATAGCTTCAATCTTGGCTTTATCAACTTCAAGTCCCTGTGGAGTAACAACATAGCCAAGAAAAGATACTCGGTCGGTGCAAAAGGTGCACTTTCCAAGGTTTCCAAACAAACATGCATCACGTAGAGCAATAAAAACAACACGTAAATGTTCCAAATGTTCCTCCAAAGATTTGCTATAAATCAATATGTCATCAAAGTAAACTACCACAAATCGTCCAATGAAAGCACGTAAAACTTCGTTCATTAACCTCATGAATGTACTAGGTGCAAAGGCTCAGATTGGTTCGGATATGATGAACTAACCCTAATTTTTTTTTCTGGCTTTTTCGTGGACTGTAGGTATGAAGAACAGACTCGATCTAATCTATGAAAAACTGTAAAATCTCACCGAGCAACCTGGAAATCTGATACCACTTGATAGAGGCTAAGGTGTCCCGATGTTTCGATGAGATGGTGGCTATCGTTTTCTGTGCGAGTCGACCTTGACGATCCGACTACGAACGTGCGAGACGTCGCGCCTTAGCAATCACTAAACCAACTTCCGAGGGTTATTGACCACGCCGGAGCACGATCAACCTGACCACGAGGGTCTGTTTCCTGCGAGCAAACGAAGAACAAGCAAGAAACTGAGATTGCAATCAGGATATTGCGAATATAAGATGAAATCTTTATTGATCAAGGTGGGGTTCTGTGACGTCTTGGTCTGGTCGTTGGACACAAACGAAGTACGCGAAGTTGCAGCTATGGCGAACTTTTAATCTAAACAAAACCCAAAGTCTAAACGACGCCCTAAGGGCTGTATATATGGAGGAAGAGGGGGGAATTTCGTGGCCCTTGAGGGTGGGGTCCGAAACCAACCCTAACTCTTGTCTCCCCACACATACGGACTCTAAAAATAGCCTATACTTAAGTATTTCGAAATTACATGGGTCTGGCCCATTAATAAGGTGACGCAGCACCTACAATAGCCTATGGACGAATATTATGAAGTGGCATCTTGTATATTTCGTCCAAGGCTTCATGCACTCCTTATGGCGGCTTCAAAGTCCTGAAATCATCACTTGTAACTCCGTTCTTGATCCCCTTGTGCATGCCATCAACTCCATGCGTGTTCTTGCTCCAATGTTCATCCTTCTGCAAGCTAGGCCCTTCATTTGTAAGCAAAACAAATGTATCCAATTTAGGCAGCATCATAATCTCATGAACATTAGAATCATTACCAAGAAACGAAAGTACCTGGTAATTTAATTGGCGTGCGCGAGCTCTAGTAATTGGTCCAGTATATGTAACAGTAGGGGCTGTGGGTGTAACAATGGTATTGATGTCCTCATCACTCTTCCTCCCCGCCGTGCACTACTCCGGTGCCGGCGTCCACCTTCTCGTCACTAGCCGCTCCGGCTACGGCGGCCACCCTCCCGCTCTGGCAACGGCGGCCACCCATCCTCTGCGCTAGCTCTCCCTCCGTTGAGGTCGCCACATCTGCGCTCCACTGCGGCCAGTCCGCGTTCCGTCTCCTCCTCGTGCCATGGGGAGCACCCCGTGGTCTCCGGCCTCGGCCTCTCGCCGGCGTCCGAGAGCTCGGCCGCGGCGGAGGCGTCTGTGGGGGCGACGGTGGAGGCCCTCTTGGCGGCGTCTTCTTGGCGCATCGTGCCATGGCAGGAGGCCCCAGTCTCAAAGCATACCCTCTGGAAGCGTAGCAGGGAGGCCGGGAAGCCGGAGGTGGCCCCGCGCCATGCCTCACCGGGCCGCAAAGAGGTCTCGCCGGAGATGAGGGATTGGTGTGTTGGGGAACGCAGTATTTCAAAAAAATTCCTACGATCACACAAGATCTATCTAGGAGATGCATAGCAACGAGAGGGGAGAGTGTGTCCACGTACCCTCGTAGACCGAAAGCGGAAGCGTTTAGTAACGCGATTGATGTAGTCGAACGTCTTCACGATCCAACTGATCCAAGCACCGAACGTATGGCACCTCTGTGTTCAGCACACGTTCAACATGATGACGTCCCTCAAGCTCTTGATACAGTTGAGGATGAGGGAGAGTTCCGTCAGCATGATGGCGTGGTGACGGTGATGATGAAGTTACTGACGCAGGGCTTCACCTAAGCGCTACGAAGATATGACCGAGGTATTAAACTGTGGAGGGGGCACCGCACACGGCTAAGACAATTGATCTTGTGTGTTCTAGGGTGCCCCTACCTTCATATATAAAGGAGGAGAGGGGGAGGCCGGCCGGCCCGTGTAGGGCACGCCAAGAGAGAGGAGTCCTACTAGGACTCCAAGTCCTAGTAGGATTCCACTTGGTGGAAGGGGAAAGAAGGAAGGGAGAGGGAGACGGAGAGGGAAAAGGGGGGCCGCCCCCCTCCCCTAGTCCTATTCGGACTCCCCATGGGGGGGCACCACCTCCTCGTGGCCTGTCCTGTCTCTTCCCTAAGGCCCATGTTGGCCCATTACTTCCCTGAGGGGTTCCGGTAACTCCTCCCACACTCCGTTTTTACCCGGTACCTCCCGGAAGATGTCTCAACCATTTCGAGACTCCTCATCATGTTCGTGATCTCATCCAGGACTCCGAACAAACTTCGGTCATCAAATCACATAACTCATAATACAAATCGTCATCGAACGTTAAGCGTGCGGACCCTACGGGTTCAAGAACTATGAAGACATGACCGAGACACATCTCCGGTCAATAACCAACAGCGGAACCTGGATGCTCATATTGGCTCCTACATATTCTACGAATACTAAGAAGACTAGGCCCGTAAGGGTTCGATTTACCTGGGTTTTTTGGAATTTTTTTCACGGTAGCTGTAAAAATTACGCGTGTGACGGAAGTGCTTCATTCCCTTCATTTGCCACGTTTGCTATCCCCACTGTGTGGACTTGACACATGTGACCCATGGTAGAACCTTTGATCATATCTCTTTTTTCATCTTGGGCCTGTAGCGTTTTTCACGTGTGTTTTCTTAAGCGGTTTGCATTTTGACTGGGCCTTCTAGGCTGTACATGTCCCGCGCTGCGATTTTGTAGAATTTTTCTTGTCTCTCTCGAAGCCTCGAGTCCAATCCTGTGACACCGCTATGCCGCCCTTTCCCGATATAAATGGGCATCAGGCTGACTCTTGCCTCATCTCTCGGTTCCCCGTCTCGCCGCATCCCCACCCCCTTCTCTTCTTTGTGGATGCGCCCGCCCAGGCCGCCGGTGACCCTCACCATCAGAGCCCTCCCCCACGTCATCGTCGGAGAGAGTTGTCGCTTTGGCTAGGCTAGGGTCGTTGCCGAGGTGTGGAGGCGCCCCAATTCCCCATCTCTCCGCCTCAGTGATGGAGAGGTGCGAGATGGATGTGGGGAGGAGCGGGCATGGTGCAGTGGCTGAAGGAGGCGTTGGCGTGGTGGCAGCGTCGGTAGCGGTTGGAGGCGACCACGGGCATCCAGTCGTCACGGCAGGGCCGCAGGGGGCGATGTGGCTGCTCGAGGTCCGGTTCATCTTGGATGTCACGGAGGTAACCCAAGTTGTGAAAGTATAGAATAACAACGAGACAATGCATCAGCAGTAACATTTTCTTTACCCTTCTTGTGTTTAATGACATAAGGGAAAGTCTCAATGAACTCAACCCATTTAGCATGTCTACGGTTCAGTTTTGCTTGACATTTAATGTGTTTCGAAGATTGATGATCAGAATGTATAACAAATTCTTTGGGCCATAAATAATGTTGCCATGTTTCTAAGGTCTGAACAAGAGCATATAATTCTTTATCATAAGTAGAATAGTTCAAACTAGGCCCACTCATTTTTTCAAAAAAGTATGTAATAGGTTTTCCATCTTGTAATAACACACCTCCTAATCCAATTCCACTAGCATCACATTCAAGCTCAAAAGTCTTAGTAAAATCAGGAAGTTGGAGTAAAGGAGCATGTGTCAACTTATCTTTCAATACCGTGAAGGCTTCTTCCTGTGCGGTACCCCAAACAAAAGGCACATCCTTCTTTGCAAGCTCATTGAGAGGAGCAGCAATGGTGCTGAAATCTCTCACAAAATGCCTATAGAAACCAGCGAGTCCAAGAAAACTCCTCACTTGTGTGACCATTTTGGGCTGCGGCCAACTCTCAATAGCTTTAATCTTGGCTTTATCAACTTCAATTCCCTGTGGAGTAACAACATAGCCAAGAAAAGATACTCGATCGGTGCAAAATGTGCACTTCCCAAGGTTACCAAACAAATGTGCATCACGTAAAGCAAAAAAAAAAGCACGTAAATGCTCCAAATATTTCTCCAAAGATCTGCTATAAATCAGTATATCATCAAAATAGACTACCACAAATCGTCCAATGAAAGCACATAAAACTTCGTGCATTAATCTCATGAAAGTACTAGGTGCATTAGTTAACCCAAAAGGCATGACTAACCACTCATATAATCCAAACTTAGTTTTAAATGTTGTTTTCCATTCATCCTCCAATTTCATACAAATTTGATGGTATCCACTATGCAAATCAACTTTGGAGAATATTATAGAGCCACTCAACTCATCAAGCATATCATCTAGCCTAGGAATAGGGTGACGATAACGAATAGTAACATTATTAATACAATCAACACACATACGCGATGTACCATCCTTTTTCGGCACTAGAATAATAGGAACAACACAAGGTGATGCGGAGCATCCCTCGACCATCACCATGGATGTCACACCACCACCACAAGCATGGAGACAACCAATGATGAGAGTTTGCGCACTCGCCGTCGAAACCGAGGTTAACTCTTTCCTTTTCAAGTTTCTTTCGGATTCACACGAGAGTCGGATTCTACCTCAAACAGAAACTCTATGCACTCTTAGGTACCAAGAAGAAGATAGTGAAGAGGCGAGGACGGAGACGCAAGCACCTATGGAGGAGGAGACGGAAGAAGGACGCTCGAGACGCAAAGCAAAGGAGGCGCCGGACTACCCCGGGTGCCCGGCCACCTCCTATAGCCGACTGGGAGAGCCCCTGGCCGCCCCGGGTGCCCGGCCCCCTGCCTGGGCGCTGCCCCGCCACCCCCGGGTGCCCTGCCTCCTCCTGGGCTCGGTCCCAGCCCGCACAGGGTGCCCGGGCCATCAACCCCCGGGTGCCCGCCCCCCTACAGCCACCCCTCGGGCGGTGGCCCTGACCGGTCCGGGTGCCCGGCCAGTTTCACCCCGGGTGCCCGGACCCTTCCGCGTGCCTGCGCGCACTTTTGGGTTTTGGACCCTTGTATCCCCCTCTCTGTCACAATTCGTCCCTAGACTATATAAACACCTCCCCTAGCTCATTAGAAAGAGAGAAAAGTATATGAGAGACATTAGTGAGCTTTGCTCCTTGTACCTCCTCTTGTCAGAGAGAGACCTCTCCCATGGAGATCAAGAGCTCCTATGGAGAAGATCCCTAGTGGATTCAAGCCCCATCTAGGGAAAGATCCCCATCATAGGATTATCAAGACCTCTCTCCTCATAGGATTGGGGTGAACTAGTTACTTTGTATCTTTTCTTTGTTGTCCTTGAATCATTGTGACCTCTTGTGTGTTCTTGGATCTAGCATATGTGTGATTGGATCTAGTCAATTTGAGTGTTTCCCCTCTCTTGTGTTCTTCGTGTTCTTGGGGATTTCCCTTCCAATTCGTGAAAGATCTCCCTCCAGGGTTCCACCGTACAACATCTTGGTATCATGAACCATGGTTTCTCACAAAATTGGAGCCCCCTTCTTGTTCTCTGGCCTAATTTGTTGTGTTCTTCCCCAATTTCGAAAATTCCCCACCAAAAATAACCCCAATTTTTTTGTGATTTATTGGTTTGATGAGGTTTTGTTGGATTTGATCCATGGATTTGCTTGGTTTCAAGTGGATCTAGCCTCCCCCCATCCATCTCCACCTTTCCCTCCACGAAATCCACCAATTTCTCCCATTTTGCCACAACTTTCCGCCCAAATCCGACACCCCCGGGCACCCAGATCTCACACCCCGGGGACCCGGACCCCCCGACCATCCCCGCTGACCACCCCGGGTGCCCGCACCCATTACCCCCGGGCACCCGGACCCCTGGGCCACTTCTTCCACCCAACCCTGCTGACCACCCCGGGTGCCCGCACCTCCAACCCCCGGGCACCCGCACCCCCCGAATCAGCCCACCAACAAAAACCGTTTCGGCCATAACTTTCGCTCCCGGAGTCCGATTTGATGTTCTTTAGCTCGTTGAGTAGCTATTGAAATCCCCCTTCCATATACATAGGTTCCAACACCATTTTACTCCATCAAAATTTTGGCATTTTTGTATCTTTGCATAGGCCATCCACCATATCATCCGCCAAACCACCATAGCTTTCCGCACCTAACCCATTTTTGCTCCATATAGCATTTGTGGTTGCTTGAGTGGTGACTTGAGTCTCCTAAGGTGTTTCGGCTACTTAGGGACGGTAGCTTCATCATCAACCACCACCACCACTTCCGCATTGCTAACTCTGGAACCACCTACACATTCCGCTACCACCATTTGACATTTTCCTTTGAGATTTTGAGTTTGCGGTTTTTCCATTTCCTAGGGTGTTTCGGCTAACTAGGAACGGTTCGACTTCAACAACACCGTCGCTCACCTTCAACAAGGACTCGACATCGAGCACTTCACCATTTTGACACCCTAACCGTAAGCAAGAACGACAACCTCTATATCATCTTGGTATCATGGTATCCCATCATTGTACATTCTTGCCATTACATTGTTAACCCCTTAGCCCATTTTGCGTCACTTGCCTATCGAGACTAGCCAATGAGTATCGCCGGCAACGTTACTTGTGCACATTAGTGATCTGTACCTTCCATTGCATACATACCATATAATATTGGTATCTTCTTGGTATCATATCATCTCTTGTGTCACAAGATTGTTCTCGCATATACAGAATTGCTATCTTGGTTTGTGAATTTTGCATAGTGGCCATATAAAAAAAGAATAAGCTTTTAAGCAAAAAGGAAAAGAGAGCCAAGAGCTTGTGAGCGAGAGCCATAGCATCATACCACATTGCACATAAGATTGTCATATCCGATCATCTTGGATCATCTTGAGAAGAACACCGGGAACATCATACATATATAACATACTTGGATAGAAAGTTGATATATTTTGCATCTTATAGGTTGTGTACAAGTGTCGTATCCGCCTATTGAGAAATCGTGCTAGTGTCTCTCTTGAGTTGTGCAACACAAGCATTTTCTGTGGATTCCACATTTTGTGCTCATTCCTTGGTTGCACGACCCCATTTATCTATCCATGTGTTTGTTTCCGTGTGCCACCCTTTGCTATTTGTCTACTTGTTTCACTTGCGAAATTGTGAATATTTTGCAACATTATTGACTCTTGCTAACATTTTGCATAAATTTTTTGTGCCACTATCTGTCGGTGGGAACGACACCTATGGGATCACAAGAATCCCTACTACGGTTAGCGGGGCACGGGGTCGTGAGAAGAGCGGATCAAACAGATAGCACACGGTTCGTTTATCTAGGTTTGAGCCGCGAGGATGCGTAAAACCCTACTCCTGCTTTGGTGGATTGTATATCTGTGTTCTTGAGCTAGCTATGGGGCGTGAGGAGCTCCAAAAAGCCGAATCCTTCTCCTAGTCGCCTCGGGCTCCTTTTATAGAAAAAGGGGTCGCCACAGTGGCACACAGGAGGTGGAAAGGATACAGTGATGCGAGGTTATCCCTTGCATTACATGACAAGGCGCATTTAATGCGTCTTGCTTAGGTGTCCTTGCTTTATCGGGGATGGGGGCGAAGCCTATCCCGTCCGTCGCCGCTCCTCCTCGCGTCGACACGCACCCTGGCCAGCGATGCCGGTGGTGCCATGTAGGCAGGCAGGCAGCTGAGGTGGCGCGGTGGTGGTGTCTTCACGAAGATTTGCATGCCGCCACACAGGTGCCTGCCCAGTTGGTTGGGTCGGCAGCTGCACGCGAACGGCGGTGGAGACTTGGTTGGCGTGGGCCTGATGGTGGTCCTGCGGGTGTCCTCGGCAAGGGCCTTGCTGGGCCCGGCAAGGGTCTTGCCGAGGCGCCTGCTGTCATCCCCGGCAAGGCGCTTGCCGGGGGCCTTATGGTCTTCCTTGGTTGGGATCCCGCCAAGGGTCGTCATCTTCTATAGTGTGTATCTTATCTTGAATGTCTTCACATAGATCTGCATGCCACCATGGGGATGTGTCCCGAATCCTTGCCCCATGGGGGCAGTGGACTCAAGGGTGATCTGCTCCGTAGGTGTGGGGCGAGTTGCCGCGGCAAGGGTCTTGCCGGGGTTGCTAAAACTGTCTCCCAGCAAGGATCTTGCGGGGGGAGTCCGCTTCGTCCCCTTTGCTCTTTGTGGTCTTGGCCTTGGCGTTGCTCCAGTTCTCTTGAGCTTCGGTCTTTCCCTGGCTCACCTCCCTTGCCTTGCTTGGTGTGGTGGTGCCCGTGGCTCAGACTGCCCGTGCACAGTTATAGGGGTACAAAAAGTGTACCCCTCTTTTTGTACACCGACAGGAGCCCCCGGGCCTGGGCCACACATAAGCGCAACGCGTTGTTGGGCTAGGCCCAAAAACGGTGCGTGGGAAGGCGGGGCGGTTTTTACCGCGGTAAGATTCTTCGCACGCTGCGCTTCCCGCGACTCCCGTGGGTGGCGCGGCGTGGGGAGGCGTGTGTGACGTGGGCGGCATGCGTGGGGTTGGTCTCAGCACGCATGCGTCATGTCACAGTTAATGTGAAAGGAGGCGGCCCGCGTTTTTCCCCATAAGAAGGAATAACCGTGGGCGCGCTGCTCACTTTCTCCTCTTTCCTCGTGCCTTCTCCAATCTCAGAGCCGCCGTTTCCTCTCTTCCTTCCTTCCTTCCTAAGCTTCCGTCGTCGCCTGCCGTCGTTGCTTCGCCATCCCCCTCCCTCAGTCCTCCAACTTTCTTAGCCGCCATGGCGCCCAAATCCGCCAAGGGCAAGGGGGTGGCTAAGGGCGCTGGGACTGTTGAGCCGCCGGAGAGTGCGCTATCGGGGGACCGGACGAAATCCGCCTTCTTCTTCCCCTCGACGGTTGATGTTCGTGAGCTCCGGGCCTCCTTCAGGCCTCTATGGGGAGTGAAGATGGGGGGAGAGAATTCAGGACATCTGGTGACGCACGTCATTCCTGCCGCTTGCGCCGATCCTGCCCCAAATCGGTATCCCTTTTTCATCGATTACCTTTCTTGCGGGTTATGCCCCCCTTTTCCGATTTCTTCTGTGACATTATGCACACCTTCGGTTTTCGCCTCTTGGATTTTACTCCGAATGCGGTGGCGTGCATGGCTTTCTTCGCGCATCTTTGCGAAGGCTTTGCCGGGGTGCAGCCGAACACGACACTCTTCCACCATTATTTCTCCCCTCGGATCCAACTGGGAGGTGCCGTCTCTGGTTGTGTCACCTGGATCCCAAGATCCAAGGGGGCGTACCCGGACAGTGCCGTGAAGGAGAGGTGGGAGGAATGGCGTGGCCGGTGGTGCTGGATTGAAGATGAAGACCCGCCAGAATTCTGCAAGGTCCGCCGAGTGCCACCGGTCTGCGGCAGCGATTGGAGCGATGTTGACGCCGCCGACGGGAGGCTCACTGTCTCTACCACCAGGATTCTCTGGCTGACCCGGGCTGGACTCACCCTTGAAATGATCGGGGCAGACTTCATTCGCCGCCGGATCGCCCCGTTGCATAACAAGGGGAGGCCAGCCTGGCTCTTTACGAATCCGGCTGACATCATGCGACTCCGCCCTGGTCTCGACCATAATTTCACGGTGATGGCGCATGTCCACTTCTGCCAGTGGCTTTTTCAGCTTGATGTGGGTCGTGATGGCGAGGTCGAACGGACCGGCAAGGTCGCGAGGGCTGCCGCAAAGGTCGGCAAGGCCATCAAGGGGCCGTTTTTCAAGTTGCCAGTGGGGGTGGTCCCGTTGTGCAATAATTCACGTCGGTCCGAGATCATCGCTATGATGCCGGACTGTAACACGCACGACCCTGTCCCGAGCTGGAAGGAGCCGAAGGATGCTGATGTGCAGCAATTCTTCGACACCTTGATCGAGGTATATGTCAATGCTGATGCCGAGCGGTGGCTTGTCATGGACACAACCCAGGCAGAGCTGGACTACATCGCCACTAGGGCGAGGGAGGCACAGCTTGCCATGGAGGCTGGCAGCGCTGGGGGTGTGGAGGACAAGGCCGCAACGGCTGCGGAGGAAGAGGAGCTCACCCGGTGGGCGGCAGCCTCCGGGGAGGTTAGCAGAGCCGACACGGGAGCTCTGCTTGTCGAAGATGCGGCCGACGAGTCGTCGGGGGAGGAGGATGTGGCGGCGGGCTCGACACCAGCTAGGGGAAGAGGGCGAGTCCTGTGGCGGTCTGGCTCCGGCGAGCCGGTCCGGCCCGGCAGGGCCACGCGGCCTCAATTGACCCTGGAGGGGTCCGGGCGTCACACGAGGGCCACAACAGCGAAGAGGCTGACGAAGGCCGCTGAGAAGAAGAAGGCAACAGTCCCTTCCTCATCTAGGCGTGCACAAACTCCGCCTTCTTCGCCTCCTCTGGCAGATGTCGACTCGGATGTTGACGCGGAGGTCCCTTTTGATCTTGGGCCTCTCAGCCCGAAGAGGAAAAGGAAAGTGGTGGAAGAAGAGGAGATGGATGACGAGTAAGTACTCCGTTTCTTACTGCCATTTCCATTTCCCCAAATTAAGTCACTCATCTTGATCCGTTTTTGCTTTTGCAGGGATGCAGAGACGTTGGCCCAGAGGGTGAAGAGGGCGAAGGCCTCGGCGAGCAGTCAGCCCTCGGCTGGGGCTTCAAAGACACCACTGGTGTTGTTGAGCAGCCCGGACAGCAGCCCCCGGAACAACCCCCAGCGTAAGTTCGTTACCCTCCTCTTATTTGACATGTGGTAGGCGTTCGATGCTATGGTGCTGACCTTATCGTGTTTGTAGGAGGGGAGCAGCAGCGGGAGGAGCCGCAGAGGGCTACCCCCAACACACCACCTCCATCTTCCAGGGGCGTCAAGTTCCCGAGCGCCCACCGAAGGGGAAGTCTTTGACGGCGAGGTGCTTGCCGCCACCGGGCTCGAGGTGGTCAATGAGCCGGGCGTTGGCGGCGATGGTTCTCCACAAGAGCAGCTTTTCCGTGCCATGGGGGCCAATTTCCGGAAGCTCCAAGTGCTCTACCGTGCTCGCCTAGACAAGGTCAAGTCCAGGATGGCAACGGTGGACAAGGCGGAGGTGGACTTCAAGGCGCGCGTTGCTGAGATGCAGACCTGGTTTCACCAGACTCGCGAGGAGCAGAGGGCCTTTCAGGAGGAATTGGCCAAGCGCGATGTAGAGCTCACCATGAAGATGGCTGACATCGAGAAGGCCCAGGAAAAGGCAGCGAACTTGGCTGCCGCGGCCGAGGCCGCCCGGAACCAGCATCAAGCCGCATTGGATTCCCAGGAAGAGGACCTCTCCGTGCGTGAAGCGAAGCTTGCCGCAACGCTCCGCGGCAAGGATGAGGAGCTCGAGGCCCTTGTCGTGCGAAGGACTCGCGAGCTGGAGCAGAGGCACAAAGAGGCACTCGATGCCCAAGCTCTGGCCCATGCCGGCAAGGTGAAGGAGTTGGAGCTAGAGCGGGACGAGCTGAAGGAGCAGGCCCTCAAGCTGTCCAACGAGAAGAGCACGCTCAACAGCGCCTTGGTAGAGGCGCAAGGAGCGGTCATCAGCAGGGCTGGGGAGCTCTCCGAAGCACAAAACTCCATCAGAGATCTCAAGCTGAAGCTGGAGAATCTCGAGAAGATGTTGTTGGAGAGCACGGCTTGGGAGGAGACCTTGACCAGGAGCCTGGAGGAGGAGAAGCAGCTGCGGGCGAACGAGGCCGCCTCCCACCAGGAATATGTGGCGGGCGAGAACAGATGGATCAGCCGTCTAGAGGACGTCCCCGGCAGGGTCACCTCGCAGTTGGCCACCATGGGGATGCCAAACGTGAGGTATGCCCCTGAGCGCAGCGGGACCGTCAACGCCAAGCTGACCCAGTTCTTCGAGGGCGTCCTCGGAGCCTTGGCTTATCTCCACTCCAGCAGAGCGGCCACGTCGGCTGGGGAGGCCCGGCGACTTTGCCGGAGGGTCGTGACCAAGGTCCTCACCAAGATGGCGTACTGGAATCCCGACCTTGACTTCGAAGGCGCGATGGATAGCTTGCTGGATGGTACTGACCTCATGGTGCTCAAGGAGCGCATCAAGCCCATCATCGACTGCATCGACGAAATCAAGAGGGTGGAAGGCCAGCGCCGGGATTAGGCATCCCGTTCTTCTTCGCCGCTGCAGGTTCCCGGCCAAGACAAATTTTATCTTTA
Organism: Triticum dicoccoides; assembly: GCF_002162155.2. Lineage (NCBI taxonomy): Eukaryota > Viridiplantae > Streptophyta > Magnoliopsida > Poales > Poaceae > Triticum > Triticum dicoccoides. The sequence goes on from NC_041382.1 coordinate 375,787,545, forward strand.
GTTAGAACCGCACCAATGATGTGATGTAACATAACTTTGAAGTACTTTTGGGATTATGCATGCTATTTCCCTGTTTGTTGCCTCTTTGTACGTCCACCCTACGCTAGCTGGGTAGGCTTGCCGACACGGAAACCCAGGGCGGCGTTTTGGGGACGGGTCCCCATTGGCCTGCCGGGCGAACGTGTTGCCGGGTGAGCCACCTTACCACCCTTAACGCAGCCGCTCGAACTGTCGAGTTTGACTCAAGTCAGAGTCGAGAGCCTTGCCAATTGCGGAAGGCTACCCTACCGTTTCCAACGCAGCCATTTGAACTGTTGAGCGGACTCGAAACAGAACAAAGGCATTGCCAATCTGGGAGGGCCCCATTTTCGTACAGGTTTCTTTTTGTACAAAGAACGACAGCTCCGAGGATAATAACTTTATATAATAGAATGGAAATATCCGGGGTTTAATGTGACTTAGCTCCTATTTGTAGTCGCTCGAGTGCTGATCTTCCGGCCTCCTTCCTTCTCCAAGAGCCACGAAGACGAAGGAGTGTTGGGCTAATTGCTAGAGCCGATTCTCACAACTGTGCCCCATACCTGGCGCACCAAAGATGTCGGTGGGAACGGCACCTATGGGATCACAAGAATCCCTACTACGGTTAGCGGGGTGCGGGATCGTGAGAAGAGCGGATCAAACAGATAGCACACGGTTCGTTTATCTAGGTTCGGGCCGCGAGGATGCGTAAAACCCTACTCCTGCTTTGGTGGATTGTATATCTGTGTTCTTGAGCTAGCTATGGGGCGTGAGGAGCTCCAAAAAGCCGAATCCCTCTCCTGGTCGCCTCGGGCCTCCTTTTATAGAAAAAGGGGTCGCCACAGTGGCACACAGGAGGTGGAAAGGATACAGTGATGCGAGGTTATCCCTCGCATTACATGACAAGGCGCATTTAATGCGTCTTGCTTAGGTGTCCTTGCTTTATCGGGGACGGGGGCGAAGCCTGTCCCGTCCGTTGCTGCTCCTCCTCGCGTCGACACGCGCCCTGGCCAGCGATGCCCATGGTGCCATGTAGGCAGGCAGGCAGCTGAGGTGGCGCAGTGGTGGTGTCTTCACGAAGATTTGCATGCCGCCACGCAGGTGCCTGCCTAGTTGGTTGGGTCGGCAGCTGTACGCGAACGGCGGCGGAGACTTGGTTGGCGTGGGCCTGATGGTGGTCCTGCGGGTGTCCTCTGCAAGGGCCTTGCCGGGGCCCTGACAAGGGTCTTGCCGAGGCGTCTGCTGCCATCCCCGGCAAGGCGTTTGCCGGGGGCCTTGTGGTCTTCCTTGGTTGGGATCCCGCCAAGGGTCGTCATCTTCTATAGTGCGTATCTTATCTTGAATGTCTTCACAAAGATCTGCATGCCACCATGGGGATGTCTCCCGAATCCTTGCCCCATGGGGGCAGTGAACTCAAGGGTGATCTGCTCCGTAGGTGTGGGGCGAGTTGCCGCGGCAAGGGTCTTGCCGGGGTTGCTAAAACTGTCTCCCGGCAAGGATCTTGCTGGGGGAGTCCGCTTCGTCCCCTTTGCTCTTCGTGGTCTTGGCCTTGGCATTGCTCCAGTTCTCTTGAGCTCCGGTCTTTCCCTGGCTCACCTCCCTTGCCTTGCTTGGTGTGGTGGTGCCCGTGGCTTAGACTGCCCGTGCACAGTTATAGGGGTACAAAAAGTGTACCCCTCTTTTTGTACACCGACACTATCCTCACCGAGCTCCACCATAAGCCTTACTTGTGCTGGTGTGAGAACTGACAAGATCCGGTACCAATTGTGCTATTTCCTTGATACATTATTGAGTGATCATTGATCCATCTTCAACATTTGAAAGGTACATTTGGTCTAGTTCTTTCCTTTCTTCCACTTACATGTGCTCGAGTCTAGCGATGGATAGGCAAGGCATTTCATTTCTGGTCTTCCACGACAACGACGGCGCGAACAACTGCAGCACCAAAACGTCCATCTTTGGACTACAACAAGCAATGCGAGGCATTGAGTGACTCACCGTCGACATTCACCAAAGTGAAGCATGGACAAGGGACTACATCGACACCAAATCGGATGCACAATTGGATGACATCCGACACGTGTGGGCCAACTACAAGTCTTCTTCCTCTTCGTCATCTTCAAGGCAGAGACGCTCCAGTCGCAAGTCTTCGGAATGGCCACACGATGAGAGTACCATGCGGCACCGTCATCATCTTCGAGACGACCGCCGAGACGACTGCAAGCCCAAGGTGTATGGCAACGAAGAGCGCCATCGACTACAACAACATCGTCACCACCGAGAGGAAGCTACGGCTACTACCACAACTTCGGCATCTTCGCCAAGTGTTATCAAGGCATCTTTGCCTTTGTACGTACGACATCTTCGCCTACCTCCGACGAGTACGCCTACATCAGCCTTCATCCACGACGATGGAGACAAGATGATCGAGCATGGAATTTTCCCTTTGGTCACGGAGGAGAGTGATGAGGTGACATCTTCGGCCTTCATCCACGGCGACGACGACGACATGGTTGAGCATGGGATCTTCCCTTCGACCACGGTGACGTATGATGACTTGAGTGACTTTTGCCACCATATTGAGAGTGAGAGTGACTTCACCACTAGCCCCATATATGATGAGCTGCCCCAATTCCCATGTGAGGAGAGCCACCACCACCACCGCTTGAGTGATTTGAGTGACTCCACCATATGTGACATTGAATGCACCTACCTTGAGAGAGTGAGTGAACCACCACCACATAGAGAGAGTGAGGTAGTTGATAGGGCATGTGTGGCCATTTCAATTTCTAATAACTTAACCTCTACCTCTATTGCGTCTTCTCATTTGGGGCTAGGTCCCATATATGATGACGTGCCGATTCGCGACGACTTCGTCCTTCCTTTGGACAAGACGATGGCCATGGTGGAATTTGATGCACCCCCCACATGGTTCCATCACGATGAAGATGACCACCATTTGGTCTTTGCCACCTCACCTACACCACATGAACGGATTGAGAATGGTAAAATAGGTGAAGGTGATGCTCTAGTTCCACTTGTGGACATTCTTGACATTGATTGCTTGCATGATGTTGATCCAGCTATTACCATGATTCGTGCTAGTGTGACTTCCCCATGCGATGATTTACCCATTTATGATGAGTTTGATGATTGCCATGTGGAGTTTATTAGTTGTGATGCCATGTTACATAGGATTTCTTGTGATAATTCTCTCGGTCACATCATGTTTGACAATCCGCTTGACTTGTCATATGCTATGCATGAGATCAACCATATGTCATATTTGCAATCTCTTCATAGTGACTATGCATATGCCATTAAAATTAACCCAATTTGCACATATGGCATAGATGACAAGCCAATGGTTATTGGCATTTTTTTTTCTTGTGATGATATTGATATGCTTCCTTTGCATCATTTATCTCATATGCCATGCCATGACCACCTAGATTCGAATATGCATTGTTTTGGATGTTGTCCATTTTCTCCATATGATGTGTCCAACATTTCTCATGAGGAGACCCCCACAGTTTCCTCATACATATTAGGAATTTTTGATGCATTCCATACTTTGCATGATTCCCATGATTGCGTGCACCATATGCATTCCATGAATAACAATGCTCTAAATATTTCTTACGATACATTAAAAAATTTGAGTCTCCTTATACTATACGTAACAACAAACCTCTCATGATGGATGACATGTTTCTATATCACACATCTCATTTATTTGAGCATTGGATATTTCGTGCTAACTAACACATGCACGTACGCATCATAATGGATGATGTGTACATCTATCATGCGCACACAATTTTTCCTTTGTATTTGTTTTGTGTAGGTACCCATGAATACTTGTCAACCTTGAAATCCCACGAGTTGACAAAACGAGCTCTAGAGAGCAATGATGACTTCGGATCCCATGGATTGTCTTTCCCACCGCTCTCTTCACGCAAAGACTTCGCGCATTTCTTCTACATGGCCCTCACTTGGCTATGGGTTATTGTCCATTACATATTATATGCCCATCTTGCCATGTTCACTTTGCATGACATGCTTATTCATATGCCTTTACCATGCATTTGTGACCCATGCTTTGCATTACACATGATGATTGATTCTACTACTTGTATGTGTATTTGCAAGCTTGGTGGAGACATTGCTTTTTCTTGCCACGTTTCCTTTGTGATCCATTCCTATGATGATACATTGATCTTGCTTTGTAATCGTGCTTGTGGTATGTCATGTGCATTTCCTATGCCTATTATTTGCTCACACAAGATGATTGCCATGATTTCCTCTCGTATGTTGCATCTTCGCACTACTAGCTTACACGACTTGCTTCCTATGATTGCTTGCCTTGTCGCATCACCGATGATTCATACTTGTTCTTTTCATGCGGTTGATAGCCACTATTGCCATGCTATATTCACTACACCCCATGCACGTTACGCTTGGATTGTCGTGCACTTTAGACACTTCATTTTTTTTGGTGTTGTGAATGCTTCATATGCATACCATAGACCATTTATTGAACGCCTTATGCATGATTGCTATTAGCTTGAGGTAGATGCTTATTTTCTTGTCACACATATTTGCATCGCTACCTCACTTTTACATGCTTGTTTCCATGATGTCCTTGATTTTGCTCCATTTATGTGCTTACATGACATGTCACAATCCCTTGTCACATCATATGCTATGCTAGATGACGACACTTGTTTGGTGAATCACCTCTTGAATGCTTGGTTTTGCACTAACGCTAACCACATTTGTTTTTCCAAGTGTTTGTTGTACTTTCTCCTTTTGAAGGAAACACAAGACGGCGCGACATTGGAGAATGCCCATTTCGAGCTTGAAGATGTTGAGTACTTGGTGATTGTCCACTTCTACACGGCGACGCCCTCTCTTTCCCATGGTGATGAAGATCACGATCCATGGACGGATGTCCACCAAGGGGGGGGGAGATGATGCGGAGCATCCCTCGACCATCACCATGGACGTCACACCACCACCACAAGCACGGAGAGTACCTATGACGAGAGTTTGCGCACTCGCCGTCGAAACCGAGGTTAACTCTTTCCTCTTCAAGTTTCTTTCGGATTCACACGAGAGTCAGATTCTACCTCAAACGGAAACTCAATGCACTCTTAGGTACCAAGAAGAAGACCGTGAAGAGGCGAGGATGGAGACGCAAGCACCTATGGAGGAGGAGACAGAAGAAGGACGCTTGAGACGCAAAGCAAAGGAGGCGCCGGACTACCCCGGGTGCCCGGCCACCAGCAGCCCGGGTGCCTGGCCACCTCCTACAGCCAGTTGGGAGAGCCCCTAGCCTCCACGGGTGCCCGGCCCCCTGCCTGGGCGCTGCCCCCGCCACCCTGGGGTGCCCGGCCTCCTCCTGGGCTTGGCCCCAGCCTGCACCGGGTGCCGGGCCATCAACCCCCGGGTGCCCGGCCCCCTACAGCCACCCCTCGGGCGGTGGCCCTGACCGGTTCGGGTGCGCGAACCCCTCCACGTGCCAGCATGCTGGGTTTTGGACCCTTGTATCCCCCTGTCTCTCACAATTCGTCCCTAGACTATATAAACACCTCCCCTAGTTCATTACAAGGAGAGAAAAGTATATGAGAGACATTAGTGAGCTTTGCTCCTTGTACCTCCTCTTGTGTGAGAGAGACCTCTCCCATGGAGATAAAGACCTCCTATGGAGAAGATCCCTAGTGGATTCAAGCCCCCCATCTAGGGAAAGATCCCCATCATAGGATCATCAAGACCTCTCTCCTCATAGGATTGGGACGAACTAGTTACCTTGTATCTTTTCTTTGTTGTCCTTGAATCATTGTGACCTCTTGTGTGTTCTTGGATCTAGCATATGTGTGATTGGATCTAGTCAATTTGAGTGTTTCCCCTCTCTTGTGTTCTTCGTTTTCTTCGTGTTTTTGGGGATTTCCCCTCCAATTCGTGAAAGATCTCCCTCTAGGGTTCCACCATACAACACAAGGACTAAGGGATTCGCGTATATAACCTTTGTCGAGCAGCTCCTGGACTTGACGCATAATCTCCTTCGTCTCCTTTGGATTGGTACGGTATGGTGCACGGTTGGGTAGCGATGCACCGAGAATTAAGTCAATCCCTCTAATAGGAGGTAATCCTGGTGGCACGTCTTGTGGAAAGACGTCAGCGAACTCCTGCAAAATGTTAGTAACAGCGGGAGGCAAAGAGGAAGGCACGTCCTCAAATGAAAATAATGCCTCTTTGCACACAAATGCATAGCAAACAGATTTGCTAAAATCTAGCTCATCAATATCAGACTTGGTGGCGAGTAAACATGCACTTTTCAATTTAATTTCAGAAGCAACACTAGATGGTTTATTATTAGGCTTCATTTGTTGCTCAAATTCTTTTGCCACAATCTGATTTTCACTCTTATTGTTCTCCTGTTTTGCTTTATTAGCTCTATTAATATCATCTTTCAAAATGGAATCAGGAGACATGGGAAGCAAAGTAATATGTTTATCCTTATGAACAAGAGTGTGTTGATTGTTTCTACCATGGTGTACAGAATTTTTATCAAATTGCCATGGTCTACCAAGTAATAAGGAACACGCTTGCATGGGTACCACATCACAATCAACATAAGCAGCATATGTAGAGATACTAAAATGCACACGAACAGTACGTGTTACCTTAACCTTGCCGTTGTTGTTGAACCAGTGGATGTAGTAAGGATGTGGATGTGGTCTTGTAGTGCGAGATAGCTTCTCCACCATCTCCATGCTAAGCAAGTTGTTACAACTCCCTCCATCTGGATGACGTGAACAAAACGTTCCTTCACAACTCCCTTTGTATGGAACAAATTATGCCTCTGATTTTGCTCAGCTTGTGTAACCTGCACACTCAAAACACTTTGAGCAACTAAACATTCATACATGTCAGCATTTTCAGCAGCCATGTATTGCGTCTCATGATCAAAATCATCTCCATCGTGTTCTTCACTTGTAATAAGAGTCAAAGTCTCCTCATCATAGTCACTCGCGACTCACACCCACCATCCTCAGTAACAATCATCACACGCTTAGATGGGTATTCTTTCGCATAATGACCTCCACCCTTGCAACGACGACAAATAATATCATGTGTTTGCCTTGGTGATGCCATGGATGAAGAATAGCTCTGTGCAAGCCTAGAAGGTGTGCTCTTGGCAGATAGTGGTGGTTGTGCCTGCTTTCTTGTATCATAGTTGAAGGTGGCAGCTGACGGAGGTGCCGGTGCAGCAGAACGTGTGGAAGTAAGGAACGACGCGGTGTCCATGATGAAGGTCGACCTGCAGAAAAGTTAGTACGCGCCAATGCATGTCGATCCTGCACTTCACATTCAGCTTTGCAAGCAAGATGGAATAAACAGTGATATTATTATATTCCTTATACTCTAGAATGGTCTGAATCTCTTTATTTAATCCACCCATAAAACGTGCAAGCATAGCTTCATTATCCTCAACAATACCACATATAATCATGCCAGTTTGTAATTCCTGATAATATTCTTCTACAAAAAAATTTCCTTGTCTTAAATGCTGCAATTTTTGAAGTAATTCATATTGATAATATGGTGGAACCCAGTGAGTACGCATAGCAGTTTTGAAAGCAGCCCAAGTAGATGGAATAGGATATAATCTACAATGTTCAGACCACCAAACACATGCAAAACTAGTGAAAGCACAAACAGCAGCAGGAACACGTCTCTCCTCAGGATATTGTAAACATGTTAATTGTTGTTCAGTTTCTAACTCCCAAGTAAGATATATATGAGGAACATATCTACCCTCAATTGGTGAAATATTCAACTTTAGTTTAGGAAGATGGTCATGACCTCGTACCTCTGGTGGTGATGTAGCCCTACCATTGTGATGATATGCATGAGGACGACCTGGTGGTGGTCGTGCTGGTGGTTGCACGTAGTTCCGATTTTGATCAACCTCATCCTCGTAATGGTCCTCCACCTCTACAGTAGCAGCATGAGCTACAGAAGCATCAACAGTAGGTACAGCGGCGCCAGAAGTTTGACCAGGCTCAAGGGGAACGTGCTGTGCTCGTCCCACTTAATTTGGAAGGCGTTGTTGTTGTTGTTGTTGTTGTTGTTGTTGTTGTTGTTGTTGTTGTTGTTGTTGTTGTTGTTGTTGTTGTTGTTGTTGTTGTTGTTGTTGTTGTTGTTGTAGAGGTGCAACAGGTGCAGCGGGCGGTGGTTGTGGAAGATGCGCGAGTAATTCATTAAACTTGTTATCGAGCTTTGTTTCGAATGCCTTCTCAATGCCATCTATCTTCTCCATGGCCTCTTCAAATCGGTTTAGCACATCTTCCACCTGTCCACTCATCATTTGCTGAAACTTATCATGAAGCTCATTGTTCGTCAAGTTCTCCCAGTCAATCTGGCCGGCTTGTGATCCTGCCATGGTTAGCAGCAATAGAAACACACAAGAATATGACCCTACAGACTACTAATTGTTGTTGGTGGTGGGTGTCACAAATCCGTCAAGCAAATCTCAAATTCTTACCAGTTCTTACCTGTCGGCATTCTGGGAACGGGGGTCCCCAGACTTGCCTGCCTGCGGCCTGCGGCGTGGCTCAAGTGGGGGCCCAGCGCGGCCCATCTTCATCAGCTCAAGCTCAGGACCCTCGCGAGGGGCCAAGCCTCGCGGGGCGGACGACAAGAGGCTTCCTCAGGAGCAGCCTCATCAGGCAGGCTCGCGAGGAGGCAGAGAGATCAAGGCAGGGGTACCTCGCGAGGAGCCCGTGACGCAAGCCATGACGATCGAGACCAGGCGGGCGCTAGGCGGGCGCCGGCCTACGCAGTGTCCTTGTTTCCCTTTCGGTGCAAAGGGGGCAAGCACAGGCCAAGGCATCAAGCAAATGTTACCATTCCGGTGCAACGAGACCAAGACCAACAGAGCGGCAGGACGGAGGTCACCGTGGAGCCCAAGACGGCGTCATCACTAGTGCTTTTGGCAGCCGAAGACCACCTTTGGTCAGGATAACTTGTACTAGATGTTCCCCTTCAAAATGGCCAATTGTTGGCACCCTTCCTGCTCATTATTTGGGGAGAGGCCCAGGGCCTCTATAAATAGAGCTAGTCACCACAGAGTAAGGAGGATCTGACCAGATCGGATAGAGCCCTAGGAAAGAGAGAGAGAGAGAGAGAGAGAGAGAGAGAGAGAGAGAGAGAGAGAGGCGATCGAACTCACCCAAGCAGTTCATCGCACCAGCTCAAGAACACCTCTCGTGAGGCTGTTCTTCCCCGGTACTGTTCATCATCAGCCATTGAGGCAATCCACCACACCACACACTAGAGTAGGGTATTACCACAATGGTGGCCCGAACTAGTATAAATCTCATGTCCCTTGTGTTGTTCCTCGTTTCCAGCTTAGATCGCGTGAGGAGATCGGACGTAGATCGGTAGGGGAGAGATCTCCACGCGCACCCCAGTGTTCGAACCTCAAGGGTTTGCCGGAACCCGAAATCCGACATTACCTAGCAGCAGGCGGTGATCGGCAACCATTATAGTCAAAACTCTCAAAGCTTGGATAGAGCGATTACCAGGGAGAGTCAAATGCACGACGTAGATGTATGTGGAGCTAGGAAGGCTTATAATATGGTAGCAAAAAGGGTCAGCAATAATCAATTCAGAGATGCAAAGTTGAATAAACGCTCGACGACGGTATTGTGCTGGTCCTAAGCTAGACCGTACTAGAGACGTGAACCTAGAACACGAAAAAAATCACAGCGCGACACGTAAACAAGGGAAAAGCACACTCTGAAAAAAAAATTGTATAATTTTTTGCGCTCCTCTTCTTTTTGCGAAAAATCACTATAATGGCGAGTGTCTCAAAACTCTTCCCAAGTCAAACTAACAGGATAGGCATGAAATTGTTTTGACAACTCTTTTTTTGAAAATCAGGGCAGCGACGATGAAAAAGTGCGACAAAAAATCACTATGATGGCGAGTGTCTCAAAAGACTCAGAAAAGCCTAAAAACAGGATAGGGAAAAAACATTTTCGACTGCTCAAATTTTGGCCTAAAAACTGCCGAGGGTCTCCGAAACCTACTCAGGCAAGGAAACACAATTCGGAAAATAGATGGATCTCGAAAACAAACCTAATATGAAAAGAACTCGGATTGGTGGTGGATATATGATGGTAAGATATGGCAGCGGTGGTGGTATATGGTAGCGGTGGTGGTATATGTATATGGATTGGTGGTGGTATATGGATACAGATTGGTGATGGTATATGGATATGGATCGGTGGCGGATAAGCGGTGGTGGTAGATGGCAGGGGCGATGATGATGGTGCGGCAGCGGCGTGACAACTTATGACCAGAACTCGAAACTCTAAAAGACTAGACGCTAAGACCCGCAACTGGACACGATGATGCAACCGCAAATTCAACAAAGCAAAAACCATAAAAAGATTACGCAATGGCTCAAACTGGTTTGGATATGATGACTAACCCTAAATATATTTTTTCGCTTTTCCGTGGACTGTAGGTATGAAGAACAGACTCGATCTAAACTACGAAAAATTGTAAAATCTCACCGAGCAACCAGGAAATATGATACCACTTGATAGAGGCAAAGGTGTCCCATCTTTCGATGAGATGGTGAATATCGTTTCGGAGGAGTAGACTTTCACGATCTGACTACGAACGTGCGAGGACGTCACGCCTTAGCAATCACTAAACCAAGTCCGAGAGGTTATTGACCACGCAGGACCACGATCAACCTGACTACTAGGGTCTGTTTCCTGCGAGCAAACAAAGAACAAGTAAGAAACTGAGATTGCAATATGGATATTGCAAATATATGAGGAAAGTTTTATTAATGAAGGTGCGTTTCTGTGACGCATTTTTCTGGTCGTTGAACACAAACGAAGTACACGAAGTTGCAGCTATGGCGAACTTCTAATCTAAACAAAACCCAAAGTCTAAACGATGCCCTAAGGGCTGTATATTTGGAGGAAGAGGGGGGAATTTCATGGCCCTTGGAGGAGGGGTACGAAACCAACCCTAACTCTTGTTTCTCCACACATACGGACTCTAAAAACAACCTATACTTGACTATTTCGAAATTACATGGGCCTGGCCCAAAAATAAGGTGGCGCGGCACCTATAATAGCCTCTGGACTAAATTTATGAAGTGGCATCTTGTATATTTCGTCCAAGGTTTCATGCACTCATTATGGTGGCTTCAAAGTCCTGAAATCATCACTTGTAACTTCGTTCTTGTTCCCCTTGCGCATGCCATCATCTCCATGCTTGATCTTGCTCCAATGTCCATCCCTCTTGTCCAAGCCAGGCCCTTCATTTGTAAGCAAAAAAAATGTATCCAATTTAGGCAACATCATATTCTCATGAACATTAGAATCATTACCAAGAAATGAAAGTACCAGGTAATTTAATTGGCGTGCACGAGCTCTAGTAATTGGTCCAGTATGTATAGTAGCAGGGACTGTGGATGTAACAATGGTATTGATGTCCTCATCATTTCCTCTTTTGCTTAAAAGCTTGTTTGGCTCTTTCTCATGCAAAAGTTGATGAACCAAGGTAGCAATTGTGTATATGCTATGACAACCTTGTGGCACAAGAGATGATATCAAGATATGGATACCGATATGATATGATATGATATATGCAACGAGATGATGATCACTAATGTGCACATGTGACGTTCTTGGCAATACTCAAAGGCTAGTCTCCATGGGTAAGGGATGCAAAGACGAAGGCTATGGAGTTATCAATTGCAATGGCAAGGCATAGACAAAGATGCCATCGAAGTTACCGTCCTTGCCTATGGTTGAAAGTGTCAAAATGATGTGATTGTTGCTGATGTCGTAGTGCATGGTCTATAGTATGTTGGCGAAGATGCCGCTGCACCGTAGTCGGAGTTGTCGAATTAGCGGAGGTCGCCGAAGAAGTGCAGACTTTCTGTCTAGACCGGAAGGCCCGGTGGCCGGAAGGTCCGGGAGGAGCCGAAAGTTCTGGGGGTTCCGATTCCGCAAGAACATGATATTGGGGATCTTGGATTTGGGCGGAAAAATTCGGGAAAACCCCAAATCTAAAGGAGAAAAGAAAAATTTTGGGTGGAAGGAAGGGCGGGGAAGCTAGATCTACGAGCCGCACACAAAATTCATGAATCAAATCCAAGAAAACTTCATCACACCAACAAATCACAAAAAATTGGGAGGGCTATTTTTGTGAGGATTTTCAAAATTGGAACGGATCACAACAAAATTAGGCAAGAAAACAAAAAGGGAGGCTCCGAAATCGTGATCAACGTGGCTCATGATACCCTGATGATGTAGGGTAGAACCCTAGATATTTGATCTTTCACGGAAGGAGCGGATCCCGCGAGGAACACGAAGAACACAAAGGGAAAACATAAAGGAAACACGGGAGAAATCACTCAAACCAACAAGATTCGGTCACACATATGCTAGATCCTCGAAACACAAAAGAGATACAAGATCCACGATCAACAAGGGCCGATAAAAGTGGCACGATCTTCTCCGTGAGGAGGTCTTGAGGGGTCTTCCCGTTAGGGGTTCTGAATCCACTTGGGGGATCTTCTCCGTAGAGGCCGTGAACTCCTAAGGAGAAGGGGATCAAGTGGAGAGCAAAGCTTCTCAATGAGTTACTACTTTGCTAACCCTAAAATGTAGGTAGGAGAAGAGTATATATAGTCTCGGGGGCGAAAGGGTACACGGGCCTCGGCCCAAGTCACTGCGCGCAGGCATGGCCGGAAGTACCGGGCCAGGTTCCGGGGAGGGTCCGGCCTAACCAGAGAGTTGGCACGAGAGAAGCTAGGCTGGCGTCCGGGGGCCGGAAGGTCCAGGCCAGGTTTCGGGCTGGTTCCGGGCTAACCAGAGAGTTGGCACGCCCGGGCTGGTCTGGGTCGTCGAAGGTGGGAAGCTCCGGGTCGGACGGAAGTTCTGGGCTCTGGCCGGAAGTTCCGGCTGAATAGAGAGCTGACGCCTGTCTCTTCTTCTTCTTCACCTCTCGGCTCGTGGCTTGTGCGTTGTACTTGATCACACATAGCGTCTCGGACTTAGGCAGTAGCCATGTCTCACTCGAAGGAAAGGGAAACTCAAGTAGGAGTGATGTCACCTCGGATTGAATAGCACGAGTTCTTGCTCTTGTCATGGGTCCACTTATAGCTTGGATAGTCGAGGTAGTGTCCATGGGGATGACCATGGGATGCTCCGCATCAGTTTCTGTATCCTATCGCGTTTCGGTAACTTAGGGACGATTCGACATCAACACCACCGCCACTCATCTTCGCCGCGGACTCGTCATCGACAACAACCGCTCAACAATTTTAACACCTTCAACCGTAAGCAAGGACGGTAACCTCAACGACATCTTTGTCTACTCCTTGCCATTACATTGATAACCACCATAGCCCAATTTTGCATATCTTGCCTATCTAGACTAGCCTTTGAGTATTGCCCGCAACGTAACTTGTGCACATTAGTGATCATAGCTCCCATTGCATACATACCATATCATTTTGGTACATATCTTGGTATATTCTTTTGTGTCACAACATGATGAGGACATCAATACCATTGTTACACCCACAGCCCCTACTGTTACATATACTGGACCAATTACTAGAGCTCGCGCATGCCAACTAAATTACCAGGTACTTTAGTTTCTTGGTAATGATTCTAATGTTCATGAGAATATGATGCTGCCTAAATTGGATACATTTGTTTTGCTTACAAATGAAGGGCCTAGCTTGGAGAAGGATGAACATTGGATTAAGAACAAGCATGGAGATGATGGCATGCGCAAGGGGAACAAGAACGGAGTTACAAGTGATGATTTCAGGACTTTGAAGCCACCATAATGGGTGCATGAAGCCTTGGACGAAATATACAAGATGCCACTTCATAAATTTCGTCCCGAGGCTATTATAGGTGCTGCGTCACCTTATTATTGGGCCAGGCCCATGTAATTTTGAAATACATAAGTATAGGCTATTTTTAGACTCCGTATGTGTGGGGAAACAAGAGATAGGGTTGATTTCGGACCCCTCCACCAAGGGTCACGAAATTCCCCCCTCTTCCTCCATATATACAGCCCTTAGGGCATCGTTTAGACTTTGGGTTTTGTTTAGATTAAAAGTTCGCCATAGCTGCAACTTCGCGTACTTCGTTTGTGTTCAACGACCAGACAAAGGCGTCACAAAACCCCACCTTGATCAATAAAGCTTTCATCTTATATTCGCAATATCCAGATTGCAATCTCAGTTTCTTGCTTGTTCTTCGTTTGCTCGCAGGAAACAGACCCTCGTGGTCAGGTTGATCGTGCTCCGGCGTGGTCAATAACCTCTCGGAGTTGGTTTAGCGATTGCTAAGGCGCGACGTCCTCGCACGTTCGTAGTCGGATCGTCAAAGTCGACTGCCACCAAAGCGATATCCATCATCTCATCGAAAGACGGGACACCTTTGCCTCTGTCAAAACTATGGCACGTTTCTTGAATGGACTCAATCATCCTATCAAGAAGATCGCTGACTTCCAACCTTACTCAAACCTCATCGAGTTACTGCATCAAGCTACCAAGGCGGAACGGCAAGTGCAAGATGACTTCAAGTATGCCAAGTACTCTTCCAAGACCTACGGCTTCTCCAACACCCAAGCTTCAACGACTCCAACACCTTCTAGCTCAACCAAGCCTTCTATAAGCAACGGCGACAAATCAAGTTTCATGAAAACTTCGATAACCTCAAGTCGTCCTCCTACTACAAGCAACTTCAAGCCGAGATCTTCATCATATACAACTCCAACCGATGAGACCGTCAAGACAAGTTCCATCACGTCCTTTGGCGGCCGAGGCCACAAGTCCTTTGAGTGTACCAACAAGCACACCATGATCCTCAACGATGACAGAACCTATGACTCCATGAGTGAAGAGGAATTGGAAGCCCTTGAGCAAGTGGCCATGCACCGGCGCGTGAACAAAGATGAAGATGATCATGTCTTTTGTGACGAGGATCCGAGCCCTGCTCTCGTCGTCTCCAAGGTCTTGACACTTCAACATCAACAAGACAAAGACCAAAGATGCCATATCTTCCACACCAAGGCCGGCATCAATGGAAGGTTTGTGAAGGTCATCATCGACGGAGGGAGTTGCCATAACTTGGCAAGTGAAGAGATATGCTCCAAGCTCCAATTGGTCAAGTTGAAGCACCCGCATCCCTACAAAGTTCAATCACTAGGCGACTCCGGCACAATCCAAGTCGACTATATGGTGCAAGTTTCCTTCAAGATCGGAGCATACGAAGACACTTTGGAGTGTGATGTTGTTCCGATGTTCGTTTGCCACCTTCTTCTTGGGCGACCATGGCAATTTGACCGAGATGTCATCCACAACGGGCGAACAAATCACTATAGCTTCAAGATGAAGAGAAAGGAGTACGTGCTATGACCTATGTCTCCTAGCCAAGTGATCACCGAAAAGCAAGCCACCCATCGTGGAGAGAATAGTGAGAGAGCGAACCACCCAAAAGAGAGTGAGCGCCACAAGCCAAAATTGAGTGCCTCCACGACGAGTGACTAGAAGAACTTAGTCCTATTTGCCACCAAAAGTGAGATAATGATGAGGACATCAATACCATTGTTACACCCACAGCCCCTACTGTTACATATACTGGACCAATTACTAGAGCTCGCGCACGCCAATTAAATTACCAGGTACTTTCGTTTCTTGGTAATGATTCTAATGTTCATGAGATTATGATGCTGCCTAAATTGGATACATTTGTTTTGCTTACAAATGAAGGGCCTAGCTTGGAGAAGGATGAACATTGGAGCAAGAACACGCATGGAGTTGATGGCATGCGCAAGGGGATCAAGAACGGAGTTACAAGTGATGATTTCAGGACTTTGAAGCCGCCATAAGGAGTGCATGAAGCCTTGGACGAAATATACAAGATGCCACTTCATAATATTCGTCTATAGGCTATTCTAGGTGCTGCGTCACCTTATTAATGGGCCAGGCCCATGTAATTTCGAAATACTTAAGTATAGGCTATTTTTAGAGTCCGTATGTGTGGGGAAACAAGAGTTAGGGTTGGTTTCGGACCCCACCCTCAAGGGCCACGAAATTCCCCCCTCTTCCTCCATATATACAGCCCTTAGGGCGTCGTTTAGACTTTGGGTTTTGTTTAGATTAAAAGTTCGCCATAGCTGCAACTTCGCGTACTTCGTTTGTGTCCAACGACCAGACCAAGACGTCACAGAACCCCACCTTGATCAATAAAGCTTTTCATCTTATATTCGCAATATCCCGATTGCAATCTCAGTTTCTTGCTTGTTCTTCGTTTGCTCGCAGGAAACAGACCCTCGTGGTCAGGTTGATCGTGCTCCGGCGTGGTCAATAACCCTCGGAAGTTGGTTTAGCGATTGCTAAGGCGCGACGTCTGCACGTTCGTAGTCGGATCGTCAAGGTCGACTCCCACAGAAAATGATAGCCACCATCTCATCGAAACATCGGGACACCTTAGCCTCTATCAGATAAGAGAAGTGTTTGAGAACCCATCAAGTGTCATGCACTATGTCCTTTTGTGCAAGGATGAGGCACCCATAACTAACAATTCTCACAATCTACCTTTAGTGTTATCTTCTCTATTGCAGGAATGCCAAGATGTATTACCCAACTTTGACAAACCCTTTGAAATTCATTGCGATGCTAGTGGTAATGGCATAGGAGGTGTGTTAACGCAAGAAAAGCGCCCCATAGCTTACTTTAGTGAAAACCTTTCCAGCGCGCAACTTAATTATACCATCCATGACAAAGAGCTATATGCTTTAGTGCGCGTTTTGCATGAATGGGAACATTATCTTTGCCCTCATGAATTTGTCATTCATACCGACCATGAAACGCTTAAATATCTCAAGGGTCCAACCAAATTGAACAAGCGTCATGCTAAGTGGAGTGAGTTCATTCAGTCATTTCCTTATGTCATCAAATATATCAAAGGTAAGGAAAATGTGGTGGCGGATGATCTTTCCCGCGTATGCATGCTTGTTACCAAACTTGAATTGAATGTCATTGGCTTTGAGCACATAAAAGACTTGTATGCGCATGATCCTACTTTTCCTGTTCCATATACCAAATGTTTGACGCATACATCTTGGGAACGCTATTACATCAAAGATGATTATCTTATGAGAGCTAACAAACTATGTATTCCCGAGTCTTCTCTTTGTTTGTTACTTTTGCAAGAATCTCATGGAGGAGGACTAACGGGACACTTTGGACGCGACAAGACATTCATTATGCTATCCAAGAACTACTTTCATCCCAAGATGTTCCACGACGTCTCACGCTTCACCAACCGATGCCCTACATGTCACAAAGCTAAGTCCAAAGCTCAATCCCATGGTCTTTATATGCCCCTTCCAATTCCATATCACCCATCGGAAGATATTAGCATGGATTTGGTCCTTGGTTTGCCTAGAACTAGAAATGAAAAGGATTCCGTGTTTGTTGTTGTGGATCGGTTTTCTAAAATGGCACATTTCATACCATGCACCAAGATAGACGATGCTTCACATGTTGCAAATCTTTTTTGTAGGGAAATCTTGCGCCTACATGGAATGCCAAAGACGATTGTCTCCGACCGCGATGTCAAGTTCTTAAGCTACTTTTGGAAGACCTTATGCGCCAAGCTCGGAATCAAGCTCTTGTTCTCTTCGGCATACCAGCCCCAAACTGACGGTCAAACGGAGGTGACAAACCAAACACTCTCCACTCTACTATGTGTGTTGATCAAGAAGAACATCAAGGAGTGGGAGGAGTGCCTACCCATCGCCGAGTACGCCTACAACCGTGCAAGACATTCGACTACCGACAAGTCTCCTTTCGAGGTTGTCTATGGTTTCAACCCGTTGTCCCCATTGGACATTCTTCCCCTACCACTACAAGAGCGCATCAACATGGACGCGAGTGCCCGAGTGAACTACCTCAAGAGGATCTATGAAGATACAATGCACACCATCGAGCGCCAAGTACAATGACTCACGAAAAAGCTCAACATCAACAAACAACCCATGGTATTCAACATTGGATATCTTGAGTGGCTACACCTTCGCAAGGACCGCTTCCCCAACAACGCAAGTCCCAACTTCTACCACGAGCTGATGGTCCCTTCAAGGTGCTTGAACGCTACAACAACAATGCCTACAAGATCGGCATCCCACGCGACTAGTACTCCGTGAGCGACATCTTCAACGTCAAAGATCTCTCCCCCTACTATGGTGATGAGGATTTTGATCCGAGTTCGGATCTTTCCCAAGGGAGGGGAGATGATATGGAGCATCCTATGGTCATCCCCATGGACCTACCATTATCTCACCAAGTGCCAAAAGGACCTATGACACGAGAATGAGTTAGAGCTCTCGAGACCGAGGTGACTTCTTTCCTTCGTGATATTACATACGATCCACTCGTGTAGCTACCCGACCTCAAACGGTCAAGTCTCTGTGTTTCAGTGTCATCCCTGGATCGGTAATGCTGACACACACAGTGCTCGAAGGATTTATAACAGAGTAGCAATCACACACTTATTACATCGAATGTCTCAGAAGAGAACTTATTACAATAAATATGGCTTAAGGCCATCTAATACGAAAACAGCGGAAGGCTTGGAAGATAAAGTGAGTCCATCAACTCCAACGGCATCGCTGAGCTGCACGACAACGACCTAACGAACCTTACTCCTCGTCTGAAAAGTCTGCAACATAATACGTTGCAGCCCGGAAACGGGTCAGCACATGGAATATGCTGGCAATATAACACAGTAGAGCAAGAACAGAATAATGCTATCACTACATGCATATTTGGCTGGTGGAAAGCTCTATGGTTATAGTTTTGCGAAAAGCCAATTTTTTCCTACAACAAAGGAATAAGTTCTATTTTAACTATCATGGTAGTTGAAACATCATTGAGAAGGTTCCCCCAACTCAATCCCAATTAAAAGTAATTATCAACCCAACAATATTAATTTAGAGTGATGAGATACTTAGGATAATCCAAGTACTAGATACTCAAGATGTCCATAACCGGGGACACGGCTAACCATGGTTAGATTGTACACTCTGCAGAGATTTGCGCACTTTTCTGCACAAGACTCGATCTCCTCCGTTGGATCTCTCGCACTACTTGGTGTTTGAGAAACGGATGACCGAGACACAGTCTTTCAGAAACATTAACTCTTTACTCCGGGCAGACCATACGAACCTACATCCCTCTACCTGTTGATCCACCTCTTCAAGAGCTCCTGTAACCTACTCAACTATGCTAGAGCCCATAATAGCTTGTGGCTGCACACGGAAGTTTCTAGCATGAAAATATCTCAGTTCCCTTTGAGCCTGGGTGCCGGACCTTAGGATTATCACACGGGCACTCAGGGATATCCTAGGACAACACTGGATTCTCCAGGTGCCCGACAAGCAATCCACCCAGATGTGTATTAAAGTTGCCACCTTAAGTTGAACCATTAATTAAATCATCTCACATCTGTCATGGATTCACTCACCCAAACCACGTCTACGAGCATAGCATAGCAATATAAGCAATACGTAGAAGTAACTCCCAAGGGTTTGAATATAACAGGGCAATAGGTTCTACCTCATCAACTACTTCCCAACCCACATGTTAATCACATCCTAATCATGCAATGTTTGAGGATTGGAGGAAATGCATAAAAACTGGGTATGAAAGGAGTATGATCAATGTGTTACTTGCGTTGCTGACGATCCGCAAAACCTAAGGACTCGTAGTAGCACGCTTCGCACTTCGAAAATTCTATCGCAAACAAACAATATCATACATAAGCAATCAAGCAAATAAGCACGGGTAAATCTCAAATAAGAAGAACTAACCAGAAAGTTCAACTTAAGAACTCCGGTTTGCAAAAAGAATCAAATCAAACGGAGCAACGAAACTCAAACTACTTAAGAAACAAGATCCGTTTACTAATCTGGACTAAAGTCAAATTTTACAGTACCAAAATCTTGTTCAAGTTCATTAAACAGAAAGAGGGTTTCGAGACGAAGATCTAGGCGCTTAAATCACATGATTCCAATAAACGAGCGAAAAGATAAACTGAAACGAAAATCGGATCAGAAATCGCGATCAAAAATAATCGCGAAAAATCCGAGAAAAAGAAAAACTGACGAACAGGCTAACGAACGAACGTTCGCTGTCTGCGGCTAATGAGTGAACACCATTTGTTAAAATGAACGTACGGACGAACGTCCTCTAAATAAACTAAACCCGAAAAAAACCCGATCTATCCTAAAAAAACGAACCTAGGGTTTTCTAAAAAAACCGGATCGGTTTTAAAATAAAACCGAACGGCGGCAACGGCGGCTTATACCTCCGGCGAGGTCCGGCGAGGCGAGGCGGCTCCGGCGAGGTGGGTTGCGGTGGCGGGGTGCACGGGCGGCGGCAACAGCAGGCGGCGGCGCGGCGGCGACGCGAGTTAGTGGCGGTGGTGGTGGCGGGGTTCGGGTGGTGGTGAGGGGGTCCGGGGCAGCGTATATAAAGGAGGGGGGCTAGCTTGGGGAGGGGGCAAGGCAGAGCGGGGAGAGTCCTGACCGGACTCCGCGTCGTGGGCGGCGGCGGCCTCCATGTCAGGGACGAGGCGGACGGCGCGGCTGGGCTGGGCCAGCTGGGTTTCGGCCCAGTCGGCGAAGAGAAGATTTTTTAAAATAATTTTGCCGAAACTTAAATAAATCCTAGAAAAATAAATAAAAATCTAAAAATGCCAAAACAAATTTTCACCGTCTAAATAAAATATTTAGAACAAGATGAACATTTTCTTGGCCCTAAAATGCAACTTTGAAAAATGTGCAATTTTTCTAATGCAAATAAAATAGCAATAAAATCCGAATAAAATCAAATATTTGATTTTAATATTTTCCTCCAATATTTCAATTATTTTGGAGAAGTCATATTATCTCTCTCATATATTTTAATATGAAATATTTTTGGAGAGAAAAATAATTAAAACCAATAATCCTCGTTTCAATATTTGATAAAATTCAAATATGAAAACAATGAAATCCCCAACTCTCTCCGAGGGTCCTTGAGTTGCTTAGGATTTCAAGGATTGCGAAACGAAATGCAATAAAGTATGATATGCATGAATGATCTATGTGTAACATTCCAAATTGAAAATTTGGGATGTTACAAACCTACCCCCCTTAAGATGAATCTCCCCTCGAGATTCGGGTTGGCTAGAAAATAGGTGTGGGTGGTCTTTGCGAAGATCATCCTCTCGTTCCCAGGTGGCTTCATCCTCGGTATGGTGGCTCCACTAAATTTTGCAAAACTTGATAACCTTGCTGCGGGTGACTCGGCTGGCAAATTCAAGAATTCTGACTGGCTTCTCCTCATAGGTCAGATCACTGTCCAACTGAATTTCCTCCAAGGGTACTGTATCTCTTAACGGTATATCGGCCATCTCAGCATGACACTTCTTCAACTGTGAAACGTGAAACACATCATGAACTCCTGACAGTCCTTCAGGTAACTCCAACTTGTAGGCAACTTCTCCCATACATTCCAAAATTCGATAAGGTCCTACAAATCTTGAGGCTAACTTTCCCTTGACTCCAAAATGTTTCACTCCTCGCAAGGGTGACACTTGCAAATATGCTCTATCTCCAATTTCATAGGTTACCTCCTTGCGTTTTGAATCTGCATAACTCTTCTTCCTGGACTGAGCTATCGTGAATCAACTTAACCTTCTCTTTAGACTCCTTGATCAAGTCTGGTCCAAACAACTGTCGATCTCCAACTTCATCCCACATCAATGGTGTTCTGCACCTCATCCATACAGGGCTTCGAACGGTGCCATCTTCAAACTGGCCTGGTAGCTATTGTTGTATGAGAACTCTGCGTAGGGCAAATTGTCATCCCAACTAGATCCATAATCCAGCGCACAAGCTCTCAACATATCCTCTAGAATTTGGTTGACTCTCTCAGTCTGTCCATCCGTCTGTGGGTGAAATGCTATACTGAACTCCAATCTCGTTCCCAAAGTCTGGTGCAGTTGATGCCAAAACTTTGAGGTAAACTATGTTCCTCTATCTGATACTATGGTCCTTGGAACTCCATGCAGACATACGATCCTGGTCATGTATATCTTGGCCAACTTCGCACTGGTATAGGTTGTTTTCACTGGGATAAAGTGAGCCACTTTGGTCAAGCGATCAACTACTACCCATATAGAATCATATCCTGATTTGGTCCTGGGCAATCTAGTGATGAAATCCATGCCAAGTTTATCTCACTTCAATTCGGGTATCGGCATAGGCTGTAACAATCCTGCTGGCTTTTGATGCTCTGCCTTCACTCTCTGACACACATCACATATAGCTACATACTCGGCAATATCCTTCTTCATACCAGTCCACCAGAAACGTTCCTTCAAATCCAGATACATCTTGGTGTTTCTGGGGTGTATCGAGTATGGGGAGTCATGAGCCTCCTGAAGTATTAACTTCCTGATCTCTATGTTATTGGGCACATAAACATGGTCCTCAAACCATAAGGTGTCGTGCTCATCCTCACGAAAACCTTTGGCCTTTCCTTTGCCCATTCTTTCTTTTATCTCGGCAATCTCTTTGACATCATTCTGTGCCTCCCGAATCTTTCCTAACAATGTAGACTGAACTTCCATTGTTGCATCAAAACCTCTAGGAACAATCTCCAATCGAAGTTCCCTGAGATCCTCTGCTAACTCCTTTGGCAATCCCGTGGTCACTAGGGTGTTAGCATAACTCTTCCGACTCAAGGCGTCTGCTACGACATTGGCCTTGCCTGGATGATAGTGTAGCTTCCTATCATAATCCTTTATAAGCTCCAACCATCTCCTCTGCCTAAGGTTTAACTCCTTCTGTGTGAAAATGTACTTCAAACTCTTATGATCCGTGTACACATCACAACGATTTCCAATAAGGTAATGTCTCCAAGTCTTAGCGCATGCACTAGTGCTGCTAACTCCAACTCATGCGTGGCATAATTCAATTCGTGCGGTTTTAGTTGTCATGAGGCATATAAAACAACTCTTCTGTCCTGCATAAGCACACTTCCATGTCCTAGGCGAGAGGCGTCGCAATACACTTGGAAATCCTTGCGGATATCCGGCAGAATCAGCACTGGGGCTATAGTCAAACGTTTCTTAACTCCTGAAAACTTGCCGCACGTTCTTCCGTCCATTTAAATTTGGTATCCTTCTTCAATAACTCTGTCATTGGCTTTGCAATATTGGAAAAATTCTCAATGAATCTTCGATAGTATCCTGCGAGTCCAAGAAAACTGCGGATCTCGCTAACTGAAGTGGGTGCCAACCATTCAGTGACTATTTGAACCTTGGTGGGGTCTACTGCTATACCTTCTCCTGATATAACATATCCAAGGAGTCCGACTTCCTTCAACCAAAACTCACATTTGCTGAACTTGGCATACAACTGGTGTTCCCTGAGTTTCTTGAGAACTAAACGCAAATGCTCTTCGTGCTCCTCCTCATTCTTCGAGTATACCATTATATCATCAATGGACACCACAACAAACTTATCCAAATATTCCATGAACACTTTGTTCATCATGCTCATGAAATAGGCAGGGGCGTTAGTCAGTCCAAATGACATGACCGTATATTCATACAACCCATACCGTGTGGTGAATGCTGTCTTTGGTATATCCTTCTCTCGAATCTTCAGCTGGTGGTACCCTGATTGCAGATTGATCTTTGAAAACACCTTAGCTCCTTGCAGTTGGTCAAACAAATCATTGATCATCGACAGTGGGTATTTGCTCTTGATCGTCACCTCATTTAACGCACGATAATCAACAACCATTCTTAGAGACTTATCCTTCTTCTCAACCATAAGCACTGGGGCTCCCCATGGTGATGAACTCCGTCGAATATAACATTTCTCCAATAATTCCTTGATCGGATTCTTAATATCCTCTATATCATTTGCGGGCATCCGGTATGGTCTCTTTGATATTGGCCCTGTACCTGGCAATAGCTCTATCAAAAACTCGATGTCACGATCCGGTGGCATGCCTCATAACTCCTCTGGAAAAACATCCGGGCAATCCTTCACTATAGGCACTTCTTCCTAAACAACTCCCGTGAGGGTATTTACTTGGCTCCTCCTAGGCGCATGCCTAGATACATACTTAATCCTTTTTTGCTCCGGGGTGGTGAGATAAATTGACTTACTAGCACAGTCAATGCTTCCTCCATACTTTGACATCCAGTCCATGCCTAATATCACATCCAATCCTTGTGACTGCAAAATTATTAGGTCTGACGGGAAAACATGGTTACCAATGGTTAGGGGTATCTGGTCGCACCATCGACTAGCCATATACTCTGCTCCAGGTGAACTCACTAACAGAGGGGTCCTAAGGGTTTGGGTTGGTAGTTTAAACTTATCCACGAATCCCCTTGATATGTATGAATATGATGCACCAGTATCAAAAAGAACAAGGGCGGTAAAAGACTTAACCAAAAACTTACCAATAACTGCGTCTGGCTGCTCTTCAACCTCCTCCATGTTAACGTGGTTCACTTGTCCTTTGTTGAATGGATTGGGCTTCTTCCTAGCGCTCCCATTACCATTTCCATTCTTTGCTTCAGGGCACTCCGTGGCATAGTGTCCAGTCTTCCCACACTTGAAGCAAGTAATGTGACTTAGGTCTCTCTTGGCGGGTGTGGCTGGATTGGGGCGGTTCTGATTGTTGCTTGTTCCGTTCCCAGTCCCATTCTTAGAACCATTGTGGTTGTGCGAACTTCCTCCCTTATGGTTATAACCTCCATGGTTATGAACAAGTCCTCCGGAGTTTGGGGTTAGGCGAGGTTTCTGCTGAGCTCCTGAGTTATACCTTCCTTGTCCATACTTCCTCTTACGGCTCTCAATCTGCCGTTGCTTCCCTTCAATCATAAGAGCCTTATCTACCAACTCATGGTAGTTGTTGAATGTTGCCACCATCAACTGCATGCTCATCTCATCATTCAGCCCTTCCATAAACTTCTCCTGCTTCGCGGCATCTGTGGCCACATCGTAAGGGGCATAGCGAGATAACTTGCTAAACTCATCCACGTGCTGAGCCACAGTATGGTTCCCCTAGCGCAAGTTGCGAAACTCACGCTTCTTCATGCTCATAGATCCAGTTGAGACATGGGCTGTACAGAAAGCTTGCTGAAACTGATCCCAAGTGACGTTGGCTATGGGGAAAGTGGTCGTATAATTCTCCCACCATGAGGCTGCTGGTCCATCCAATTGATGTGCGGCAAAGCGCACCTTCTCGGCATCTATGCAACCTGCGGTGGTCAACTCCCTTCCAATACGGCGTAGCCAATCATCTGCTACTATAGGCTCGGTGCTACTGGAAAACACCGGCGGCTGCAACCTCAGAAATCGAGCTAAGTTGTCAACTGGAGGCGGGTTGTTCTTGTTGTTGCCTTGGTTCTGGACTAACAATTGCATCAAGGCATTCTGCTGCTGGATCAACTGAGTGAGTTCTGGCAGGAAGGCAAATCCGGTGTCACGTCTCAGAGGCATCTGGCGGGTTTAGAGGGGAGAGATTAGAATAGAAAAGGGGTCTAGTGAGAAAGCACTACCCATATGCACATGAAACAAACACAATCATTTCACTCAATCAATCAAGTAAGGGTATACAAACGGTCTAGAACTATCGTAAAAAGTGCTCAACTACTACTATATACATGGGGGAATACTACTAATCATTTGGTGGTCATCTAGAAATTTTGATCGGTGGAAGACTCCATGATGTCTACTCCAACTTCGTCTTCAAAGTCATCTTCACTTGGGTCGGAGTCGGTGTCGTCGATGATGATGTAGTTCTCCGAGCAAATTGAGTCGTCGTCCTCTCCTCCTAGCACGGGGTCTCCCATGAATACTCCGATCTTCTTTATCAAGTCGTCATTCTTCTCCAATAGTGTTGCAATTTCCTCCTCATATCCATCGCGTGTAGACTTAAGTTCTTCTTCCAGCTCGATGATCCTTGTCTTCGCCTTCTTCAAATATATCATGTATGCGCACATCTGATTCTCCTCGCGTCGAATGTGCTGGTTTAACTCCTGGATGAAAGCTGCAATGGATCTGTCCTTCTTGGTGCTGATCATCTCCCATTGCTCATCTCGGTGCCCACATATCTGATAAATAGTGTCCTTGAGATCCTTGTTGTAGACTTCTCCAATGCGTCCCATGGTAATGTGGGCTGCCATGCTCTTTCCTAGACTACAGGTGGGTGCTTCAAAAGAAAATTCTATGGGCTTAGTGGTTGGCGAGAACGTCCTTCCTGGAACTTGAACTTGAATCATCCAGCGCTCCTCTTCTGGTAAAGTGGCGTTGGAAGTCCCGGTGAAGCTTGGTATTCTGATGTTCAGGTACCTAGTGACTTCCTTCAAGTGGCGTCCAAAAGGTGTGTCTTCATCCGGTTGTGCAAACTTGTTCTTCAAATCCGCCGTCCTAAAGAGTAGAAAATGGAGAGGAGTCAGAAATGAGTGGAGAAGAGTGACCTATGGCTTATCTTAGTGGTCGTGTTCTACACTCAGCGTGTGCTCTGATACCATCTTGTAGCGACCCGACCTCAAACGTTCAAGTCTCTGTGCTTCAGTGTCATCCCTGGGTCGGTAATGCTGACACACACAATACTCGAAGGATTTATAACGGAGTAGCAATCACACACTTATTACATCGAATGTCTCAGAAGAGAACTTATTACAATAAATATGGCTTAAGGCCATCTAATATGATAACAGCGGAAGGCTTGGAAGATAAAGTGAGTCCATCAACTCCAATGACATAGCTGAGCTGCACGGCAACGACCTAACGAACCTTACTCCTCGTCTGAAAAGTTTGCAACATAATACGTTGCAGCCCGGAAACGGGTCAGCACATGGAATATGCTGGCAATATAAC
Source organism: Triticum dicoccoides (assembly GCF_002162155.2). NCBI lineage: Eukaryota > Viridiplantae > Streptophyta > Magnoliopsida > Poales > Poaceae > Triticum > Triticum dicoccoides. The sequence continues at coordinate 375,814,593 of NC_041382.1, forward strand.
ACAGTAGAGCAAGAACAGAATAATGCTATCACTACATGCATATTTGGCTGGTGGAAAGCTCTATGGTTATAGTTTTGCGAAAAGCCAATTTTTCCCTACAACAAAGGAATAAGTTTTATTTTAACTACCATGGTAGTTGAAACATCATTGAGAAGGTTCCTCCAACTCAATCCCAATTAAAAGTAATTATCAACCCAACAATATTAATTTAGAGTGATGAGATACTTAGGATAATCCAAGTACTAGATACTCAAGATATCCATAACCGGGGACACAGCTAACCATGATTAGATTGTACACTCTGCAGAGGTTTGCGCACTTTTCCCCACAAGGCTCGATCTCCTCCGTTAGATTTCTTGCACTACATGGTGTTTGAGAAACGGATGACCGAGACACAGTCTTTCAGAAACATTAACTCTTTACTCCGGGCAGACCATACCAACCTATATCCCTCTACCTGCTGATCCACCTCTTCAAGAGCTCATGCAACCTACTCAACTATGCTAGAGCCCATAATAGCTTGTGGCTGCACACGGAAGTTTCTAGCATGAAAATATCTTAGTTCCCTTTGAGCCTGGGTGGCGGACCTTAGGATTATCACATGGGTACTCCGGGATATCCTAGGACAACACTGGATTCTCCAGGTGCCCGACAAGCAATCCACCCAAATGTGTATTAAAGTTGCCACCTTAAGTTGAACCATTAATTAAATCATCTCACATCTGTCATGGATTCACTCACCCAAACCACGTCTACGAGCATAGCATAGCAATATAAGCAATACGTAAAAGTAACTCCCAAGGGTTTGAATATAACATGGCAATAGGCTCTACCTCATCAACTACTTCCCAACCCACATGTTAATCACATCCTAATCTTGCAATGTTTGAGGATTGGAGCTAATGCATAAAAACTGGGTATGAAAAGAGTATGATCAATGTGTTACTTGCCTTGCTGACGATCCGCAAAACCTAGGGACTCGTAGTAGCACGCTTCACACTCCAAAAATTCTATCGCAAACAAACAATAGCATACATAAGAAATCAAGCAAATAAGCACGGATAAATCTCAAATAAGAAGAACTAACCAGAAAGTTCAACTTAAGAACTCCGGTTTGCAAAAAGAATCAAATCAAACAGAGCAACGAAACTCAAACTGCTAAAGAAACAAGATCCGTTTACTAATCTGGACTAAAGTCAAATTTTAAAGTACCAACATCTTGTTCAATTTCATTAAAAAGAAAGAGGGTTTCGAGACGAAGATCTAGGTGCTTGAATCGCCTGATTCCGATAAATGAGCGAAAAGATAAACTGAAACGAAAATCGGATCAGAAATCGCGATCGAAAATAATCGCGAAAAATCCGAGAAAAAGAAAAACTGACGAACAGGCTAACGAACGAACATTTGCTGTCTGCGGCTAATGAGTGAACACCGTTCGTTAAAATGAACGTACGGACGAACGTCCGCTAAATAAACTAAACCGAAAAAACCGATCTATCCTAAAAAAACGAACCTAGGGTTTTCTAAAAAAACCGGATTGGTTTTAAAATAAAACCGAACGTCGGCAACATCGGCTTATACCTCCAGCGAGTTCCGCCTAGGCGGGGCGGCTCCGGTGAGGTGGGCTGCGGCGGCGGGGTGCACGGGCAGCGGCGGCGGCAACGGCAGTCGGCGGCGCGGCGCTAGGCGGCGGGGCGGCGACGGCAGTGGCGGCGTGAGCTAGGCGGCGGCGCTAGGGGTGGGGTTCGACGGGCGGCAGGTTTCGGGTGGTGGTGAGGGGGTCCGAGGCGGCGTATATAAAGGAGGGGGGCTAGCTTGGGGGAGGGGGCAAGGCGGCGCGGGGAGAGTCCTGGCCGGACTCCGTGTCGCAGGCGGCGGCGGTCTCCGCGTCGGGGACGAGGCGGACAACGCGGCTGGGCTGGGCCGGCTGGCTGGGCTTCGGCCCAGTCGGCGAAGAGAAGATTTTTTTAAATAATTTCGCTGAAACTTAAATAAATCCTAGAAATGTAAATAAAAATCTAAAAATGCCAAAACAAATTTTCACTGTCTAAATAAAATACTTAGAACAAGATGAACATTTTCTTGGCCCTAAAATGCAAATTTGAAAAACGTGCTATTTTTCTAATGCAAATAAAATAGCAATAAAATCTGAATAAAATCAAATATTTGATTTTAATATTTTTCCTCCAATATTTCAATTATTTTGGAGAATTCATATTATCTCTCTAGAGAGAAAAATAATTAAAACCAATAATCCTCGTTTCAATATTTGATAAAATTCAAATATGAAAACAATGAAATCCCCAACTCTCTCCGAGGGTCCTTGAGTTGCTTAGGATTTCGAGGATCGCGAAACGAAATGCAATAAAATATGATATACATGAATGATCTATATGTAACATTCCAAATCGAAAATTTGGGATGTTACAACTCGAGACATGGCTACTACCTAAGTCCGGAATGTTGTGCATGATCAGGTACCAAGAAGGCCCTCTCGAAGAAGAACGTCGGAAGGAACCGGAGAAGTCCCCAGGTCCTGGACATCCGGCCCCAAGCCCCGGACAACCGGCCCCTGGAGCATCGTCCACAGCAGCCGCCAAGCACCTACAGGCCCCGGACATCCGGCCAAGTCCAGAAATCCAGCGCCCTCTATCCAGAGAGCATAGAGGCCAACCCCGCCAGCCCAGACATCTGCCCCCCTAGCCTGGACATCCGTCCCCTCGAGAAGGCCCGGACATCAGGCCCGACGCCCAGACGTCCGGCCCCGTCTGTCTGCGCATAGTAAAGGGCCGAGGCCCCTATACCCCTTCGCCCTCCTAGACTATATATACTCCTCCTCCCTCTTTCTAGGGTTAGCATTGGTTTAGCTCATACTTGAGATAGAGCTTTGCTCATCCATACGGTTCTACTCCACCGAGAGAGACCACGGCCTCTAGGGAGAAAATCCACTTTGGATTCAAGACCCCTTCATGGGATGACTCCTCAAGGCCTCCTCACGGAGATGAACTAGTTACCTCTTGTATCGTCCTTTGTTGGATTCGGATCATGTATCTCTTTGTGTTTCGAGGATCTAGCATATGTGTGACCGAATCTTGTTGGTTTGAGTGATTCTCTCGTGTTTTCCCTTGTGTTTCCCCTCGTGTTCTTTGTGTTCCTCGTTGGGATCCGCTCCTTTCGTGAAAGATCGGGCAACTAGGGTTCTACCCTACATCATTACTTCTCCATTGGAGTTCACGACCTCTTCGGAGAAGATTCCCCAAGTGGATTCAAGACCCCTCACGGGAAGACCCCCTCAAGGCCTCCTCACGGAGATGAACTAGTTACCTCTTGTATCGTCCTTTGTTGGATATGGATCATCTATCTTCTTGTGTTTCGAGGATCTAGCACATGTGTAATCGAATCTCGTTGGTTTGGATGATTCCTCTCGTGTTTCCCCTCGTGTTATTCGTAGGATCTCCTCCATTTCGTGAAAGATCGGGCATCTAGGGTTCTATCCTACATCAGAGGAGGCTCCTCGTTGCATCATAACCCAAGAATTCATGCTTCACATGGTCTATCGCCCGCCCCGCTACCACCCTCACTTTTTCACCAGTAGATGCATTATTCTTAAATGATAAATTACATAACAGCTCTTCCTCATTATGTTTATGCACACAAAAAATTATAGGGCATCCCAAATGGTGCAAGATGGCTCGTCGGCGCGATCAACTTACCCTGACAGTTGAATTTAAAGGCCATCCCCCGATATGGTATCCACAAAACGACCACAATTTGGCGATATAAATTCCATTTAGCTCCATCACCCGCCAAATAAATGTGCTACATGTCCGTCACCCTCTTCGTCGGCGTCGACAACATTTCGGGGGCCGGGTCCAGGTTAAAAAACCGAGTTTCGGATTTTATCTTTGACCAGTACTCTACCACCCTTCTGTGAGCTCACCCACGGACAGATATATGGACAATAACATATAGAGCAATGCATCATCCTTCCATTTTCAATTCGGAAAGACTACAGGTTCAATCAGGACAGAAGGAGGAGGCTCTTCGTTGCATCGAAACCCAAGAATTCATGCTTTATATGGTCTATCGCCCGCCCCACTACCACCCTCTCTTTTTCACCAGCAGATGCGTTATTATTACATGATAAAGTACACAACAGCTCTTCCTCATTATGTTTATGCACATTAAAAATTATAGGGCATCCCGAATGGTGCAAGATGGCTCGTCGGCGCGATCAACTTACCCTGAATGTTGAATGCACGTGCCATCCCCCGATGTTGTATCCACAAAAGGACCACAATTTGGCGATACGAACTCCATTTGAGCTCCATCACCCACCAAAATGATCACAACTAAATGTGTTACGCGTCCATCACCCTCTTCGTCGGCGCCAACAACATTTCGGGGGCCGGATCCAGGTTAAAAACTAAGTTTCGGATGATTTTATCTTTCACGTTTACTCTATCACCCTTCTATGATCTCACCCACGGACATATATATGGACAATAACATATAGATCAATACACCGTCCTTCCATTTTCAAACCGGAAGGACTACATGTTCAGTCAGGAGAGAAGGAGGAGGCTCCTCGTTGCATCGAAACCCAAGAATTCATGCTTTACATGGTCTATCGCCCGCCCCGCTGCCACCTTCACTTTTTCACCAACAGATGCATTATTCTTAAATGATAAAGTACATAACAGCTCTTCTTCATTATGTTTATGCACACAAAAAATTATAGGGCATCCCAAATGGTGACAGATGGCTCGTCGGCGCGATCAACTTACCCTGAAAGTTAATTTCACGGGCTGTCCCTCGATGATTTATCCACGAAAGGACCACCATTTGTCTATATGAACTCCATTTGAGCTCCATCACTGGCCAAAATGATCACAACTAAACGTGGTACGCATCCATCACCCTCTTCATCGTCGTCGACAACATTTCAGGGGCTGAAAAATCGAGTTTCGGATTATTTTATCTTTGACGTGTACTCTACCACCCTTTTGTGAGCTCACCCACGGACAGATATATGGACAATAACATATAGAGCAATGCACCATCCTTCCATTTTCAAACCAGAAATACAACAGGTTCAGTCAGGACAGAAGGAGGAGGCTCCTTGTTGCATCGAAACCCAAGAATTCATGCTTTACATGGTCTATCGCCCGCCCCGCTGCCACCCTCACTTTTTCACCAGCAGATGCATTATTCTTAAATGATAAAGTACATAACAGCTCTTCCTCATTATGTTTATGCACACGAAAAATTATATGGCATCCTGAATGGTGCAAGATGGCTCGTCGGCGCAGTGAGCTTACCCTGAAAGTAGATTTCACAGGCCGTCCCCCGATGTTGTATCCACAAAAGGACAAGAATTTGGCCATACGAACTCCATTTGAGCTCCATCACCGGCCAAAACGATCACGCTAATCATGGTATGCATCCATCACCCTCTTCATCGGTGTCAACAACATTTCGGGGGCCGGATCCAGGTTGAAAAACCGAGTTTCGGATTATTTTATCTTTGGCGTGTACTTTACCACCTTCTGTGAGCTCACCCACGGACAGATACATGGACAATAAAATCTAGAGCAATGGACCATCCTTCCATTTTCAAACTAGAAAGACTACATGTTCAGTCAGGAGAGAAGTAGGAGGCTCCTTGTTGCATCGAAACCCAAGAATTCATGCTTTACATGGTCTATCGCCCGCCCCGCTACCACCCTCACTTTTTCACCATCAGATGCATTATTCTTAAATGATAAAGTACATAACAGCTCTTCCTCATTATGTTTATGCACACGAAAAATTATAGGGCATCTTGAATGGTGAAAGATGGCTCGTCGGCGCGATCAACTTACCCTGAAAGTAGAATTCATGGGCCGTCCCCCGATGTTGTATGCAGAAAAGGACCACAATTTGGCCATACAAACTCCATTTGAGCTCCATCACCGGCCAAAACGATCCCAACTAAACGTGGTACGCGTCCATCACGCTCTTCGTCGGTGTCGACAACTTTTCAGGGGCCGGATCCAGGTTGAAAAACCGAGTTTCAGATGATTTTATCTTTCACATGTACTCTACCACCCTTCTGTGAGCTCACCCATGGACAAATATATGGACAATAACATATAGAGCAATGCACCATCCTTCCATTTTCAAACCGAAAGGACTACATGTTCAGTCAGGAGAGAAGGAGGAGGATCTTCATTGCATCGAAACCCAAGCGATGTAGGGTGGTACCCTAGATGGCCAATCTTTCAGGAAAGGAGCAGATCCCAACGAGGAACATGAAGAACACGAGGGAGAAAATGAGAGGAAACACGAGAGAATCACTCAAACCAACAAGATACGGTCACAGATGTGCTAGATCCTCGAAACACAAAGAGATACACGATCCACGATCAACAAGGGACGATATATAGGGTAACTGGTTCTTCCCCGTGAGGTGGTCTTGATGGGGCCACCTGAGAGGGGGTCTTGAATCCAACATGGATTTTCTCCGAAGAGGGGCCGCGGTCTCTCTCGAGGAGTAGATTAGTATGGATGACCGAGGCTCTATCTCACAAATGAGCTATCACAACACTGACCCTAGAAAGAGGGAGGAGGAGTATATATATTGTAGGTGGGCGAAGGGGTACATGGGCCTCGGGCCCTTACATTGTGCGCAGACAGGGGAGGCCGGATGTCCGGGCTGTCGGGGCTGGCCTTAACACTCTCTGGATAGATGGGGTCGGGATGTCCGCGCGATGGGCCGGATGTCCGGAGGCTCGGGGCGGGCCAGATGTCCGGGCTGGGGGTCCGGATGTCCGGGTTGGCGGGGTCGGCCTCGGTGCTCTCTGGATAGAGGGTGCTGGATTTCCGGACTTCGGGCTGGATTTCCGGGCTGGGCAGGATGTCCGGGGCCTGTAGGTGCTTGGCGGCTGGGTGACTGTTGTGGGTGATGCTCCAGGGGCCGGATGTCCGGGGTCATGGCCGGGTGTCCAAAGCCTGGAGGCTGTTCTTGACTCCTTCCGTTGGTTCTCTTCGTCCGTGAACTTGGAGGCCTGTTCATCTTCACGTGCATCTTCGGGAGGGTCCTCTTGATACCTAATCATGCACAACATCTCGGACATAGGTAGTAGCCATGTCTCGAGTGGATCATATGTGAAATCACTAAGGAAGGAAGTCACCTCGGTCTCGAGAGCTCTAGCTCGTGCTCGTGTCATGGGTCCGCTTGGCACTTGGTGAGATGATGGTAGGTCCATGGGGATGACCATAGGATGCCCCGCATCATCTCCCCTCCATTGGGAAAGATCCGACCTCGGGTCAAAATCCTCATCACCATGGTACGGGGAGAGATCTTTGATGTTGAAGATGTCGCTCCCGGAGTACTTGTTGCATGGAATGTCAATCTTGTAAGCGTTGTTGTTGTAGCGTGCAAGCACCTTGAAGGGTCCATCAGCTCGAGGTAGAAGTTTGGACTTGCGTTCATTGGGGAAACGGTCCTTCCAAAGGTGTAGCCACACAAGATCTCCGGTGTTGAATATCATGGGTTGCTTGTTGATGTTGAGCTTGGTCGCGAGTCGTTGTACTTGGCGCTCAATGGTGTGCCTTGTATCTTCATGCATCTTCTTGAGTAAGTTCACTCGGGCACTCGCGTCCATGTTGGTGCGCTCTTGTATTGGAAGAGGAAGAATGTCCAATGGGGACAACGGGTTGAAACCGTAGACGACCTCGAAGGGGGACTTGCCGGTAGTCGAATGTCTTGCACGGTTGTAGGCGTACTCGGCGATAGGTAGGCATTCCTCCCACTCCTTGATGTTCTTCTTTATCAACACGCGTAGTAGAGTGGAGAGCGTACGGTTCATTACCTCCGTTTGGCCGTCGGTTTGGGGATGGTATGCCGAAGAGAACAAGAGCTTGATTCCGAGCTTGGTGCATAAGGTCTTCCAAAAGTAACTCAAGAACTTGACATCGCGGTCCGAGACAATCGTCTATGGCACTCCATGTAGGAGCAAGGTTTCCCTACAAAAAAGATTTGCAACATGTGAAGCATCATCTATCTTGTTGCATGGTATGAAATGTGCCATTTTAGAGAATCGGTCCACAACAACAAAGACTGAGTCCTTTCCATTTCTAGTTCTAGGCAAACCAAGCACAAAATCCATGCTAATATCTTCCCATGGTTGATATGGAATTGGGAGAGGCATGTAAAGGCCATGATATTGAGCTTTGGACTTAGCTTTGCGACATGTCGAACATCGGTTGGTGAAGCATGAGACGTCGCGGAACATCTTGGGCCAATAATAGTTCTTGGAGAGCATAGCAAATGTCTTGTCATGTCCAAAGTGTCCCATTAGTCCGCCTCCATGAGATTCTTGCAAAAGCAACAAACAAAGAGAAGACTCGGGGATGCAAAGTGTCTTAGCTCTCATAAGATAATCATCTTTGATGTAATAGCATTTCCAAGATGTATGCATCAAACAATTGGCATAAGGAATTGCAAAAGTAGGATCATGCTCATACAAGTCTTTTATGTGCTCAAAGCCAATGACATTTAATTCAAGTTTAGTAACAAGCATGCATATACGGGAAAGTGCATCTGCCACAACATTTTCGTTGCCTTTGATATACTTGATGACATAAGGAAAAGACTCAATAAATTCACTCCATTTAGCATGACGCTTGTTCAACTTAGTTTTGACCCTTAAGATACTTAAGCATTTCATGATCGGTATGGATGATAAATTCATGAGGGCGAAGATAATGTTCCCATTCACGCAAAACTCACACTAAAGCATATAGCTCTTTGTCATAGATGGGATAATTGAGTTGCGCTCCAGAGAGTTTCTCCCTAAAGTATGTTATGGAGCGCTTCTCTTGCGTTAACACACCTCCTATGCCATTACGGCTAGCATCGCAATGAATTTCAAAGGGTTTGTCAAAGTTGGGTAATGCAAGCGCGGGAGCATGAGTAAGCAAATTCTTAAGCTCATTTTGGGGTTAGAGAAAATAAATGATAATGCATATAAACTTGAGCTGCCTGCAGATTTTGGGGTTAGTCCCACTTTTAACATTGCAGATTTGAAGCCTTATTTGGGTGAGGAAGATGAACTTCCGTCGAGGACGACTTCATTTCAAGAAGGGGAGGATGATGAGGACATCAATACAATTGTTACACCCACAGCCCCTGCTGCTATACATACTGGACCAATTGTTACACCCACAGCCCCTGCTGCTATACATACTAGACCAATTACTAGAGCTCGTGCACGCCAACTAAATTACCAGGTACTTTCGTTTCTTGGTAATGATTCTAATGTTCATGAGAATATGATGCTGCCTAAATTGGATACATTTGTTTTGCTTACAAATGAAGGGCCTAGCTTGGAGAAGGATGAACATTGGAGCAAGAACAAGCATGGAGATGATGGCATGCGCAAGGGGAACAAGAACGGAGTTACAAGTGATGATTTCAGGACTTTGAAGCCACCATAATGGGTGCATGAAGCCTTGGACGAAATATACAAGATGCCACTTCATAAATTTCGTCCCGAGGCTATTTTAGGTGCTGCGTCACCTTATTATTGGGCCAGGCCCATGTAATTTCGAAATACATAAGTATAGGCTATTTTTAGAGTACGTATGTGTGGGGAAACAAGAGATAGGGTTGATTTCGGACCCCTCCACCAAGGGCCACGAAATTCCCCCCCCCCTCTTCCTCCATATATACAGCCCTTAGGGAATCGTTTAGACTTCGGGTTTTGTTTAGATTAAAAGTTCGCCATAGTTGCAACTTCGCGTACTTCGTTTGTGTTCAACGACCAGACAAAGGCATCACAGAACCCCACCTTGATCAATAAAGCTTTTCATCTTATATTCGCAATATCCAGATTGCAATCTCAGTTTCTTGCTTGTTCTTCGTTTGCTCGCAGGAAACAGACCCTCGTGGTCAGGTTGATCGTGCTCCGGCGTGGTCAATAACCTCTCGGAGTTGGTTTAGCGATTGCTAAGGCGCGACGTCCTCGCACGTTCGTAGTCGGATTTTCAAAGTCGACTGCCACCAAAGCGATATCCATCATCTCATCGAAAGACGGGACACCTTTTCCTCTATCAGACGCTCTTTCGAAAAGTTTGCAATACGGTTCAAAGGTGGGTGACATGATCTTTGAGATATTTGCTAAAAACAAGGATATCGTCGAAGTAGACTACAACGAACTCACCAATGTAAGGGCGAAATACATAATGCATAAGACGCATGAAAGTACCGGGTGCTTCTAATAAACCCATAGGCATAACTAACCACTCATACAAACCAAACTTTTTTTGAAAGCAATTTTCCATTCATCACCCTCTTGTATGCGTATTTGATAGTAACCACTTTTGAGGTCAATTTTGGAGAAAATAGTCGTACCTCTAAGTTCATCTAGCATATCATCAAAGTGTGGAATGGGGTGCCTATAGCGAACGGTGATAGCATTGATAGGTCTACAATGGGAACACATGCGAAATCTACAGTCTCTTTTTGGCACAAGAATGACCGATACGGCACAAGGACTCAAACTTTCACGCACATGTCCATGGTCTATGAGATGTTTTACTTGCCTTTGTATTTCTTTGGTTTCTTCGGGGTTGACACAATATGGAGCCTTGTTCGGAAGTGGTGCTCCGGGGATGAGGTCGATGCGGTGCTCGATGCCTCATAGTGGAGGTAGACCCGGAGGTAGCTCATCGGGGAAAACATCTTGGAATTCATGCAATAGAGAAGATAACACCAAATGTATATTGTGAGAGGTGTTAGTTTTTGGTGCCTCGTCCTTGCACAAAAGGACATAGTGCATGACACTTGATGGGTTCTCACACACTTCTCTCATCTCACATTTGGTGGCAAATAGGACTAAGTTCTTCTTGTCGCTCATGGAGGCACTCAATTTGGGCTTGTGGCACTCACTCTCTTTTTGGTGGTTCGCTCTCTCACTATTCTCTCCACGATGGGTGGCTTGCTTGTCGGTGATCACTTGGCTTGGAGACATAGGTCGTAGCACATACTCCTTCCCTTTCAACTTGAAGCTATAGTGGTTTGTACGCCCTTTGTGGATGATGCCTCGGTCAAATTGCCATGGCCGTCCAAGAAGGAGGTGGCAAACGGACATTGGAAAGACATCACACTCCAAAGTGTCTTCGTAAGCTCCGATCATGAAGGAAACTTGTACCTTATGCTCGACTTGGATAGTGTCGGAGTCGCTTAGCCATTGAACATTGTAGGGTTGCAGGTGCTTCATTTTGATCAATTTTAGATTGGAACATAATTCTTCACTTGCTAAGTTATGGCAACTCCCTCCATCGATGATAACCTTGACGGACCTTCCATTGATGTCGGCCTTGGTGTGGAAGATATGGCATCTTTGGTCTTCGTCTTGTTGATGTTGAAGAGTCAAGACCTTGGAGACAATGAGAGCGGGGCTCGAATCTTCGTCACAAAATACTTGATCATCTTCATCTTCGTTCACACGCCGGTGCATGGGCACTTGCTCAAGGGCTTCCATCTCCTCTTCACTCTTGAGACATAGGTTCCGTCGTCGTTGAGGATCATGGTGCGCTTGTTGGTACATTCATAGGACTTGTGGCCTCGGCCGCCGCATGTGAAGCATTTGAAGGAACTTGTCTTGACGGTCTCATCGGTTGGGGTAGATGATGATGAAGCTCTCGACTTGAAGTTGCTTGTGGTAGGAGGACGACTCGAGGTTGTCGAAGTTTTCTTGAAACTTGACTTGTCGCCGTTGCTTGTAGATGGCTTGGTTTAAGTAGAAGGTGTTGGAGTCGTTGAAGCTTGGGTGTTCGAGAAGACATAGGACTTGGATGAGAGCTTAGCATACTTGAAGTTCCGCCTTGGTAGCTTGATGCACTAGCTCGATGAGGTTTGAGTATGGTTGGAAGTCGGCGATCTTCTTGATATGATGATTTAGCCCATTGAAGAAACGTGCCATAGTTTGCTCGTCATTTTCCATGACATTGGCTCATATCATGGCAATCTTCATTTCCTTGTAGTATTCTTCAATGCTCTTGGTTCCTTGCTAGAGGAGTTGGAGTTTCTTGAAGAGGTCGCAGTTGTAGGTTGGCACGAAGCGTGCTCTCATGACATCCTTCATTTGCGCCCAAGTTGTGATGGGTTGTTCACCTCTTGCCGCTCGGCGCTCAATGAATTGTTCCCACCAAATGAGGATGTAGTCTTGTAACTCAAGGGATGCCATCACGATCTTCTTATCTTCCTCATAGTTGTGCAAGCGGAAGATTTTGTCAACCTTCAATGCCCATGAAAGGTACTCTTCGGGATCATTGCTTCCATTAAACTTGGGCATGGTGAACTTTAGCTTGCTTTATCGTTGCTCATCATTGTGTTTGGGTCGGGGATGGTGACGTCCTTGACGAGGAGGATTGGCTCCCTCAACTTGCTCTTGTCTTGGGGGATATCCGTTGTCTTCTTGCTCTTGGTGAACTTGAGGTTCTTGTCTAGCTTATATAGGAGCTTGTCGAGCTTGACGATGTATGCGAGCTTGATATATTCTTTCATGAACTTCATCACGAAGCGCTTCTTGGTTCTCACGAGCTTGTCGGTTGCGCGTGCCTACGGCTAGGCTTGAATCTCGGAGGGCATGTTGCGCCTCAAGTGCTTGAGCTTCGTGTAGTTGTTGTTCTTGACGTTGTGTTTCGACATCTTGTGCATCTTGGTGTTGGCGCGCTCGCTCTTCCTCTTGTTGTTTGCGTAGGCGTTGCCGTTCTTGTGCTTGCACGAAAGTAGCTTGGTTTTGACGGTGTCGATGTTCTTGTGCACGAGCTTGCTCTTGAGAGACGGTGTCATGTAGCGGGTTGTGGTTGGCGTGATGGTCTTGGCGCGCGGCACGACAAAAAGTGTTTGATGTCGGAGTACTTGAGCCGGACTTTGCTTATCTTTCCTCTTTTGCTTAAATGGTTGTTTGGCTCTTTGTCTTTTGAGCTCTTTTCTCATGCAAAACTTCACGAACCAGGATAGCAATTGTGTATATGTGATGACAACCTTGTGACACTAGAGATGATACCAAGATATGCACGACTATGATATGGTATGTATGACATGGGAAGTATGAACACTAATGTGCACAAGTCACACTGCCGGCAATACTCAAAGGCTAGTCTCGATGGGTAAGGTACGCAAATATGGGCTATGTGGTTATCAATGTAATGGCAAGGAGTAGACAAAGATGTCGTCGAGATTATCGTCCATGGTATGTCGGGTGTAGGCAAGGACGAATGATGATGAGGTTGTTGTCGAGTCTGTGGCGAAGATGAGTGGCGGTGATGTTGATGTTGAACCGTACCTAAATAGCCAAAACACAATAGGACACGGGAACCGCAACTCAAATTCTCAAAGCAAAACGTGTCAAAATTCTTGGGGTTGGTAGCGGGTAAGCGATGGTGGTACTATGAGGAAGTGGTGGTGTTATGCTGTGTTGTATGTGGGCACTGGAACAAAATTTGGCGAGAGTTAGGCGGGAAACGGGGCGGTGGATGGAAGTGTTGCTGTCAGGGCCGGATGTCCGGGCTTGAGGGCTGGATGTCCGGGCTGGAGGGCCGGATGTCCGGGGTGGTTGGATGTCCGGGCATCGGGCCGGATGTCCGGGCTCGGGATCCGTGGATGAACTCGAGGAACTCCGCGTGGAGAGGTCAAATCCGGGGCAAAATTAGGAAGATTTTGTGGATGGAATTTGGGGAAAAGATGGGGGAAAGCTAGATCTACATGCTAAACATGAAATCCGTGGATCAAATCCAACAAAACTTCATCACACCAACAAATCACAAAAAAAAAATTGGGTGGCTATTTTTGTGGGGAATTTTCGAATTTGGGACAAAATCAAGAAAACAAGGCTAGAAAACAAAGGGGGGAGGCTCCGAAATAGTGATCAGTGTGGCTCTTGATACCAAGATGATGTAGGGTGGAGCCCTAGATGGCCGATCTTTCACGAAAGGAGCGGATCCCAACGAGGAACACGAAGAATGCGAGGGGGAAACAAGGGGAAACACAAGGGGAAACACGAGAGTATCACTCAAACCAACAAGATACGGTCACACATGTGCTAGATCCTCTAAACACAAAGAGATACACGATCCACGATCGACAAGGGACGATACACAGGGTAACCAGTTCTTCTCCGTGAGGATGTCTTGATGGGGCCACCCGAGAGGGGGTCTTGAATCCAATGTGGATCTTCTTCGAAGAGGGGCCGCGGTCTCTCTCGAGGAGTAGATCCGTATGGATGAGCGAGGCTCTATCTCACAAATGAGCTATCACAACGCTTACCCTAGAAAGAGGGAGGAGGAGTATATATAGTCTAGGTGGGCGAAGGGGTACATGGGCCTCGGGCCCTTACACTATCCGCAGACAGGGGAGGCCAGATGTCCAGGCGTCGGGCCGGATGTCCGGGCCCTCGCAAGTTGCGGGATGTCCGGGCTGGCGCCGGATGTCCGCGCTGTCGGGGCCAGCCTTGACGCTTTCTGGATAGACGGGGTCCGGATGTCCGGGCGATGGGCCGGATGTCCGGAGGCTCGGGGCGGGCCGGATGTCCGGGCTGGGGGTCCGAATGTCCGAGCAAGCGGGGTCGGCCTTGGTGCTCTCTGGATAGAGGGTGCCGGATTTCTGGGCTGGGGCCGGATGTCCGGGGCCTATAGGTGCTTCGCGGCTGGCCGGCTTGTGACGCCTGGATAATTAGGCTACAGTAATCCCCCATTAATGATGCCACATCACCTGTGTCACTGTAGTTAATCTTGGGTTAGTTCAAAAACCGATTCAAAATTCAAATTCAAAATCAAGTCAAACAATTAATGTTTTCAAAAGTCAAAACTAAAATGTTCTCAATGTGACAAATAAATCATGGATAATATTGGTGGAGAAACCACACTTTTATAAAATGTTTAAATACTCTAAAATGAATAAAACAGTAGCAAAAACAATTATTTAAATGCCTTTAAATAATAAACAATTTCAAAACCGAATTGTCATAAGTATTAAACTATTGTGGCAGTGGCATAATTTGTAGCATCTATTTAGGTGCCACTTTGGTATTTTACTAAACTAAAATAAAAGGAAACTAAAAGAAAACAAAAATAGAAAAATTAATAAAAAGTAAAAGAAACCGAAGAGAGGGAAAAGAACCCCCGCTTCCCCCACTGGGCCTCGACCCAGCCGGCCCAGTCGGCCACCCCACCTGGCCCAGGCCGACCCCACTCCCCCGTAACTCCCTGGGCGGCCAAACCCTAATCCCCCAACGCACCCACTCGCCCCACTCCCCCACCCACGTCGCACCCTCCCCTGATCCCGATCTAGATTGGGGCATCACCCGTCGCCATCGTCTGAGGACCCCGCCGGAGGCCACCTCGCGGGAGCCACCCCGCCGGATCGCCGCTCGCCTCCCCGTCGCCTAGTCGTAACCGTCCTCCTCCTCAACCCCCACTGCCTAGAC
>NC_041382.1:375830496-375845255 GCF_002162155.2 Triticum dicoccoides
GGCACCCCGCGCCCGACGCCGCCTCTGTCGGCGCGCTCACCGCGCCTGCAGCCGCGCCCGCTCGCGCCCGCTCGCTCCTCGACACGCTCGTGGCGCGTCCCGCGGCCCCTGCTCGCCGCTGCTGCTGCGCGCCCCGCTAACCGCGCTCGCCCCTGCAAGCCTCGCCCCGCTCGCAACCCGCGCCGCTGCCCCCGCCCTTCAATAGCGTCCCGTCTTCCCTGCACGCGCGCCCACTGTCCCTGTTCGCGCGCAGCTGCACCCCCTTCACCATCGCTGCTGCCTTGTGCCGCTACTGCCCCGCGACGCTGCCTTGCTCCACGCACGCCCTCGGGCCACCTCGTGCTCCTCTCGACCCGCGGGCATCGCCGCTGCCCCGTTTCTTGTCGCTGCACCGGCCGCCGCTCTTGCCGCTCGCGCGCACCTGACCGCGGCGGCCCCGCTCGGCCGCTCCCTCGCTTAGCTGCCTCTCCCTCCCCGCTAGCCCATACCGGTGGCCTCGCCGTGGCCGGGCCCCGCGCCCGCTGGCCGCGTCGAGGCCGGCGCCCACACCCCCACTCCGGCCCCGTTCCAGCCTCGCCTCGTTACTGAGCACGGCTGCGGCTTCGCTCGCACCTCCCTGCCCGTATGCCCTTTAAGGCCCCTGTGCCTATGACCAGTGAGCCCACGCCCCAGAACGAAAAAAAAGAATTAAATAAATAAATAAAATTAATTAAGATATTAATTAATTAATTAATTAATTAACTTAATTAATCCTGATTAGATTAATCTAATCACTTAGTTTAGTTAATTAATCTATTAGGTTAGTTAGTAGTCAATGACAGCTGGGACCCACACGTCAGTTTGACCCAGTCAACGCCCTGTTGACTGCTGATGTCATGCTGACCTCATGATGATGTCAGCACACACTATTCTGGATAATGTTGATTTAAAATAATTAAATAAATTCTAAAAATAATTAAAACTTTAGAAAATAATATAAAATAATCCGTAACTCGGATAAAAAAACTTTGTACATGAAAGTTGCTCAGAACGATGAGACGATTCCGGATAAGCATCTCGTTCGTCCGCCACACATCCCTAGCATAGCAAACATGCAACTTTCCCCCTCCGGTTCATCTGTCCAAAAACGCAAAACACCGGGAATACTTTCTCGGATGTTTCCCCCCTTCGTCGGTATCACCTCCTACCGCGTTAGGGCACACCTAGCACCGCTCATTGTCATGTCATGCATCGTCATGCTTATGTATGCATTATATTTTTTGTTTCTTCCCCCTCTTCTCTCGTTAGACATCGAGACCGACGGCACTGTTACCCAGTACGACTACGGTATTGATGACCCCTCCTTCTCGGCTGAGCTTCCAAGCAAGCCCCCCCTTGATCACCTGATATCGCCTATTCTTCTCTCTACTGCTTGCATTAGTGTAGTGTAGCATGTTAGTGCTTTCCGTTAATCCTATCCTGATGCATAGCTTGTCCTTGCTACTACTGTTGTTACCTTTACCTGCAATACTACATGCTTAGTATTGGATGCTAGTATTCCATTTGTGGCCCTACATTCTTGTCCGTCTGCCATGCTATACTATCGGGTCGTGATCACTCGGGAGGTGATCACGGGTATATACTTATATACATAATGTATGATACTTGTGGTGACTAAAGTCGGTTCGGCTCATAGAGTACCGGCGAGTGATTCACGGATTGGGGGATGAAAGGACTTTTGTCCCGACGGCCCTCAGGGTGGATCTTTGTGGCGGAGCGACAGGGTAGGTTGAGACCACCTAGGTGAGAGGTGGGCCTGGCCCTGGTCGGTGTCCGCGGTTACTTCATAATAACACGCTTAACGAGATCTTGGTATTTGATCCGAGTTGGGTCGTTGACCTTATACGCACTAACCGCCACGTGGGACAAGATATGGGCAACCGGCGTCGTGGTATAAGCCGAAGCCTTCATGACGCCAGTGACTGAGCGGCGCGCGCCGGATTGGACTGGAACGCCTGCTCTTGTATTAGGGAGGCTAGGTCTGCTTCCGGTCGCGTTCGCAACGTGCAGGTGTGCAATGGGCGATGGGCCCAGACCCCTACACCGTATGATTTAGACCGACGTGCTGACCTCTGTGTTGTGCCTAGGTAGGGCTGCGACGCGTTGATCTTCCGAGGCCGGGCATGACCCAGGAAATTGTGTTCAGCCAAAGGGGACCGAGCGTGTCGGGTAATGTGGTGCACCCCTGCAGGGAAGTTTATCTATTCAAATAGCCGTGATCTTCGGTAACAGGACGACTTGGAGTTGTACCTTGACCTTATGACAACTAGAACCGAATACTTAATAAAACACACCCTTTCAAGTGCTAGATACAACCCGGTGATCACTCTCTAACAGGGCGACGAGGGGAGGATCGCCGGGTAGGATTATGCTATGTGATGATACTTGGTGAACTTACCATCTACTCTCTTCTACATGTCGCAAGATGGAGGCTGCCAGAAGCGTAGTCTTCGATAGGATTAGCTATCCCCCTCTTATTCTGGCATCCTGTAGTTCAGTCCACCGATATTGCCCTTTACACATATCCCCATGCATATGTAGTGTAGATCCTTGCTTGCGAGTACTTTGGATGAGTACTCACGGTTGCTTTGCTCCCCCTTTCCCCCTTTGTATACCTGGTTGTCGCAACCAGATGTCGGAGCCCAGGAGCCAAACGCCACTGTCAACGATGACTCCTACTACACCGGAGGTGCCTACTACTACATGCAGGCCGCTGACGACGACCAGGAGTAGTTTAGGAGGATCCCAGGTAGGAGGCCTGCGCCTCTTTCGATCTATATCCCAGTTTGTGCTAGCCATCTTATGGCAACTTGTTTAACTTATGTTTGTACTCAGATATTGTTGCTTCTGCTGACTCGTCTATGACCGAGCACTTGTATTCGAGCGCTCGAGGCCCCTGGCTTGTATTATGATGCTTGTATGACTTATTTTATTTTTAGAGTTGTGTTGTGATATCTTCCCGTGAGTCCTTGATCTTGATCGTACACGTTTGCGTGTATGATTAGTGTACGATTGAATCGGGGGCGTCACAAGTTGGTATCAGAGACGACTGCCTATAGGAATCCCCCTTCCACACTCCTTGGTTGAAGTTTAGTCTAGTCAATGAAAACTATTTTACTAACATGGCTGTGCGGCCCATGGGCCCACGTCGCCATTGGGTGGTATTAGGATCTTTTATTTCTCAAACTATACTCCGGGACTCTAATCTCTCTTCTATTCGGATTAAACGATTTTACTAAACTCTGACTCTAGGTTCTCGTAACCACTTCCTCCCGGAGAGCCCCACACTGAAGATGATTGCTCGGTGCATCGAAGGTTTCCAAAGATACTCTCTGATGTTCTCTCGAGGCTTTGTGTCATTGCTATAGCAATTCCCTTCCATCGATAAACCCTTATGGATAACCATGTGCACTTGCCATTGATAAAATCATTCCCCGTTGATCTTCTTATCGCAAGATACCCCGAAATTCTTGCTATTGTTCCGAGGTTACTTGGTGCCTACTGCCTTGCAGTTCTTGCCACATGAATACCCCCTACGGATAATTGCTCACGCTTACAGAGACCAGTTCTTTCCCCATTGTTCTTATGATTCATAAGATACGTGGAAATACTATCTGATCTTTCGATAATCCTCTGCCCGCTATTGCTCTCCAAATACTTGTCTTTTGGCATTGTGGTTGCATTCCATATGTCTGGCAATATTCATTAGTCTCCTTTGACACCGTCATTTTGATCCTATTGATTCAATATGAGTGCGAATGCACGCAATCATCGATTGATCCTTTTAAATTATATTTCTGGCTCAGATGTCATTTTGAACATGAACTGGATCTTGGCCAATCAAATTGTTGTCGATTTTACCCCTAAGCTTACTCAACTTATCCATCCTTAGTTAGAGCGTTTGCGTCTGATCTTTTGATGGGGAAATCATAATTCCTTTACATGTGAGCTTTGAATTAGTCCGTTGCTTCTCCTACATGTGAGCTGACGACGACCAGGAGTAGTTTAGGAGGATCCCAGGCAGGAGGCTTGCGCCTCTTTCGATCTGTATCCCAGTTTGTGCAAGCCATCTTATGGCAACTTGTTTAACTTATGTATGTACTTAGATGTTGTTGCTTCCGCTGACTCGTCTATGATCGAGCACTTGTATTCGAGCCCTCGAGGCCCCTGCTTGTATTATGATGCTTGTATGACTTATTTTATTTTTAGAGTTGTGTTGTGATATCTTCCCGTGAGTCCTTGATCTTGATCGTACATGTTTGCGTGTATGATTATTGTACGATGGGGCTTCACACTGCTGCTATGGACGATGCTCCAGGGGCCGGATATCCAGGGTCATGGCCAGATGTCCGGGGCCTGGAACCTGTTCTTGAATCCTTCCGTTGGTTCTCTTCGTCCGTGAACTTGGAGGCTTGTCCGTCTTCACGTGCATCTTAGGGAGGGTCCTCTTGATACCTAATCATGCACAACATCTCGGACTTAGGTAGTAGCCATGTCTCGAGTGGATCATACGTGATATCACTAAGGAAGGAAGTCACCTCGGTCTCGAGAGCTCTAGCTCATGCTCGTGTCATGGGTCCGCTTGGCACTTGGTGAGACGATGGTAAGTCCATGGGGATGACCATAGGATGCTCCGCATCACCAAGAATTCATGCTTTACAGGGTCTATCTCCCGCCGCGCTACCACCCTCACTTTCTTACCAGTAGATGCATTATTCTTAAATGATAAAGTACATAATAGATCTTCCTCATTATGTTTATGCACACGGAATTTTTTAGGGCATCCCGAATGGTGAAAGATGGCTCATCGGCGCGATCAACTTACCCTGAAAGTTGATTTCACGGGCGGTCCCCTGATGTTTTATCCACAAATGGACCACAATTTGTCCATAGGAACTCTATTTGAGTTCTGTCACCGGCCAAAACAATCACAACTAAGCGTGGTACGCGTCCATCACCCTCTTTGTTGGCGTTGACAACATTTCGGGGGCCGGATCAAGGTTGAAAAATCGAATTTCGGATGATTTTATCTTTGACGTGTACTCTACCACCCTTTTGTGAGCTCACCCATGGACAGATATATGGACAATAACATATAGAGCAATGCACCATCCTTCCATTTTCAAACCGGAAAGACAACAGGTTCAGTCAGGATAGAAGGAGGAGGCTCCTCGTTGCATTGAAACCCAAGAATTCATGCTTTAGTCTTTCGCCCGCCCTGCTGCCAACCTCAGTTTTTCACCTGCAGATGCATTATTCTCAAATGATAAAGTACATAACAGCTCCTCCTCATTATGTTTATGCACACAAAAAATTATAGGGCATCCTGAATGGTGCAAGATGGCTCGTCGGCGCAATCAACTTACCCTGAAAGTAGATTTCACAGGCTGTCCCCCAATGTTGTATCCACAAAAGGACCACAATTTGGCTATACGAACTCCATTTGAGCTCCATCACCAGCCAAAACGATCACGACTAATCATGGTACGCGTCCATCACCCTCTTCATCGGCGACGACATCATTTCGGGGGCTGGATCCTGGTTGAAAAACCGAGTTTCGATTTTTTATCTTTGACGTGTACTTTACCACCCTTCCGTGAGCTCACCCACGGACAGATATATGGACAATAAAATCTAGAGCAATGCACCATCGTTCCATTTTCAAACCAGAAAGACTACATGTTCAGTCAGGAGAGAAGGAGGACGCTCTTTGTTGCATCGAAACCCAAGAATTCATGCTTTACATGGTCTATCGCCCGCCCCGCTACCACCCTCACTTTTTTTACCAGTAGATGCATTATTCTTAAATGAAAAACTACATAACAGCTCTTCCTCATTATGTTTATGCACACAAAAAATTATAGGGCATCCCGAATGGTGCAAGGTGGCTCGTCGGCGCGATCAACTTACCCTGAAAGTGGATTTCACGGGCGGCCCCCCGATGTTTTATCCTTAATAGGACCACAATTTGGCCATACGAACTCTATTTGACCTCCATCATCGGCCAAGTTGATCACAACGAAACGTGGTACGCATCCATCACCCTCTTCGTCGGCATCGACAACATTTCGGGGGCCGGATCCAGGTTGGAAAACTGAGTTTTGGATGATTTTATCTTTGACGTGTACACTACCACCCTTCTGTGAGCTCACCCACGGACAGATATATGGACAATAACATATAGAGGAACGGACCATCCTTCCATTTTCAAACCGGAAAGACTACAAGTTCAGTCAGAACAGAAGGAGGAGGCTCTTTGTTGCACCGAAACCCAACAATTCATGCTTTTACATGGTCTATCGCCCGCCCGGCTACCACCCTCACTTTTTCACCAACATATGCATTATTCTTAAATGATAAAGTACATAACAGCTCTTCCTCATTATGTTTATGCACACGAGAAATTATAGGGCATCCCGAATAGTGCAGGATGGCTCGTCAGCGCGATCAACTTACCTTGAAAGGTGAATTCACGGGCTGTCCCACTGTGTTGTATCCAGAAAAGGACCACAATTTGGCCATACGAACTCCATTTGAGCTTCATCACCCGCCAAAACGAGCAGAACTAAACGTGGTACGCGTCCATCACCCTCTTCACCGGCGTCGACAATGTTTCGGGGGCCGGATCCAGGTTGAAAAACCGAGTTTCAGATGATTTTATCTTTGACGTCTACTCTACCACCCTTCTATGAGCTCACCCACGGACAGATATATGGGCAATAACATATAGAGGAATACATCGTCCTTCCATTTTTAAACCGGAGAGACTACAGGTTCAGTCAGGAGAGAAGGAGGAGCCTCCTTGTTGCATCGAAACCCAAGAATTCATGCTTTACATGGTCTACCGCCCGCCCCACTGCCACCTTCACTTTTTCACGAGCAGATGCATTATTCTTAAATGATAAAGTACAGAACAGCTCTTCCTCATTATGTTTAAGCACACGAAAAATTATAGGGCATACCGAATGGTGCAAGATGGCTCGTCGGCGCGATCAACTTACCCTGAGAGTTGATTTCACGGGCCGTCCCCCGATGTTTTATCCACAAAAGGACCACAATTTGGCCATATGAACGTGGTATGCGTCCATCACCCTCTTCGTCGGCGTCGATAACATATCGGGGGCCGGATCCAGGATGAAAATCGAGTTTCGGATGATTTTATGTTTGACGTGTACTCTACCACCCTTTTGTGAGCTCACCCACGGACAAATATATGGACAATAACATATAGAGCAATGCACCATCCTTCCATTTTCAAACTGGAAAGACAGTAAGTTCAGTCAGGACAGAAAGAGGAGCCTCCTCGTTGCATCAAAACCCAAGAATTCATGCTTTACATGGTCTACCGCCCGCCCCGCTGCCACCTTCACTTTTTCACCAGCAGATGCATTATTCTTAAATGATAAAGTACATAACAGCTCTTCCTCATTATGTTTAAGCACACGAAAAATTATAGGGCATACCGAATGGTGCAAGATGGCTCGTCGGCGCGATCAACTTACCCTGAAAGTTAATTTCACGGGCCGTCCCCCGATGTTTTATCCACAAAAGGACCACAATTTGGCCATATGAACGTGGTATGCGTCCATCACCCTCTTCGTCGGCGTTTATAACATATCAGGGGCCGGATCCAGGATGAAAATCGAGTTTCGGATGATTTTATCTTTGACGTGTAATTTACCACCCTTTTGTGAGCTCACCCACGGACAAATATATGGACAATAACATATAGAGCAATGCACCATACTTCCATTTTCAAACTGGAAAGACAATAGGTTCAGTCAGGACAGAAGGAGGAGGCTCCTCGTTGCATCGAAACCCAAGAATTCATGCTTTACATGGTCTATCGCCCGCCCCGCTGCCAACCTCACTTTTTCACCAGCAGATGCATTATTCTTAAATGATAAAGTACATAAAAGCTCTTCCTCATTATGTTTATGCACACGAAAAATTATAGGGCATCCCGAATGGTGCAAGATGGCTCATCGGCGCGATCAACTTACCCTGAAAGTAGATTTCACGGGCCATCCCCCGATGTTGTATCCACAAAAGGACCACAATTTGTCCATGCGAACTCCATTTGAGCTCCATCACCGGCCAAAACGATCACAACTAATCGTGGTACACGTCCATCAGTCTCTTCATCGGTGTCGACAACATTTCGGGGGCCGGATCCAGGTTGAAAAACCGAGTTTCAGATGATTTTATCTTTGACAGATACTCTACCACCCTTCTGTGAGCTCACCCACGGAGAGATATATGGACAATAACATATACAGCAATGCACCATCCTTCCATTTTTAAACCGGAGAGACGACATGTTCAGTCAGGAGAGAAGCGGGAGGCTCCTTGTTGCAGCGAAACCGAAGAGTTCATGCTTTACATGGTCTATCGCCTGCCCCGCTACCACCCTCACTTTTTCACCATCAGATGCATTATTCTTAAATGATAAAGTACGTAGCAGCTCTTCCTCATTATGTTTATGCACATGAAAAATTATAGGGCATCCCGAATGGTGCAAGATGGCTCGTCGGCATAATCAACTTACCATGAAAGTAGATTTCACAGGCCATCCCCCGATGTTGTATCCATAAAAGGACCACAATTTGGCCATACAAATTCCATTTGAGCTCCATCACCAGCCAAAGCGATCACAACTAAATGTGGTACGCGTCCATCACCCTCTTCGTCGGCGTCGAGAACATTTCGGGGGCCGGATTCTGGTTGGAAAACCGAGTTTCGGATGATTTTATCTTTCACGTGTACTCTACCATCCTTCCATGAGCTCACCCAGGGACAGATATATGGACAATAACATATAGAGTAATGCACCATCCTTCCATTTTCAAACCGGAAGGACTACATGTTCAGTCAGGAGAGAAGGAGGAGGCTCTTCGTTGCATCGAAACCCAAGAATTCATGCTTTACATGGTCTATCGCCCTCCCCGCTACCACCCTCGCTTTTTTACCAGCAGATGCATTATTCTTAAATGATAAAGTACATAATAGCTCTTACTCATTATGTTTATGCACACGAAAAATTATAGGGCATCCCGAATTGTGCAAGATGGCTCGTCGGCGCGATCAACTTACCCTGAAAGTAGATTTCACGGGCCGTCCCCCGATGTTGTATCCACAATAGGACCACAATTTGGCCATACGAACTCCATTTGAGCTCCATCACTAGCCAAAACAAATCACAACTAAAAGTGGTACGTGTCCATCACTGATGAGGACATCAATACCATTGTTTCACCCACAGCCCCTACTATTACATATAATGGACCAATTACTAGAGCTCGCGCACGCCAATTAAATTACCAGGTACTTTCGTTTCTTGGTAATGATTCTAATGTTCATGAGAATATGATGCTGCCTAAATTGGATACATTTGTTTTGCTTACAAATGAAGGGCCTAGCTTGGAGAAGGATGAACATTAAAGCAAGAACAAGCATGGAGTTGATGGCATGCGCAAGGGGAACAAGAACGGAGTTACAATTGATGATTTTAGGACTTTGAAGCCGCCATAAGGAGTGAATGAAACCTTGGACGAAATATACAATATGCCACTTCATAAATTTCGTCCAGAGGCTATTCTAGGTGCTGCGTCACCTTATTATTGGGCCAGGCCCATGTAATTTCGAAATACATAAGTATAGGCTGTTTTTAGAGTTTGTATGTTTGGGAAACAAGAGATAGGGTTGGTTTCGGACCCCTTCCCCAAGGGCCACGAAATTCCCCCCTCTTCCTCCATATATACAGCCCTTAGGGCACCGTTTAGACTATGGGTTTTGTTTAGATTAAAAGTTCGCCATAGCTGCAACTTCGCGTACTTCGT
Source organism: Triticum dicoccoides (assembly GCF_002162155.2). Lineage (NCBI taxonomy): Eukaryota > Viridiplantae > Streptophyta > Magnoliopsida > Poales > Poaceae > Triticum > Triticum dicoccoides. The sequence continues at coordinate 375,840,375 of NC_041382.1, forward strand.
TTGTGTTCAACGACCAGACCAAGGCGTCACAGAACCCCACCTTGATCAATAAAGCTTTCCTCTTATATTCGCAATATCCAGATTGCAATCTTAGTTTCTTGCTTGTTCTTTGTTTGCCTGCAGGAAACAGACCTTCGTGGTCAGGTTGATCATGCTCCGGCGTGGTCAATAACCTCTCGGAGTTGGTTTAGCGATTGCTAAGGCGCGACGTCCTCGCACGTTCATAGTCGGATCGTCAAAGTCGACTTCCTCTAAAGTGATAGCCACCATCTCATCGGAAGACGGGACACCTTTGCCTCTATCAAGTGGTATCAGATTTCCAGGTTGCTCGGTGAGATTTTACAATTTTTTGTTGTTTAGATCGAGTCTGTTCTTCATACCTATAGTCCACGAAAAAGCCAAAAAAATTAGGGTTAGTTCATCCCATCCGAACCAATCTGAGCCTTTGCATAATCTTTTCTGTATTTGCTTTGTTGAATTTGCGGTTGCATCGTCGTGTCAAGTTGCTGGTCTTAGCGTATAGTCCTTTAGAGTTTCGAGTTCTGTTCACAGGTTGTCACGTCGCCGCTGCCATATATCACCACCTCATCATCATCATCGCTGCTGCCATATACCACCACCGCACCAACTTCATCACCGCTGCCATATACCACCACCACATATTCACCGCCAATCCGAGTCCATATATGCCACCACATATCCGCCGCCATCACACCAATCCGAGTCCACCTGCAACATATATCCGCCACCAGTCCGAATTCCACCAGACTCCTCTCCGCCACCAGTCCGAGTTCCACCAGATTCATCTCCGCCGCCAGTCCTATTCCGAGTCCAGTATTTTGTTACTCTGTTTTGGATATCCAGATCACGCCATACTCCGAGTCATGACAGAGAAGGACTCCCCAACTTTCGTGCTACCCGCAGAAGAAAAATAGTTCCAGTTTCAAAAAAAACTAAGTCTGGAAAATTCTAGCTAGGCAGTTTTTAGGACATTTGTAGACTTTTTCGAAAAAAAATTGTTGCGGAGCAAAAAAAATAAAAAAGTAAAAAAAAGAGGAAAAAAAGTGAAAAAAAATCAGAGTGTGCTCCTCCCTTGTTTACGTGCAGCTCCGTGATTTTGTTAGTGTTCTAGGCTCGCGTCTCTAGTACGATCTAGCCTAGGACCAGCACAGTACCGTCGTTGATCGTTTATTCAACTTTGCATCTCTGAATTGATTATTGCTGACCCTTTTTGCACCATATTATAAGCCTTCCCAGCTCCACATACATCTACATCGTGCGTTTGACTCTCCCTGGTAATCACTCTATCCAAGCTTTAAGAGTTTTGACTACATCGGTTGCCGATCACCGCCTGCTGCTGGGTAAGAACTGGTAAGAATTTGAGATTTGCTTGACGGATTTGTGACACCCGCCGCCGCCACCACCACCACCACTTGTTAGTAGTCTGTAGGATAATATTCTTGTGTGTTTCTATTGCTGCTAACCATGCCAGGATCACAAGCCGACGAGATTGACTGGGAGAACTTGACGAACAAGGAGCTTCATGATAAGTTTCAGCAAATGATGAGTGGACAGGTGGAGAATGTGTTAAACAAAGCTTGATAACAAGTTTGCTGAATTGCTTTCGCGTTTTCCACCACCACCACCGGCTGCACCTGCCGCACGTCTGCAACAACAACGACGACTACCTCCACATCGGGAAACAGCCCTCCGCCGAGCGAGCCGTGTCCCTCTTCAGCCTGGCCAAACTGCTGGTGCTGTTGTTGATACTTCTGTGGCTCCTGCTGCTGATGTGGAGAAGGATGATTATGCGGGAGATTACGAGGATGAGGTTGATGAAAATCAGAACTACGTGCAACCACTAGCACCACAACCACCAGGTCGTCCACATGCAAATAATGGCAATGTTAGGGCTCCCCCTCAGGTACGAGATCATGACCATCTCCCTAAACTGAAATTGAAAATTCCACCAATTGAGGGTAGATATGTTCCTGATATATATCTTACTTGGGAGTTAGAAACTGAACAACGATTTACATGTTTACAATATCCTGGGGAGAGACGTGTTCCTGCTGCTGTTTGTGCTTTCACTAGCTTTGCATGTGTTTGGTGGTCTGAACATTATCGATTATATCCTGTTCCAACTACTTGGGCTGCTTTGAAAACTGCTATGCGTACTCGTTGGGTTCCACCATATTATCAACGTGAATTACTTCAAAAATTGCAGCGCTTAAAACAAGGAAAAAAATCGGTAGAAGAATATTATCATGAATTACAAACTGGCTTGATTAGATGTGGTATTGTTAAGGAGAATGAAGCTATGCTTGCACGTTTTCTGGGTGGATTAAATAGAGAGATTCAGACCATTCTAGACTACAAGGATTATAATAATATCACTCGATTATTCCATCTTGCTTGTAAAGCTGAACGTGAAGTGCAGGATCAACAGGCATTGGCGCGGACTAACTTTTCTGCAGGTCAACCTTCATCATGGACACCACGTGCATCATCTACTTCCACACGTTCTGCTACACCGGCACCTCCGTTGGCTGCCACCTCCAACCGTGATACAATAAAGCAGGCACAATCACCACTATCTGCCAAGAGCACACCTTCTAGGCCTGCAAAGAGCTCTTCTTCATCCATGGCATCAACAGGGCAAACACATGATATTATTTGTCGATGTTGCAAGGGTGGAGGTCATTATGCGAGAGAATGCCCATCTAAGCGTGTGATGATTGTTACTGAGGATGGTGGGTATGAGTCCGCTAGTGACTATGATGAGGAGACTTTGGCTCTTATTACACATGAAGAACATGGTGGAGATGATTCTGCTCATGAGATGCAATACATGGCTGCTGAAGATGCTGACAGGTATGAATGTTTAGTGGCTCAACGTGTTTTGAGTAAGCAGGTTACACAAGCTGAGCAAAGTCAGAGGCATAATTTGTTCCATACAAAGGGAGTTGTGAAGGAACGTTCTATTCGTGTCATCATAGATGGAGGGAGCTGCAACAACTTGGCTAGCATGGAGATGGTGGAGAAGCTATCTCTCACCACAAGACCACATCCACATCCTTACTACATCCAATGGTTCAACAACAGCGGCAAGGTTAAGGTAACACGTACTGTTCGTGTGCATTTTAGTATCTCTACATATGCTGATTATGTTGATTGTGATGTGGTACCTATGCAAGCATGTTCCTTATTACTTGGTAGACCATGGCAATTTGATAAAAATTCTATACACCATGGTAGAAACAATCAGTATACTCTTGTTCATAAGGATAAAAATATTACTTTGCTTCCTATGACTCCTCATTCCATTTTGAAAGATGATATTAATAGAGCTAATAAAGCAAAACAAGAGATAAATAAGAGTGAAAATCAGATTGTGGCAAAAGAATTTGAGCAACAAATGAAGCCTAATAATAAACCATCTAGTGTTGCTTCTGAAATTAAATTGAAAAGTGCATGTTTACTTGCCACCAAATCTGATATTGATGAGCTAGATTCTAGCAAATCTGTTTGCTATGCTTTTGTGTGCAAAGAGGCATTATGTTCATTCAAGGACGTGCCTTCCTCTTTGCCCCCTATTGTCACTAACATTTTGCAGGAGTTCGCTAACGTCTTCCCACAAGACGTGCCACCGGGATTACCACCTATTCGAGGGATTGAGCATCAAATTGACTTAACTCCCGGTGCATCGCTACCCAACCGTGCACCATACCGTACCAATCCAGAGGAGACGAAGGAGATTATGCGTCAAGTACAGGAGCTGCTTGACAAAGGTTATATACGCGAATCTCTTAGTCCTTGTGTTGTTCCTATTATACTAGTACCTAAAAAGAATGGTACGTCGCGTATGTGTGTTGATTGTAGAGGCATTAATAATATTACTATTCGTTATCGTCATCCTATTTCTAGGCTAGATGATATGCTTGATGAATTGAGTGGCTCTACAATATTCTCCAAAGTTGATTTGCGTAGTGGATACCATCAAATTCGTATGAAATTAGGAGATGAATGGAAAACATCATTTAAAACTAAGTTTGGTTTATATGAGTGGTTAGTCATGCCTTTTGGGTTAACTAATGCACCTAGTACTTTCATGAGACTAATGAACGAAGTTTTACGTGCTTTCATTGGACGATTTGTGGTAGTCTATTTTGATGATATACTGATTTATAGCAAATCTTTGGAAGAACATTTGGAACATTTACGTGCTGTTTTTATTGCTCTACGTGATGCACGTTTGTTTGGTAACCTTGGGAAGTGCACCTTTTGCACCGACCGAGTATCTTTTCTTGGCTATGTTGTTACTCCATAGGGAATTGAAGTTGATAAAGCCAAGATTGAAGCTATTGAGAGTTGGCCGTAGCCCAAAATGGTCACACAAGTGCGCAGTTTTCTTGGACTCGCTGGTTTCTATAGGCATTTTGTGAGAGATTTTAGCACCATTGCTGCACCTCTCAACGAGCTTACAAAGAAGGATGTGCCTTTTGTTTGGGGTACCGCACAGGAAGAAGCCTTCACGGTATTGAAAGATAAGTTGACACATGCTCCTTTACTCCAACTTCCTAATTTCAATAAGACTTTTGAGCTTGAATGTGATGCTAGTGGAATTGGATTAGGAGGTGTGTTATTACAAGATGGAAAACCTGTTGCATACTTTTCTGAAAAATTGAGTGGGCCTAGTCTGAACTATTCTACTTATGATAAAGAATTATATGCTCTTGTTCGGACCTTAGAAACATGGCAACATTATTTATGGCCCAAGGAATTTGTTATACATTCTGATCATGAATCTTTGGAACACATTAAAAGTCAAGCAAAACTGAACCGTAGACATGCTAAATGGGTTGAATTCATTGAGACTTT
>NC_041382.1:375845382-375859097 GCF_002162155.2 Triticum dicoccoides
GGAGGATATACTTGCTACACATTTCTTTTGGCCAAAGATGAGACGGGATGTTGAGCGTTTTGTTGCTCGCTGCACTACATGTCAAAGAGCTAAGTCACGACTCAATCCTCATGGTTTATATATGCCTTTGCCTGTACCTAGTGTTCCTTGGGAGGATATATCTATGGACTTTGTTTTAGGTTTACCTCGAACAAAGAAGGGGAGGGATAGCATATTTGTTGTCGTGGATAGGTTCTCGAAAATGGCACACTTTATACCATGTCATAAAAGCGATGATGCTGTTAATGTTGCTGATTTGTTCTTTCGTGAAATTATTCGCTTACATGGTGTGCCAAATACTATTGTTTCAGATCGTGATACTAAATTTCTTAGCCACTTTTGGAGATGTTTATGGGCTAAGTTGGGGACTAAGATGCTTTTTAGTACTACTTGTCACCCCCAAACTGATGGACAAACTGAAGTAGTCAATAGAACATTATTTACTATGCTTAGGGCTGTTTTGAAGAATAACAAGAAAATGTGGGAAGAATGCTTGCCTCATATTGAATTTGCTTATAATCGTTCATTGCATTCTACTACTAAGATGTGCCCTTTTGAAATTGTGTATGGTTTCCTACCTCGTGCACCTATTGATTTGTCGCCTCTTCCATCTTCAGAGAAGGTTAATTTTGATGCTAAAGAACGTTCTGAATTGATTTTAAAAATGCATGAGTTAACTAAGGAAAACATTGAGCGTATGAATGCTAAATATAAACTTGCTGGAGATAAGGGTAGAAAACATGTTGTGTTTGCGCCTGGAGATCTTGTTTGGTTACATTTGCGTAAAGATAGATTTCCTAATCTGCGCAATCAAAGCTAATGCCACGTGCTGATGGTCCTTTTAAGGTGTTAGAGAAAATAAATGATAATGCATATAAACTTGAGCTACCTGTAGATTTTGGGGTTAGTCCCACTTTTAACATTGCAGATTTGAAGCCTTATTTGGGTGAGGAAGATGCGCTTCCGTCGAGGACGACTTCATTTCAAGAAGGGGAGGATGATGAGGAGATCAATACCATTGTTACACCCACAACCCCTACTGTTACATATACTGGACCAATTACTAGAGCTCGCACACGCCAATTAAATTACCAGGTACTTTCGTTTCTTGGTAATGATTCTAATGTTCATGAGATTATGATGCTGCCTAAATTGGATACATTTGTTTTGCTTACAAATGAAGGGCCTAGCTTGGAGAAGGATGAACATTGGAGCAAGAACACACATGGAGTTGATGGCATGCGCAAGGGGATCAAGAACGGAGTTACAAGTGATTATTTCAGGACTTTGAAGCCGTCATAAGGAGTGCATGAAGCCTTGGATGAAATATACAAGATGCCACTTCATAATATTCGTCTATAGGCTATTCTAGGTGTTGCGTCACCTTATTAATGGGCCAGGCCCATGTAATTTCGAAATACTTAAGTATAGGCTATTTTTAGAGTCCGTATGTGTGGGGAAACAAGAGTTAGGGTTGGTTTCGGACCCCACCCTCAAGGGCCACGAAATTCCCCCCTCTTCCTCCATATATACAGCCCTTAGGGCGTCGTTTAGACTTTGGGGTTTTGTTTAGATTAAAAGTTCGCCATAGTTGCAACTTTGCGTACTTCGTTTGTGTCCAACGACCAGACCAAGACGTCACAGAACCCCACCTTGATCAATAAAGCTTTCATCTTATATTTGCAATATCCCGATTGCAATCTCAGTTTCTTGCTTGTTCTTCATTTGCTCGCAGGAAATAGACCCTCGTGGTCAGGTTGATCGTGCTCCGGCGTGGTCAATAACCCTCGGAAGTTGGTTTAGCGGTTGCTAAGGCGCGACGTCTCGCACGTCCGTAGTCGGATCGTCAAGGTCGACTCCCACAGAAAACGATAGCCACCATCTCATCGAAACATCGGGACACCTTAGCCTCTATTAGGAGCCAACATGGATATCCAGATCCCGCTGTTGGTTATTGACCAGAGAGCGATCTCGGTCATGTCTACATGTCTCCCGAACCCGTAGGGTCTACACACTTAAGGTTCGGTGACGCTAAGGTTGTAGGGATATGTATATGCAGTAACCCGAATGTTTTTCGGAGTCCCGGATGAGATCCCGGACGTCACGAGGAGTTCCGGAATGGTCCGGAGGTAAAGAATTATATATAGGAAGTGCTATTTCGGCCGTCGGGACAAGTTTCGGGGTCACCGGTATTGTACCGGGACCACCGGAAGGGTCCCGGGGGTCCACCGGGTGGGGCCAACTGCCCCGGGGGCCACATGGGCTGTAGGGGTGTGCGCCTTGGCCTATATGGGCCAAGGGCACCAGCCCCAAGAGGCCCATGCGCCAAGAGATAAGAAAAGGAAGAGTCCTAAAGGGGGAAGGCACCTCCTAGGTGCCTTGGGAAGGAGGGATTCCTCCCTTGGCCGCCGCCCCCCTAGGAGATTGCATCTCCTAGGGCCGGCGCCCCCCCTAGGCTCCCTATATATAGTGGGGGAAGGAGGGCCTCTCATACCACGCCTTTGGTGCCTCCCTCTCCCTCTCCAACACATCCTCCTCCTCCATAGAGCTTGGCGAAGCCCTACCGAAGTACTGCAGCTCCATCACCACCACGCCGTCGTGCTGCTGCTGGAGCCATCCTCCTCAACCTCTCCTTCCCCTTGCTGGATCAAGAAGGAGGAGACGTCACGCTGACTGTACATGTGTTGAACACGGAGGTGCCGTCCGTTCGGCGCTAGGATCTCCGGTGATTTGGATCACGTCGAGTACGCCTTCCTCATCCCCGTTCTTTGAACGCTTCCACGCGTGATCTACAAAGGTATGTAGATGCAATCCGATCACTCGTTGCTAGATGAACTCCTAGATGGATCTTGGTGAAACCATAGGAAAGTTTTTTGTTTTCTGCAACGTTCCCCAACATTGGTCTGGTCGTTGAACACAAACGAAGTACGCGAAGTTGCAGCTATGGCGAACTTTTGATCTAAACAAAACCCAAAGTCTAAACGACGCCCTAAGGGCTGTATATATGGAGGAAGAGGAGAGAATTTCGTGGCCCTTGAGGGAGGGGTCCGAAACCAACCCTAACTCTTGTTTCCCACACATACGGACTCTAAAAATAGCCTATACTTAAGTATTTCGAAATTACATGGGCCTGGCCCAATAATAAGGTGACGCGGCACCTAGAATAGCCTATGGACGAATAATATGAAGTGGCATCTTGTATATTTCGTCCAAGGCCTCATGCACTCATTATGGTGGCTTCAAAGTCCTGTAATCATCACTTGTAACTCTGTTCTTGTTCCCCTTGCGCATGCCAACATCTCCATGCTTGAACTTGCTCCAAGGTTCATCTTTCTTGTCCATGGTAGGCCCTTCATTTGTAAGCAAAACAAATGTATCCAATTTAGGCAGCATCATATTCTCATGAACATTGGAATCGTTACCAAGAAACAAAAGTACCTGATAATTCAATTGGCGTGTGCGAGCTCTAGTAATTGGTCCAGTATGTATAGCAGCAGGGGCTGTGGGTGTAACAATGGTACTGATGTCCTCATCATCCTCCCTTTCTTGAAATGAAGTCGTCCTCGACGGAAGCTCATCTTCCTCACCCAAATAAGGCTTCAAATCTGCAATGTTAAAAATGGGACTAACCCCAAAATCTGCAGGCAGCGCAAGTTTATATGCATTATCATTATTTTCTCTAACACCTTAAATGGACCATCAGCACGTGGCATTAGCTTTAATTTGCGCAAATTAGGAAACCTATCCTTACGCAAATGTAACCAAACAAGATCTCCAGGTGCAAAGACAACTGTTTCCTACCCTTATCTCCAACAAGTTTATATTTAGCATTCATACGCTCAATGTTTTCCTTAGTTAACTCATGCATTTTTAAAATCAATTCAACACGTTCTTTAGCATCAAAATTAACCTTCTCCGAAGATGGAAGAGGCAACAAATCAATGGGTGCACGAGGTAGGAAACCATACACAATTTCAAAAGGGCACATCTTAGTAGTAGAATGCAACGAACGATTATAAGCAAATTCAATATGAGGCAAGCATTCTTCCCACATTTTCTTATTATTCTTCAAAACAGCCCTAAGCATAGTAGACAATGTTCTATTGACTACTTCAGTTTGTCCATCAGTTTGGGGGTGACAAGTAGTACTAAAAAGCAATTTAGTCCCCAACTTAGCCCATAAACATCTCCAAAACTGGCTAAGAAATTTAGTATCACGATCTGAAACAATAGTATTTGGCACACCATGCAAGCGAATAATTTCACGAAAGAACAAATCAGCAACATTAACAGCATCATCGCTTTTATGACATGGTATAAAGTGTGCCATTTTCGAGAATCTATCCACGACAACAAATATGCTATCCCTCCCCTTCTTTGTTCGAGGTAAACCTAAAACAAAGTCCATAGATATATCCTCCCAAGGAATACTAGGCACAGGCAAAGGCATATATAAACCATGAGGATTGAGTCGTGACTTAGCTTTTTGACATGTAGTGCAGCGAGCAACAAAACACTCAACATCCCGTCTCATCTTTGGCCAAAAGAAATGTGTAGCAAGTACGTCCTCCGTCTTCTTCACGCCAAAGTGTCCCATTAATCCTCCTCCATGCGCCTCCTGCAACAACAAAAGACAAACGGAGCTAGCTGGAATGCATAGCTTGTTAGAACGAAACACAAATCCATCATTAACGACGAACTTGTTCCATGTTCTACCTTCTTTACAATTCTGCAATACATCTTTAAATTCCGCATCATGCACATATTGATCTTTGATGGTCTCCAAACCAAATATTTTAAACTCAAGTTGTGAAAGCATAGTATAACGACGAGACAATGCATCAGCAATAACATTTTCTTTACCCTTCTTGTGTTTAATGACATAAGGGAAAGTCTCAATGAATTCAACCCATTTAGCATGTCTACGGTTCAGTTTTGCTTGACTTTTAATGTGTTTCAAAGATTCATAATCAGAATGTATAACAAATTCTTTGGGCCATAAATAATGTTGCCATGTCTCTAAAGTCTGAACAAGAGCATATAATTCTTTATCATAAGTAGAATAGTTCAGACTAGGCCCACTCAATTTTTCAGAAAAGTATGCAACAGGTTTGCCATCTTGTAATAACACACCTCCTAATCCAATTCCACTAGCATCACATTCAAGCTCAAAAATCTTATTAAAGTCAGGAAGTTGAAGTAAAGGAGCATGTGTCAACTTATCTTTCAATACCGTGAAGGCTTCTTCCTGTGCGGTACCCCAAACAAAAGGCACATCCTTCTTTGTAAGCTCATTGAGAGGTGCAGCAATGGTACTAAAATCTCTCACAAAATGCCTATAGAAACCAGCCAGGCCAAGGAAACTCCTCACTTGTGTGACCGTTTTGGGCTGCGGCCAACTCTCAATAGCTTCAATCTTGGCTTTATCAACTTCAATTCCCTGTGGAGTAACAACATAGCCAAGAAAAGATACTCGGTCGGTGCAAAAGGTGCACTTCCCAAGGTTACCAAACAAACGTGCATCACGTAGAGCATTAAAAACAGCACGTAAATGTTCCAAATGTTCTTCCAAAGATTTGCTATAAATCAGTATATCATCAAAATAGACTACCACAAATCGTCCAATGAAAGCACGTAAAACTTCATTCATTAGTCTCATGAAAGTACTAGGTGCATTAGTTAACCCAAAAGGCATGACTAACCACTCATATAAACCAAACTTAGTTTTAAATGTTGTTTTCCATTCATCTCCCAATTTCATACGAATTTGATGGTATCCACTACGTAAATCAACTTTGGAGAATATTGTAGAGCCACTCAATTCATCAAGCATATCATCTAGCCTAGGAATAGGATGGCGATAACGAATAGTAATATTATTAATGCCTCTATAATAAACACACATACGCGATGTACCATCCTTTTTAGGCACTAGTATAATAGGAACAACACAAGGACTAAGAGATTCGCATATATAACCTTTGTCGAGCAGCTCCTGTACTTGACGCATAATCTCCTTCGTCTCCTTTGGATTGGTACGGTATGGTGCACGGTTGGGTAGCGATGCACCGGGAATTAAATCAATTTGATGCTCAATCCCTCGAATAGGTGGTAATCCCGGTGGCACGTCTTGTGGGAAGACGTCAGCGAACTCCTGCAAAATGTTAGTGACAGCAGGGGGCAAAGAGGAAGGCATGTCCTCGAATGAAAATAATGCCTCTTTGTACACAAAAGCATAGCAAACAGATTTGCTAGAATCTAGCTCATCAATATCAGATTTGGTGGCAAGTAAACATGCACTTTTCAATTTAATTTCAGAAGCAACACTAGATGGTTTATTATTAGGCTTCATTTGTTGCTCAAATTCTTTTGCCACAATCTGATTTTCACTCTTTTTTTCTCCTGTTTTGCTTAATTAGCTCTATTAATATCATCTTTCAAAATGGAATCAGGAGTCATAGGAAGCAAAGTAATATTTTTATCCTTATGAACAAGAGTATACTGATTGTTTCTACCATGGTGTACATAATTTTTATCAAATTGCCATGGTCTACCAAGTAATAAGGAACATGCTTGCATAGGTACCACATCACAATCAACATAATTAGCATATGTAGAGATACTAAAATGCACACGAACAGTACGTGTTACCTTAACCTTGCCGCTGTTGTTGAACCATTGGATGTAGTAAGGATGTGAATGTGGTCTTGTGGTGAGAGATAGCTTCTCCACCATCTCCATGCTAGCCAAGTTGTTGCAGCTCCCTCCATCTATGATGACACGAATAGAACGTTCCTTCACAACTCCCTTTGTATGGAACAAATTATACCTCTGATTTTGCTCAGCTTGTGTAACCTGCACACTCAAAACACGTTGAGCAACTAAACATTCATACCTGTCAGCATCTTCAGCAGCCATGTATTGCGTCTCATGATCAGAATCATCTCCACCGTGTTCTTCATGTGTAATAAGAGCTAAAGTCTCTTCATCATAGTCACTAGCGGACTCATACCCACCATCCTCAGTAACAATCATCACACGCTTAGATGGGCATTCTCTCGCATAATGACCTCCACCCTTGCAACGTCGACAAATAATATCATGTGTTTGCCCTGTTGATGCCATGGATGAAGAAGAGCTCTTTGCAGGCCTAGAAGGTGTGCTCTTGGCAGATAGTGGTGATTGTGCCTGCTTTATTGTATCACGGTTGGAGATGGCAGCCGACGGAGGTGCCGGTGTAGCAGAACGTGTGGAAGTAGATGATGCACGTGGTGTCCATGATGAAGGTCGACCTGCAGAAAAGTTAGTTCGCGCCAATGCCTGTCGATCCTGCACTTCACGTTCAGCTTTACAAGCAAGATGGAATAATCGAGTGATATTATTATAATCCTTGTAGTCTAGAATGGTCTGGATCTCTCTATTTAATCCACCCAGAAAACGTGCAAGCATAGCTTCATTCTCCTCAACAATACCACATCTAATCAAGCCAGTTTGTAATTCCTGATAATATTCTTCTACCAAATTTTTTCCTTGTCTTAAGCGCTACAATTTTTGAAGTAATTCACGTTGATAATATGGTGGAACCCAACGAGTATGCATAGCAGTTTTCAAAGCAGCCCAAGTAGCTGGAACAGGATATGATCGACAATGTTCAGACCACCAAACACATGCAAAGCTAGTGAAAGCACAAACCGCAGCAGGAACGTGTCTCTCCTCAGGATATTGTAAACATGTAAATCGTTGTTTAGTTTCTAACTCCCAAGTAAGATATATATCAGGAACATACCTACCCTCAAATGGTGGAATATTCAATTTCAGTTTAGGGAGATGGTCATGATCTCTTACCTGAGGGGGAGCCTTAACATTGCCATTATTTGCATGTGGACGACCTGGTGGTTGTGGTGCTAGTGGTTGCACGTAGTTCTGATGTTGATCAACCTCATCCTCGTAATCTCCCACATAATCATCCTCCCCCGCATCAGCAGCAGGAGCCACAGAAGTATCAACAGCAGCACCAGCAGCTTGGCCAGGCTGAAGAGGGACACGGCTCGCTCGGCGGAGGGCTGTTTCGCGATGTGGAGGTAGTCGTTGTTGTTGTTGTAGAGGTGCATTAGGTGCAGCCGGTGGTGGTGGTGGTAGACGCGCGAGCAATTCGTTAAACTTGTTATCGAGCTTTGTTTCGAACGCCTTCTCAATGCCATCTATCTTCTCCATGACCTCTTCAAATCTATTTAGCACATCTTCCACCTGTCCACTCATCATTTGTTGAAACTTATCATGTAACGCTTTGTTTGTCATGTTCTCCCAGTCAGTCTCGTCGGCTTGTGATCCTGCCATGGTTAGCAGCAATAGAAACGCACAAGAATATGATTCTACAAACTACTAGGAAGTGGTGGTGGTGGTGTGGTGGACAGTCACAAATCCGTCAAGCAAATCTCAAATTCTTACCAGTTCTTACCCAGCAGCAGGCGGTGAACGACAACCGTTGTAGTCAAAACTCTCAAAAGCTTGGATAGAGCGATTGCCAGGGAGAGTCAAACGCACGACGTAGATGTATGTGGAGCTGGGAAGGCTTATAGTATGGTAGCAAAAAGGTCAGCAATAATCAATTCAGAGATGCAAAGTTGAATAAACGCTCAACGACGGTACTGTGCTGGTCCTAGGCTAGACCGTGCTAGAGACGCGGCCTAGAACACTAACAAAATCACGGCGCTGCACGGAAACAAGGGAGAAGCACACTCTGGATTTTTTTCCGCTCTGTTTTTTTTTGCGCTCCTCTTTTTTTTGCGAAAAATCACTATAATGGCGAGTGTCTCAAAACTCTTCCCAGGTCAAACTAACAGGATGGGTACGAAATTTTTTGACATTTTTTTCGGAAATCAGGGCAGCGACGATGAAAAAGTGCGACAAAAAATCACTATGATGGCGAGTGTCTCAAAAGACTCAGAACAACCTAAAAATAGGATAGGGAAAAATATTTTCGGTCGCCGAAATTTTGGCCTAAAAACTGCCCGGGGGTCTCCAGATTTTTTTTCCGAGACCTACGTTGGCAAGGAAACACGAATCGGAATTTAGATGGATCTAGAAAACAAACCTAATATGAGAAGAACTCAGATTGGTGGTGGATATATGGTGGTGGTATATGGCAACGGTGGTGGTATATGGATACGGAGTCAGAGCAGTGGCGGATAAGCAATGGTGGTAGATGGCAAGGCGATGATGATGGTGCGGCGGCGGCGTGACAACTTATGACCAGAACTAAAAACTCTAAAAGACTAGACTCTAAGACCAGCAACTTGACACGACGATGCAACCGCAAATTCAACAAAGCAAAATACTGAAAAGACTATGCAAAGGCTCAGACTGGTTCGGATATGATGAACTAACCCTAATTTTTTTTTGTAGCTTTTTCATGGACTGTAGGTATGAAGAACAGACTCGATCTAAACTATGAAAAACTGTAAAATCTCACCGAGCAACCTGGAAATTTGATACCATTTGATAGAGGCGAAGGTGTCCCGATGTTTCGATGAGATGGTGGCTATCGTTTTCTGTGGGAGTCAACCTTGACGATCCGACTACGAACGTGCGAGACGTCGCGCCTTAGCAATCGCTAAACCAACTTCCGAGGGTTATTGACCACGCCGGAGCACGATCAACCTGACCACGAGGGCCTGTTTCCTGGGAGCAAACAAAGAACAAGCAAGAAACTGAGATTGCAATCTGGATATTGCGAATATAAGAGGAAAGCTTTATTAATGAAGGTGGGGTTCTGTGACGCCTTGGTCTGGTCGTTGAACACAAACGAAGTACGCGAAGTTGCAGCTATGGTGAACTTTTGATCTAAACAAAACCCAAAGTCTAAATGACGCCCTAAGGGCTGTATATATGGAGGAAGAGGAGAGAATTTCGTGGCCCTTGAGGGAGGGGTCCGAAACCAACCCTAACTCTTGTTTCCCCACACATACGGACTCTAAAAACAGCCTATACTTAAGTATTTAGAAATTACATGGGCCTGGCCCAATAATAAGGTGACGCGGCACCTAGAATAGCCTATGGACGAATAATATGAAGTGGCATCTTGTATATTTCGTCCAAGGCCTCATGCACTCATTATGGTGGCTTCAAAGTCCTGGAATCATCACTTGTAACTCTGTTCTTGTTCCCCTTGCGCATGCCAACATCTCCATGCTTGAACTTGCTCCAAGGTTCATCTTTCTTGCCCATGGTAGGCCCTTCATTTGTAAGCAAAACAAATGTATCTAATTTAGGCAGCATCATATTCTCATGAACATTGGAATCGTTACCAAGAAACGAAAGTACCTGATAATTCAATTGGCGTGCGCGAGCTCTAGTAATTGGTCCAGTATGTATAGCAGCAGGGGCTGTGGGTATAACAATGGTATTGATGTCCTCATCAAATTATGAGTATTAGCTAGGACCTACTACCTTCTCCTAGGTAAAATAGCATAAAACAAGATAGCCCCTGACTCTCCATTATGGAGAATGGAGATTATCCTGTCTTCAATTCTTGCCTCTTGCACGATCTTGCTTCCCAGAACCTCCCTACGACTGACCATACATTTTTTCCATTCTTTGATTATCAGGTCTTCGCTGTTTTTAGAAATCCGATATGCACATGTGTGACTCGTAGGCTGACCTGGCTGTATGTTCAAAACATCAAGGCGACCATTCTGATACATCAGATGAGACACACAATCCGACGGGATTTTCTGTTGAAAAACATAGTAATAACTTCGTAGTTAGCAATGTACTTAAGTTTTAAAAGAATTTATGCAAAAGATACACGGATGTCGTAATAGTTAAAAATCTTACCATGGCATCTCCAAGGATGTTAGCGTGGTTCAACACGTGCACTAGTGGCACGTATTCACCATAATGTGGAGGAGTTTGATAATAGGTATTGCAATTCTCAAGATTAGTACAAAATGCGATCAGATGATTTTTCTCCTGATAAGTTAACTCAGAGCCATCGATGTAGTAGGTTCTGTCTACCATCTTCCCCACATTGTTTGGAGAATGAAAATAAGCTATCAATGGAAATAAGTTATCAACTATTTTGAAATAAATAATATAAATTAATTAATAACTATGTTTGAGAAACTCACATAGCGGTAGAATTGGAAGTGTATCAATAATGACCCAAATGTCCCTATTGTCTTGGTCGATGTCAGGATCACCAAGATCCATGGTGACAAGCATACCCTCATAATACATCTTGCAAAGTGCTTCCCAATTTTTGCAACCAAAATGGGTTACGCTCTCAGAATTGTACAGATTTACTTCAAAATCCATACCATGATGGGTCCTTAGGTGAATTTTCTTTGTTTCGAAATTTTCATGGTCTTCAAAATCCATCCTCTCCAAGACATAGCGTCTTGCATGGCATGGGTTAAGCTACTCGAATTGTAAAATATAAAAATTAAACGTTGAAATAGTTGAAGTCATGCTTAATTACGAAAAAATACTTGTCGTCGTTGCGTACCGTTTCAACATCGAAGGTCTCTTGGAGCTTAATGCTGAAGAGTCGATCTTCGTCCAGGTGAGGCCTGTCGCACAGACCTCATTCGTCGTTGCACCAGCTGCACTCCCCCGGAAGACTTTCGTTGTCCGATGACGACATTTCCTACCTTCATAATTCAAAGATTAAACTTGTACAATTCAATATATGTACTACAAAAATTAAATTAGATCATTATTATTCATCACGGGTTGACTATCGGTCTGTCGAGTCTTTTTCTTGAAAACTCTCAACTCATGTGGTGTGTACATTCAACCGTTGGTGGTGGTGGAGACTCTCACTCACTGATTCCTCTCTGACATTTGCGACCGTCGGTGATGGTCGTTACTCCTCCTTCCCCTAGTGCATAACAAAGGTCTAGCACCCGAAGAAGAAGGAGAAATGACCCCCACAACAACAGTCGGGCTTCTTTGTCCTCTCTCATATATGGTGTATACACTCCCTTACTGATTTTCAACCTTCGATGATGGAGCCTCGACAGACTTAAAGTCAACCCGAAATGTCATTTAATTATTTTTCTAGAAAATCCATGCCACTTGATATTTCCTACATATTCTAGCACAAGTCATGCTAGAATTCACGAAAAAATCCGGCATGACCTTTGCTAAAAAAGGACATATCGAGCGCCTGAAATTTGCCGAAACGGAAATTAATTAACACTCCGGCAAAACATAGGCCACTATAGGAGGTGTAACCTGCAAACATGGCCGGCCACTTGGGCAAGCACATATCCTATTTGAGCAACATAACATATACATGTTTATATCTACATCATATGAGCATTCAAACTTGATGGAGTAGTTTTCCAATTTGAGCATTCAATAAGCAAAACCAAATTGTAAAATAAAATAGTATTGAAATTAGCATTCATTCAATAAGCAAAACTAAATCATCTCTTTCGTCCGTACATCGTCGAATATTATCACTAATAGATCTCGAATAGTATCATACATATAGCATCACTAATACAGCTAAAACCGTAGCGAACGACGGGTATCGGCGTGGGCGGTGCACACCCAAAAGAGAAGGAACCATCACAGAATCATAACTCCAGTGAGATCCCTGAAGAACCTCCTAGATATTGGAGAACCTGCCCTCCAACGCAACCATGTAGCGACGGACGTGCTCGTCCTCCTCGCTGACACGGTGACGTACCACCTCCGCGAGGTCCTCAAGCCTCCGCACCCTCACTGGCCCACGCGACCGCCACCAAAGAAGGTCCGGGTCAATGATGGGCTGGCTCCTCACCAAGCTGCGCCCCCCGGAAGGTAGCACCTCCCAGTACCAGCCCGGCAGAGCCCAGTCCTGGACATGGCTCCTCACCGAGCCCAGGCCTCCTCCGCCGAGTCGAAGATGATGATGCGGGATAGGCATCGTCAACGTCGATGCGGGAATAATTGCTTTAACTAAAAAATAACAACAAATGTGACACCTAAAACACCTAAATTATATTTACTACACCTAATTAAAAACCTACATTTTGAACATGATTCGATCATAACTAGGGTTCATACTATATTATTCTAAGATTAAACACCTAACATACCTAAATTAAATTAACAACATGGGGTGGCTGGTCTCACCTCGATCGAGGTCGGAGGGGGTCGGTGACGACGGACGACGGCGGGGATGATGCAAGGGCTCCTTGATTTCTGCAAAAACAAAATATAAACAGAAACATTATTATCATCATCTTAGTACTTAGTGAAACTCCATAAGCTACTAATATTCTATTCAAATTTACTTATAATTTCCTATTCTATTCAAATTTACTTATTCAAATTTTCTAAAAAATTTCTATTCTATTCAAAAGACCTACATTTACTTATTTTTCAATTTCATATTTTATTCTATTCAAATTTACTTATTCAAAATTTCTAAAAATTTCCTATTCTATTCAAAAGACCTACATTTACTTATTCTTTTCAAATTTTCTAAAAACAAAATATACTAAAAACCTACATTTACTAAAAACAAAAACCTACATTTAACAAAAACTAAAACCTATTTACAGAAAGGGGGAGGAGGAGGTGGCAGGAGGCCAGGAGGAGGAGGAAGGAGGAGGAGGGAGGAGAAGGGGAAGGAGGAGGAGGAGAGAGCAGGAGGGGGAGGAGGAGAGAGGAGGGAGGGAGGA
>NC_041382.1:375859408-375942064 GCF_002162155.2 Triticum dicoccoides
GAGAGGGAGGAGGGAGGAGGAGGGGGCCACCGGAGAGGGAGGAGGAGGAGGGGACCGCCGACGAAGAGGGAGGAGGAGGAGGGGGCCGCTGGCACCGGAGGGGGAGGAGGAGGAGGGAGGGATCGACCTTGGGGTGGAGGAGGACGGCGACGGTGGCGACCGAGGCGATGAGAGAGTGTGAGCGGGAGGGTGACGCGCGCGGGCCGGCCGGTTTGGATAAGGGCCCTTAGTGGTAGCGCTTGTCCATAAAAAGCGCTACTGCTAAAGTCTATAGCAGTAGCGCTTCTGAGGAAAAGCGCTACTGCTAAAACCAATAGCAGTAGCGCTCTCTGTAAAAACGCACTACTGCTAACGCTAAGCATGTAAAAAAATTCAAAAATACATTGGTCATCAATGATCTTTTTGTGTAGAATCTAAATTGTCAATAGGAATCTTCTCCGGTTTAAAAACCGGTAAAGATTCCTATTGCGGCCACAGATCCTACACATAAAGTTCAATGAAGACCAAGTGGTTGTGATGGTTTGAGAAGCACCATATTTAAGGTGGTAAATTTTTTGTTCCCAGAGCGAGGTGGGACTAAACTTTGGTCTTATTAGGAGGGACTGAATATATCATTAGCGCTGGTAAGGGAAAAGCGCTGTTGCTAATATCAATAGTAGTAGCGCTTTCTACCAATGAGCGCTACTAGTATCCCTAGCATGCTTGGAACGGTCTGTCAGTTTTAGTAGTAGCGCGTTTTTAGGTCCAGCGCTACTGCTATGCTCATATTAGCAGCGCTTGTAGTCCCCGAGCGCTACTGCTAAGTAGTAGCAACAGTTACTATTTTACAGCGCTACTACTATGCTACTGTGTATAAGCATTTTTCTAGTAGTGGATAACCCCTTCATGGTAACATTATCTTTCACTCCGCCCCTGCTCCCTCTTGCTTTACATAGACACCCTCCTCGTCCAACGTTGTCACTGTACCTCTTCGGCCGCCGCCAGGCATTGCCAGACGTCCGCAGCCCCTACCTATGCGCCCACTCGCCCTGTACTATAGCGTCATCCACCCTTGATCCATCCGTAGCTAGGTACCCTCCGGCTCCTTCTCAACGCCGTTCATGGCGGGCACCAAGTCCAGCAGGTGTTCGATCAAGGATGTGTTTGGTTGCAGGGATATCCTCTGAGGGACAGGGGTAGCCCTTTTATCCAGGGGATGCCACATGTTTGGATCCGAGGCGAGGGAGGATAGGGGCAACCAGATGCCTCGAATATTCGCCAAAAACGGGGCTGGGGTCACCCGCGAAAAACGAGCGGGTCGCGGCAGCCACCCCGCGCGCGCGTCGCTTCGTCCAGGCGCGAAACAATATTTTCGCGTATTAACCCCCGCTCACCCCTCCGCGAAACCCTCACTTACCCCATTACTCATCTCTCTCTTCCGTGAGCGGCGGCGACAGCGGTGGCGCCGCATCTAGCAGAGAGGCCGGCGAGAGGTGAATCCTCTACTCTTTCCCTCTCTCCTCCTTTCTTTCTATCTTCCCACCTCCATCAATCGCGTGTGCCGGTTGGTCGTTGCGGAGGGTGTGCACGGGGGCGACGTTGGCTAGATTTGAGGCGGCGGCGCGAGATCTGAACGAGGACGGCGGCTGGGGGCTTGAGGAGGCGCGAGCGGCACCAGGAGGCCACCCATGCCCACCGTGGGGAACCTGGCCATGGGAGGAGCTCGCCACCAGGGCCTGCAGGCGGAGGTGGAGAAGGACTCCCCGACGAGCGGCGCAAGTGCACATGGGAGCTTCTCCACGGTGAGCGCAAGTGCATCCGGTGCCGCGCTCGGCTGCATGTGCACGGCTGAATCCGCTCGGCTGCATCGGCGTGTGTGTGTTCTGAAGTTTACTGTTGCAGACTGATGCATAATGTTCATGAGTGTGTGTGCTAGAGTCTGCTCATGTGTGTGTACAAGACTGATCTATATTATCTGTTTTTTTGTGGGAACTGATTGTATATTATCTACTGTTGCAGGATATTTCAAGGTCACCGTGAGCACATCTGGCAGCACAACTCCTTCAATTGAGGTAACACATACACCCCACTGTCTAATCTCCTGTTTCTTTTTCTGAAATATTCCGGCGTGCAGGGGCTGGTAGATGCGTGGTCTCTGCTCATGTGTAGTTCATTGATTGATTTAATTTTCTGGTGCAGGAGAGTTGAAGGCCACCGTCACTACATCTAGCAGCACAAGCACAACTACAATCTGAGGTTATTTCTCCCCTAAATCCTATTATGTTCTTTAGTAAAATGTTTAACAGTGGAAAAAGAATGTTAGCTTTGGTTCTAAGTAGCTGTCCATTTGTACACATACGGTGTGCTATTGAATTCTTGTTCAACAGTGGAAAAAGAATGTTGGTTTTGGTTCTAAGTAGTTGTCCATCTGTTCACATGTTGGTGTCATTTGTAGTCATGCATTGTAGAGGGACAGAGATACTTGCTGAAATTCTTGTTTTGTTCGGTCTTTCATTATGTTCAAAAATGCTTGCTGTAATTTTTTTTCTTTAAGCTCAAATACTTGTTGTAATTAGTATCTCAATGTCCAAACAATTGTTGGAGCACACTTTAGGACCCTGGCTGCTTACATATCTTCTAAGTTCCTAACTATCAATAGGTCTGACATGTCAGCAAATGGGGGAATCACTAGACCTATTAACTGTACAAATAGGGATTCTAGGAAAGGGACTTCCATAAAAATTTGGTCAGACAATACAATACAGAACAAAGGAACCAACACTGGGATATTCAAGGAGAAGAATGAACCAACCTAATTCCTGACGGAACTTTACAAGAAACATTTTTCCGGCATCAATTAGCTCCTCATATTGCGTAACCCTGTCGACGATAACAACACGCATATATATATGATTAGTACAAAAAATTCACAACCACAGGAAAAATATATAAATAAAATCACAACTGAAGTGTATATGCAGAGCAAGGGAACACATGCTAGTTATATCCTACAAAATCAGCTGGGCATATATCACCAAAAAATGTTCTCCAAAACACATAAAAAAAGGGAGTAATATATCGTTCCTTCCAAATTCAAGTCAAGTGACAAACTGAAACTAATGTCATAAAGTCATAAAATAAAGTTCACACACAATTCAAAGGGAAATACTAGACACGACTCCTTGAGATGGCTGATGCTTGTTAGCACATTGTTGTTCCAAAAATAAGTGGATTGTTCTACTAGCAATTGTAAATGAAGTTACAACACAGTTATAGATTGATAAGTTTTCAGTTATGAAATAACATCATTTTCGAAGATTAGATTACACATGTACTGCGACATTTGGTGAAAATCTATATACATGTACTGTGACATTTCAACTGAGTTACCCGATATCAGTACTAAATGTTGAAAACTTTCTGTCGATATCTGGTTCTCTACTCCTATCAATTGTGTCGTCAAACTATGTTAATTCACAATGGGCTTTTGTTTCCAACTACAGCTCCGCCAATTCACTATGTCCACTGCAAATGGTGAATCAATCAAGTGTATGGTATTAAAAAGATTGAGGTCACTAATTACTTGGTCATGAAATCAAAGAAGCAGCGCCGAGCTTCCTCCTTGGACATTGGCGCCAACAGCGGGGACACCTGATGTACTGCTGCTTCATCCACCATAAGGTCCAGCTAAACCGGTAAAAGATTTGACTAAAAGAAAAAGGAAAAAGAAATAGAAGTCAGGTTGGAGGAATTTGATGATCTGTAACAAAGTTGGTGGATCTTTGATCATGTATATCCAAAGTTAGTCAGCCTTTGATGAAATATTCAAAGTTGATTGTTTGGTTTGATGATATATGTTGAAGACGTTTTTACAAATACAGAACAACAAATACAGAACAAATAAACTATACAAAAATATACTAATATGCCCTTGTTGGACCGCTGCTCTCCAGCACATTGTTTGGGTGCGCTGCGAGGAACTCCTCGGCGGATATGGTGTGGGCATATTTGTCGTCGTGGCGACGAAGCGCACATCCCTATACACAGCAAACACAGATCTTCAAGAGTACGGACGAGTCAGGTTCATTGGAGCTAGGATTGCAGTGAACTCCGGGCCAAAAACTAAGCGCTTATGACCAACGGCGGATCTAGGGTTTGAAAACAGGGTGATCCACCTTAAAAAAATTGACACTAAAATTATATACATGTGTATGCGTTCATCAGGTCATGTACTGTACTGGACATTACTCCCTCTGTACCGAAATACTCAACTACAAGTATTTCGGTACAGAGGTACTCCCTCTGTCTCATAATATAAGAACGTTTTTGACACTAGTGTAGTGCCAAAAACGTTCTTATATTATGGGACAGAGGGAGTAGTAGTTAGCAACTTGCTCTTGATTATTTTTGCTAGCTAGCTGTGATCATCATTCGTGCTCTGGATAGCAATTACGTAGCAAACAATTAGCAACCTGGTCCACCTCAATCTCATCTTCGGCTCTGGACAAACCGCAAATCGACTCTGCAAAAAAGTGGCTGCAGGCTGCTGCTCAGCTCCCAGCTGCTAGCTTGTTATGTTGCACGTCTCCAGGCCCTAGGTCCCAAGGTGCACGCCTGCACACCGCCGGCCGCCGGGCAGACTGATGTGGCTGGGCGCGGTGGGCGGCTCCAGCGCGGCGGCAGCAGCAGGGCACAGGCGCGCAGCCACTTGCAGGCAAGGCGGCTTGAGTTGGAGGGCGGGGAAGGGTGCAGCGTGTCGGCTACGGCGGGGCATCCGGGTCCGGCGGGGGGCGGCTGGTGCGGGAGAGAGGACAGAGCGAGCAGGCACTGGGGCAGAGGAGTCGGTCCTGCTGGCCTGTTTTTTCTTTCTTTCTTTTGTATCTTTTTTAGGGTAGTTTTCTTTAGGGTACTGAGAATTAGGAGATGAGGCAGAGAAAAAAAACGAGCAAACGGCCCAGTCATCCCGGCCCGCAGCACAACAGGCCAGCAAGACCGACTCCTCTGCCCCAGCGCCTGCTCACTCTGTCCTCTCTCCCGCACCAGCCGCCCCCCGCCGGACCCGGACGCCCCGCCGTAGCCGGCACGCTGCACCCTTCCCCGCCCTCCAACTCAAGCCGCCTTGCCTGCAAGTGGCTGCGCGCCTGCGCCCTGCTGCTGCCGCCGCGCTGGAGCCGCCCACCGCGCCCAGCCACATCAGTCTGCCCGGCGGCCGGCGGTGTGCAGGCGTGCATCCTGGGACCTGGGGCCTGGAGACGTGCAACATAACAAGCTAGCAGCTGGGAGCTGAGCAGCAGCTTGCAGCCACTTTTTTGCAGAGTCGATTTGCGGTTTGTCCAGAGCCGAAGGTGAGATTGAGGTGGACCAGGTTGCTAATTGTTTGCTACGTAATTGCTATCCAGAGCACGAATGATGATCCCAGCTAACTAGCAAAAATAATCAAGAGCAAGTTGCTAACTACTACTCCCTCTGTCCCATAATATAAGAACGTTTTTGGCACTACGCTAGTGTCAAAAACGTTCTTATATTATGAGACGGAGGGAGTACCTCTGTACCGAAATACTTGTAGTTGAGTATTTCGGTACAGAGGGAGTAATGTCCAGTACAGTACATGACCTAATGAACACATACACATGTATATAATTTTGGTGTCAATTTTTTTAAGGTGGATCACCCTGTTTTCAAACCCTAGATCCGCCGTTGGTCATAAGCACTTAGTTTTTGGCCCGGGGTTCGCTGCAATCCTGGCTCCGATGAACCTGACTCGTCCGTGCTCTTGAAGATCTGTGTTTGCTGTGTATAGGGATGTGCGCTTCGTCGCCATGACGACGAGTATGCCCACACCATATCCGCCGAGGAGTTCCTCGCGGCGCACCCAAACAATGTGCTGGAGAGCAGCGGTCCAACAAGGGCATATTAGTATATTTTTGTATAGTTTATTTGTTCTGTATTTGTTGTTCTGTATTTGTAAAAACGTCTTCAACATATATCATCAAACCAAACAATCAATTTTGAATATTTCATCAAAGGCTGACTAACTTTGCATATATATGATCAAAGATCCACCAACTTTGTTACAGATCATCAAATTCCTCCAACCTGACTTCTATTTCTTTTTCCTTTTTCTTTCAGTCAGATCTTTTACCGGTTTAGCTGGACCATATGGTGGATGAAGCAGCAGTACATCAGGTGTCCCCGCTGTTGGCGCTAATGTCCAAGGAGGAAGCTCGGCGCTGCTTCTTTGATTTCATGACCAAGTAATTAGTGACCTCAATCTTTTTAATACCATACACTTGATTGATTCACCATTTGCAGTGGACATAGTGAATTGGCGGAGCTCTAGTTGGAAACAAAAGCCCATTGTGAATTAACATGGTTTGACGACACAATTGGTAGGAGTAGAGAACCAGATATCGACAGAAAGTTTTCAACATTTAGTACTGACATCGGGTAACTCAGTTAAAATGTCACAGTACATGTATATAGATTTTCACCAAATGTCGCAGTACATGTGTATCAAAATAATTTTTATCTAATCTTCGAAAATGATGCTATTTCATAACTGAAAACTTATCAAGCTATAACTGTGTTGTAACTTCATTTACAATTGGTAGTAGAACAATCCACTTATTTTTGGAACAACAATGTGCTAACAAGCATCAGCCATCTCAAGGAGTTGTGTCTAGTATTTCCCTTTGAATTGTGTGTGAACTTTATTTTATGACTTTATGACATTAGTTTCAGTTTGTCACTTGACTTGAATTTGAAGGAACGATATATTACTCCCTTCTTTTGTGTGTTTTGGAGAACATTTTTTGGTGATATATGCCCAGCTGATTTTGTAGGATATAACTAGCATGTGTTCCCTTGCTCTGCATATACACTTCAGTTGTGATTTTATTTATATATTTTTCCTGTGGTTGTGAATTTTTTGTATTAATCATATATATATGCGTGTTGTTATCGTCGACAGGGTTACGCAATATGAGGAGCTTGTTGATGCCGGAAAAATGTTTCTTGTAAAGTTCCGTCAGGAATTAGGTTGGTTCATTCTTCTCCTTGAATATCCCAGTGTTGGTTCCTTTGCTCTGTATTGTATTGTCTGACCAAATTTTTATGGAAGTCCCTTTCCTAGAATCCCTATTTGTACAGTTAATAGGTCTAGTGATTCCCCCATTTGCTGACATGTCAGACCTATTGATAGTTAGGAACTTAGAAGATATGTAAGCTGTCAAGGGCCTCGGTGCCCAAGACAGCAGGACCTCGACTACGTAGTTCGTAGTCGCGGTGGATAGGAGCGCTAGGGTTTTTGCCTGGCTGCTCTATGATGCGGGAGGAGAAGATAGAAGGAAATAACTTTATTGCTTGTCCCTAAAGGGTGCTAACTATTTGATATATAAAGGCCCCATGGGCTAATAACAAACTAGAAACCTATACGAAACAAACTAGTCTAGGAACTAATGTGCCCGGATCAGGACTCCTGTCCAGCCTGCGCCTTGCCTGATGCGGCCGTCGGCTGCTCCTGGCCGCGCGGCCCACGTCTGTAAGACGTGCCCCACATGACATCTCTCCCCCCCTCGATGAGCAGCTCGTCCTCGAGCTGAAAAGCGGGGTAGCGCTCGACGAAACTGTCAAGATCCTCCCATGTAGCTGACGAAGCTGCTTCACCCTTCCAGTGGACGAGTAGCTGGCGAACGCCGCGTGCTAGGCGCGCACGAGTCACGCGCTCTGGTTCTGGAACAGCCGCCCCGTTGTGGATCGAAGGCAATCCCGGCGGTGTAGTTGGAGGAATGCCGAAGAACTTCTTGAGGAGGCCCACGTGGAACACGTCATGGAGGCGCGAGCGTGCCGGAAGCTCAAGACGGTATGCCACGTCGTTGATCACTTCTGAAATGCGGTACGGCCCATAGAATCGTGGCTTGAGCTTGCCCCTGGTTGGCAAGTTGAGAGAGGACGCGGCGCGCTGTCGAAGGCGAAGCCAAACCCAATCGCCCACCTCATGCCGAATGTCCCGATGATGTTTGTCGTAGTAGGACTTATAGACCGCCTGTGCCTGTTGTAGACGATAGCGGACGTCCTCGATAAGTTCGTCGCGCTCAGCCATGCTCCTGGCCACTGCAGCTACCCGTGTGTCGCCGGGCTCGTAAGAGCGAATAGTGGGAGGGTCACGGCCATACACAAGCTTGAACGGAGTCTCTTGGGTTGCTGTCTGGTAGGCGGTGTTGTATATGTACTCAGCCCAGGGAAGCCACCGGAGCCACTGCTTGGGACGATCCCCGGTAAGACACCGTAAATACATCACAATGATCTTGTTAGCAGCCTCCGTTTGACCATCCGACTGCGGGTGAAATGCTGACGTCATGTGCAGCTTTGTCCCCGTGAGGCGCATGAGCTCTCGCCAAAAAGCGGAGGTGAAGACGGGGTCGCGGTCAGAGACCATGGACTGCGGCACGCCATGGAGACGAACAACCTCAGCGAAAAACACCTGTGCCACTGACTCTGCCGTGTATGGGTGGGCTAACGCCACAAAATGGCAATACTTGCTGAAGCGATCCACCACGGTGAGGATGACAGACTTCCCGCCTACTCGAGGAAGCGCTTCCACGAAGTCGATGCCGATGTCAGTCCACACCCCGTGGGCACCGGCAGCGGCAGTAGCAGCCCAGCGGGGTGCAAGTGCTCGGACTTGTACCGCTGGCAAGTACCGCAATTGCGGACGTACTCCTGCACCATCTTGCGAAGGTTAGGTGCGTGGAAATCGCGGCGGAGACGATGCAATGTGCGCAGGACGCCTTCATGCCCATCATCGTGCACGGCACTGAGAATCTCCTGGAGTAGCGGGGATGACGGCGGAATGTAGAGGCGGCCGTTGAAAGTAACGAGGCCGTCGGAGAGCGCCCAAGGCTGTTGCCGCGCGCCTGCCGTGATATCCTCCCGCAGTGTGACGAGCGCCGGATCAGTGGACGTCGCTTGCCGGAGGCGATTGATGAAGTCGAAACGAGGCCCCGAGACCGCCATGATCGTCGTCTCCTCCGTGTCGCGGCGGGAAAGTGCATCCGCCACCGTGTTGGTACTACCTGCCTTGTACTCCACCGTAAAGTCGAATCCCAGGAGTTTGCCAACCCAATGATGCTGCGGGATGGTGGCCAAACGCTGGTCAAGCAGAAATTTGAGGCTGTAATGATCCGTTTTTACCACAAACTGGTGCCCCCATAGGTACGGCCTCCAGTGGCGAATCGCGAGCACCAGGCCGATGAGTTCCCGTTCATACGCTGCCAGGGAACGGTGACGTGGCGCGGCTGGCCGGCTAAAGAAAGCCACCGGGTGGTGGTCCTGAAGAAGGACGGCCCCGAAACCGTACGTCGATGCGTCACACTCGACGATGAACGGCCGTGTAAAATCCGGTAACGCGAGGACGGGAGCCGTGGTGATTGCCGTCTTGAGGGTGTTAAAAGCTGCTGCCGCCTCCGGCGACCAAGAGAAACCATCCTTGCGAAGGAGGGCCGTCAGGGGCGCGGCAACCACGCCAAAGTCCTTGACAAACTTGCGGTAGTATCCCGCAAGGCCGAGAAAGCCCCGAACCGCGCGCGCCGAGCGTGGTTGCGGCCAGTCCGCCACTGCCTGCACCTTTTCCGGATCCATGGCCACGCCTGCAGCGGAGATGGTGTGACCCAGGTATGCGATTGATCCAACGGCGAACGCGCATTTGGAGCGCTTGACGAAGAGCCGGTGCTGGTGCAGGACCGTGAAGACGGTGCGCACATGTCGGAGATGGTCAGCCCATGTCTCGCTGAAAATGAGGATGTCGTCAAAGAAGACGAGAACAAAACGGCGCAGGTATGGCCGCAGCAGATCATTCATGAGGGCCTGGAACGTGGCCGGCGCGTTGCAGAGTCCGAACGGCATCACCAGAAACTCGTAGAGGCCGTCATGAGTACGGAAAGCTGTCTTCGGGATGTCCTCCGCACGCATCCGCACCTGGTGGTAGCCGGAACGTAAATCGAGCTTGGTGAAGAAACGAGCGTGCCGTAGCTCGTCGAGGAGTTCGTCCACCACCGGAATCGGGAACGCATTCTTGACAGTAATGGCGTTCAGGGCGCGATAATCGATGCAGAAGCGCCAGGACCCGTCGGCCTTGCGGACCAGCAGTACCGGGGACGAGAATGCGGAACAACTCGCACGGATGATACCTTGGGCGAGCATGGCGGCGCACTGACGCTCCAGCTCGTCCTTGTGCGCGGCCGGGTATCGATACGGACGGACGGCCACCGGGGCGGAACCAGGTAGCAGGGTGATGCTGTGATCGCGGCTGCGGGGCGGTGGCACGCCGGAGGGGTCGGCGAAGATGCCGTCGAACTCGGTGATGATGGCGTCCAGGAAGTCGCGGCCGCTGCATGATTTTAGGGCTGGCCCGTCCGGTCCTGCAATGCCGTGTCAGCACACCCGATGGCCCCGCCGCCAGAATGTCATGGAGAGGGCTCGGAAATCCCACAGGATCGGTCCGAGCGACGCCAGCCACTGCGTGCCCAGGACGATGTCGTAGCCCGCGAGCGGCAAGGCGAGGAAATCCTCCGCGAACTCCTCGTGGCCGATGCGGAAGGGCACGACGCGGTACGCGCCCTGGCACGGAACGCGCTCGCCGTTGGCCACCGTGACGCGCATCTTCTCTGTGGTGGGGGGCGGTAACGTAGCACGAGCGGCCGCCTCTTCGGCGATGAAGTTGTGGGTGGAGCCTGAATCGATCAGGGCGAGGAGGGAGACACCTCCGAGAGTAATCTGCATCTGCATGGTTTCACTCGTGCGCACGCCGGCGATCGCGTGGAGCGAGATTTGAGGGTCGGCCCGCGATGCATCATCAGTGGCGGAGGCCGCGTCGTCGTCGTCGTCGTCCGGCGCTAAGTCGAGGAGAAAGATGCGCTGGCACACGCGGTTGTGGCCCCTGCCAAACTTCTCGTTACAGTTGAAGCAAAGGCCCAGGCGACGGCGTTCCTCCATCTCTGTCTGGGAGAGACGCTTGATTGGGCGTCCGTCCGGCAGATTGTGGCCCTGCTGAGGTGCGGCTGGTGGGGCCGAAGCGGGGGGCGCGAGGCGTGGTCCTGGTGTCGGCAGGATGCCCTTCTGTGGAAAACGCACTGGTGGTGCGGCGGAAAGCGCGCACTGGTCGCGCAGCTCCAATTTGCGGGCGAGGCTCATGGCGACGGCGAGGGACTGTGGGTTATGGATCTCCACGTCGAGGCTGAGGGGTGGCTGGAGTCCCGCGGTGAAGATCTGCACTTTCTGTGTCTCGGATAAGGTGCCTGCTCGGGGAAGGAGTGCCTCAAACCGCTCCTGGAAGTCGACGACGGACGTCGTGCGTTTGCACGCCATTAGTTCGCCCAGCGGGTTAGCGCGCAGCGGTGGCCCGAAGCGGAGATTGAGCAGCTCGGAGAAGCGGCGCCACGGAGGTGTGCCCTCGTCGCGCTGGACCTGCATATACCATAGTTGGGCAGGACCCTCGAGATTGTAGGACGCCATCCACACCTTCTCCTCCTCGGCGATCCGTTGTTGATGGAAGAAGGACTCGCATCTGTTGATGAAGGCGAGCGGATCAGACTTGCCGTCGAACTTGGGGAAGTCCATCTTCTGGAACCTGGGCGGCCGATCATTGTGGTGCTGCCCATCATGGGCGGCGTCAGCGCTGGACGAGGAGGAGGACTTGTCCTTCTGGAGTGCGGTGACGGACGACTGCAGGGACGTCACCGTGGCCGTCAAGGCCTCGATCATCTTAGCCAGATCCGCGGTGGTCGGTTCTGCCATGCCGGAAGTGACCGAGGCGGCAGCGGATTGTGGCGATGTCGGGGAGCTGGGCGCGGACACAGGGGGGAAAGCGGCCGGCGGATGGAGCGTGGACGAGGAGGAGGATCGCCTGGAACCTGATAACAAGTTGTCAAGGGCCTCGGTGCCCAAGACAGCAGGGCCTCGACTACGTAGTTCGTAGTCGCGGTGGATAGGAGCGCTAGGGTTTTTGCCTGGCTGCTCTATGATGCGGGAGGAGAAGATAGAAGGAAATAACTTTATTGCTTGTCCCTAAAGGGTGCTAACTATCTGATATATAAAGGCCCTATGGGCTAATAACAAACTAGAAACCTATACGAAACAAACTAGTCTAGGAACTAATGTGCCCGGATCAGGACTCCTGTCCAGCCTGCGCCTTGCCTAATGCGGCCGTCGGCTGCTCCTGGCCGCGCGGCCCACGTCTGTAAGACGTGCCCCACATGACATAAGCAGCCAGGGTCCTAAAGTGTGCTCCAGCCATGGTGCCAAACTGCTAAAGTAGAAACCTTCATCATTTGCTCTCACAGATGTCAATATTTTCTACTAGCATTTCTTGTACTGTAATACTGAACAAAGTGATAAATTGATTTCGTATTTCAACAGTTTTATTTGGTAATTTCTTGAAGCTGTAATTTTTTTCATGAAGTAAATTTCTGCTCTAAGCTTTGGTGAATGAAGCGTCATTTGCCAGTTAAGTTTATGAATGCATAAAAATCTTGCTTGGATTTCTGAACATTATTGTGTTGACAGATACTGCACAGTCCCCTATTATTTTTTGCACTTATGTTCAAATTCCATGACTCACTTATGTCAGAGCATTTTCGAAGACCAATGATTCCCATGGAATCGGATGCTGTCAGTCAGTTAGTCAAATCTAACTACACTGATCGACTGAGGTCCTATCTTGAAGCAGGCTGCCACCTTCAGCACCAAAGTATCCGGAATATTAACCAGTGTAAGTTAAAAGTCACATTTCCTGTGCCTGAGTGTATCGTGTATCTATAATTCTGTAGTGGAGAGCTGCTGTTTAATTATTAATCTAGCAGATATGTTTTTCCATTTGGATTTCTTCCTGGTGGTCTTTATATCTAGGTGATTAGATGAAGTTACACTGCTGTGCGTATGTAACTCACAGTACAGAAAATGCCATGCAGAATACTACAATGCTTCAGCTTTTTTAGTGTGCTCGCGGGAACAAATGGGTAGGCCCTCTTGTGAAACCCACGATGCTGAAGTATTGTGCATGGTGGTTACTGTGGCAGCAGGGCACAACTGCAATATCTATATTCAGGTTTTGACCTATTAGTTTAAGTGTAAGGTTATTGATAGAAGATCTGATTATATTGGAGTGTTAATTATAGAGTTTGAGCTCAGTGACAGTGGATAGATTCTGATTGTTAGGGAAAATACCGGCTCTGTTGGAAATCAGCCAGAACTCATGGTACCAAAAGATATTATAAATTCTAGTAACTCTTTGTAACACTAGGATGTTAATATAGGACCCTAGTATATTATGCATGATTCTTATCTTTGGACATGTCTATTTGGCTGAAACTAGTATCTCTCATTTGTCATAAACATATTTACATTTAGTCAGACCTTTATAACTATTTTTGTCTGATAATAGAGT
The DNA here is from genome assembly GCF_002162155.2 of Triticum dicoccoides. Classification (NCBI taxonomy): domain Eukaryota; kingdom Viridiplantae; phylum Streptophyta; class Magnoliopsida; order Poales; family Poaceae; genus Triticum; species Triticum dicoccoides. Next base: position 375,872,829 of record NC_041382.1, read on the forward strand.
AAATTTTTGCAGTACAATCTTGCGAGGAAAAATTGAGGACCATATAAATAAAGGTAGCTACATCTCTCTGTTGGAGTGTGCCGGTGTCACATCATTACTGCATAACTTATTCTATGGTCTCAGAAAAGGTGTTGTTACTTAACTGCAGTAAAACAGCTGCGACGGTCGAATTTATTCAGAGGCATGCACACTCGTCTTTGTTCGAACTTTTGCATTTCCTCGTTCCTTCTCCCTTTTCCTCTTTCTGAAAGACACACGGTACTTACCAGTAGAAGCATTTTCTTTCACTGTCACGTCCTCATTTTAGTGTGCACAACAATGAACCTTCACATTCTCTTTTCATGGATATCAAACTTAAATTCATCATTCATCTGCTCATGCCTTACTAACTGGCCCGTGCTGTCTAATATTTTTGTGTTTTCCACTTTATTTTGCCCAGCTAAAGTTTTGATTGAAGAACTTGAATGCCTGGCCGAGGATGTTTATAGCACTATGCTAACAGCCAGCCTTAGTATCTTAGAAGCTTCAGATTGCTTTGATGATGATGATAACCTGCCAGCAGATTCTTGTGAGGTGTGAATTCTATTTGCAGTCTCTTCGTCCCATGCTTTATTACTTCAGCCTCGAGTTTTTTAGTTCGTTAAAATACTATGGCCTGTAGGAACATTGACTAAGCCTCACCCAAAAATGTTGGCACCATATTTTACCAGGATGAAGGGCAGTCTGTGGATCCGTTGGACAGCGCAGTATCTTACTCGAGCGTTATGATTCTGGTTCACAATATGTTAAAGTTGGATTATTCGATGCAGGTTCGCATAGAAGCATCTACATGCCACTACTCTCTGTTTACTTTTGGTTGCTATTTTGTGACAGAAGTTTGCTATCCTGCAGGAGAAGATAGTCAAGGCACTGTGCCTTAAAACACCATCGTCGGAGCTAGATGGCTATTGTCTAATGTGGGACTTGCGGCCGTATATTGATGACAATGTGATGCAGCTTGCCTGGAAATTCATTTCGTAGAAGCGGAGCGGACCACGCCTGACGGTAAACTAGTGCCTGATGGACAATGATTTTGCTGCAAGCATTGTTATGTGGGGCTAGAAAGGGCCCCGCCTAAACTTAAAGGGATATGTATCCCCTATTTACCCTTAGCAGTTTAGATCTTTTAGAGATATTTCTTGATTCCCAAGTTGGTTATTTCCTAATGTTTGTTAGTTCGGTTTGGCCTCCAAGTTTGTAAGTCAACACCCCAAGCTAAGTCAAATATTGAAATAGGCGGAAAAAAATGTGATTTTTAGAAAAAAAATTCGTGGAATAACGATCTTAACTAAAATGATCCATGGAGTAAAATGTAAACATAAATTAAGTAGATTCTCCCACAAAGGTGAAGAAGCAAGCACTCCTGCTAATCTCTTTGACTGAAATGCCAATCTCGTCACCCACACAACACCAAGTGACACCCCACGCTAAGTCAGATATTGAAATAGACGAGTGAAAAAATATGAGTTATAATTTTTTTGTGTGGAATAACACTATTAACTAATAATAATTTGACCAAACATTTGACAAAAATCAAAACCGTGGTCGGCAGGATTCGAACCTGCGCGGCCAAAGCCCACATGATTTCTAGTCATGCCCGATAAACACTCCAGCACGACCACTTGCAAGAATATTTTCTTTTGTTACCCTAAAAGGGGACAGTACCAATCCACCGCTATAGTTAAGTTTTGTCTGAAATCAAAGTACCTCTACTTTGACCAAATGTATAAAAAAAACCAACATTCACAATGCCAAATTTTACAAAGTTTAGTTTGATAAATTTAATACGCGGAGTAAAATCCGCCGTGTCCTCACCTCCAGCGCCGCCTCCTCTCGACCACCGCTACGAATGGATGTATGAGTACACCGACCTCTAACCTTTAATCCTCTCCCCCCTTGCTTCCTCCCTCTCTCTCATGGCCCTTTGGCTCACGCTCACCCTCTCGTTTGCTTTCTTCTCCACATCAGTTTCGACGAATGGACGAACCCTGTCGTCGCCGCCCTCTTCGATGCCAGGGACTGTTAGGCTGCTGACAATGGAGAGTATCATATATTGGTATCATGCATATGACACCCTCCATCCACGAATAAGTGTACATCACCTTTTGTCCCGAGTCAAAGTTTTAAAATTTTGAGGAACTATATAGAAAAGAGTAGTAACATATATGACATTAAATTGGTATATTATGAAAGTACATTTCAAAACGGATCCACTGATACTAATCTAGTGTCATAAATGTTGCTATTTTTTACCTATAAAATTGATCAAAATTTTAAAACTTTGACTTAGAAAAAAAGCGAAATGTACACTTATTCGTGTACGGATGGAGTAGTTTTACATGCATGATACTACTTAGAGCATCTCCAGCCGCTCGCCCTCCCAGGGGCTAGAAAAAAGCGCCGCTTGGGGGTGAACCGGCGATGTTCTCGGCGTGGGGGCGATCGGGTTCCCAGCCGCTGCCCCCCAGACGCACTTTTTGTAAATACTTTTAAAAAGATATTCGGCCAAAATTCGGCAAACACGACATAGATTTGGCGATATTTAGGCGTTCCACGGTTTTTTACATATAGAAAACATAAAATCTAATGAAAAAAGAAAACAACGGCCTGCTGTCGTGCCTACAGGTCGAAGAACTTGCTGAAGCCGGCGTAGTCGCCATCGCCGCCGTCCTCCTTCTCCTTCTTCACACGTCCGTCCCTGCTGGACCCCTGCCCGGGGTTGCTCTAGCGGACTTGATACAGACATTGCAACGTCTAGAATATTATCAAGTGCGGCTGCTACTAAACTCGAACCAACTAAGGTGAGCAAGGAGAGTCTATTCGAGGATGCTGGTACAATTATAAGTTGTCCAGATATATTGCACACCGGCAGAGATGGCAAGGAACGTTTGCTATGCGGTCCAGGTATTCGTGCCGCAAAGATGGGTGCACGTCAAGCTGGTAATTTGGACAACAAATTGATGTGTAGACGTGCTTGTACAAATCTTGTACATGCACATACACAAGGAGATGTAAGAGAATCGCAGAAGCCATATGAGCCACGTCCATATATTAAGCCAATATATCAATTTGGTTTAATAAATAAAAGGAAGTCAGATCCTTTCCAAGAAGTATATGCTCATCACGGCAACAAACTTGAGATTATGGAGGAACCCATACGTGGCAAGGTGCAGCCCAACTTTCGTACACCTCCCCGATGGATTAAAAAAGGGACGATGGAGCTGCACGTTGGGTCCTAATTGCATGGAGAATAGTCTTTTTTTCGTAGTCCCTTTACCTTACATGCGTATGTGTTTTATTTTAAAAATAGGAAGTATATCTTCATGTTAGCTAGTAGTTTTCCTTCTAATTGCGTGCCATATAAATCGTGATGGCAAGTTGTACTAGTTACGTACTACTTAGCAGTCTAGGCGATGTGGGGCTTAGGCCATGCGTAGGTTATATAAAAGTGGATGGTGTCCATGTAACAGGGAGATCAGTTTGGAGTTTTATTTCGAGTATGAGATATACAGAAAAACGTCCGAGTTACGGGTGGCCATATCTTGTGTATTATTTGTGATTTTCCCATCGTGGAAATTTACTAGCGACGCAGGGTTGATCATCACATCGACGCCTACGTGCTGATCCAAGGGGGTCATTATTTTCGTTTGTGTATTTTTGTACACAGGTGAAAATTGTTCTTGGAGGTTACCAGGAGGAACAGGGAGACGAGGTGTTAATCGAGTATCGTCGTGAAAGATCGGGCCATCTACATGTCCGAATTGGCATCTCGCTAGTCTGTGCCTCATCAAGTGGTATTCAGAGCTAAGGTTAGTCACGGTGATTCAATTTGCAATATCGTCTGCGGAGGCGAGCATCAACATATTGAGCAGGAACATTTTGATGGAGGAGGAAGGCATTGGTGAGGTCATTCTTTTTCACACTCGTTGCGTTGTGAACGAACGACGTGTCAATCTGACAATCGATGAGAGTACTGCGGTCAATATGATGAGCATCGAGGTGGTGGAAAAATTGGGGCTGAAGATGACACCTCTTGAAAGACCATACACGCTGAAGTGGTTCGAAGGTGAAATCCAAATTACGCATCAGATTTTGTTAATTTTTACTTTGGGGAAATATTGTTGTGCGGAATTTTTTCACGTTTGTCCTGTGCCCATGGTGTCGTGTCATCTGCTACTTGGGAACCAATGGTGCAAACGTGTTGGGGCTGTTCGGAATTCCAAGAAAAATAGTTACTCTGTATCATGGAAGGGCCAACAAATCTGTTTTATTCCCATGCCATCAGATGTGTTCAACGCAGACTGGAAAAACCGTTTGCTAAAAAGAAGAGAGCAACAGGAAGAAAGAAAGGAAGAAGTCGATGCACCGACTGAGGGGCTGAATCTTTTGGTACAGAAGGTACAAAATGATGATGCAAAAGGCCAGCGATGGAGTGTTTTTAAGACACAATGCAAGATCAAGGACCGTGCATGTAAGATGATAATTGATGGTGGCAGTTTTACCAACGCCATTAGCAAAGACCTTGTACAAGAATTGGGTTTGTCTATGTGGCGACACCCTCAACCACACCATGTAGAGTGGCTATATAACTCTGGGAAATTAAAAATTACACATAAGGTACGTATGACATTTGCTGTTGGGGATTATGTTGACAAGGTGGATTGTGACGTCATGCCGATGGACGCATGTCAGTTACTATTGGGAAGACCATGGCAATTCGATCATGATGTAGTGCATGCCGGCAGATCAAACACATACACATTCATGCATGATGGAAGAAAGCGTGTGTTGAAACCAATGGCAAATAAGGCAATCAATATAGAGATACAATTTTCTAAGAAGGAGGTGCCTTTGAATGTTGGCTCAAAACCAAGGACGGTTTTGTTTCAAGGAAGGGAGGATGATACAGACATTGCAATGTCTAGAATATTATCAAGTGCGGCTGCTACTAAACTCGAACCAACTAAGGTGAGCAAGGAGAGTCTATTTGAGGATGCTGGTACAATTATAAGTTGTCCAGATATATTGCACACCGGCAGAGATGGCAAGGAACGTTTGTTATGCGGTCCAGGTATTCGTGCCGCAAAGATGGATGCACGTCAAGCTGGTAATTTGGACAACAAATTGATGTGTAGACGTGCTTGTACAAATCTTGTACATGCACATACACAAGGAGATATAAGAGAATCGCAGAAGCCATGTGAGCCACGTCCATATATTAAGCCAATATATCAATTTGGTTTGATAAATAAAAGGAAGTCAGATCCTTTCCAAGAAGTACATGCTCATCACGGCGACAAACTTGAGATTATGGAGGAACCCATACGTGGCAAGGTGCAGCCCAACTTTCGTACACCTCCCCGATGGATTAAAAAAGGGACGATGGAGCTGCCCGTTGGGTCCTAATTGCATGGAGAATAGTCTTTTTTTCGTAGTCCCTTTACCTTACGTACGTATGTGTTTTATTTTAAAAATAGGAAGTATATCTTCATGTTAGCAAGTTGTACTAGTTACGTACTACTTAGGAGTCTAGGTGGTGTGGTCCTTAGGCCATGCGTTGGTTATATAAAAGTGGATGGCGTCCATGTAACAGGGAGATCAGTTTGGAGTTTTATTTCGAGTATGAGATATATAGAAAAATGTCCGAGTTACGGGCGGTCATATCTTGTGTATTATTTGTGATTTTCCCATCGTGAAAATTTACTACCGACGGAGTGATAGAGGCTAAGGTGTCCCGATGTTTCGATGAGATGGTGGCTATCGTTTTCTATGGGAGTCGACCTTGACGACCCGACTACGAACGTGCGAGACGTCGCGCCTTAGCAATCGCTAAACCAACTTCCAAGGGTTATTGACCACACCGGAGCACGATCAACCTGACCACGAGGGTCTGTTTCCTGCGAGCAAACGAAGAAACAAGCAAAAAACTGAGATTGCAATCGGGATATTGCGAATATAAGATGAAAGCTTTATTGATCAAGGTGGGGTTCTGTGACGTCTTAGTCTGGTCGTTGGACACAAACGAAGTACGCGAAGTTGCAGCTATGGCGAACTTTTAATCTAAACAAAATCCAAAGTCTAAACGACGCCCTAAGGGCTGTATATATGGAGGAAGAGGGGAGAATTTCGTGGCTCTTGAGGGTGGGGTCCGAAACCAACCCTAACTCTTGTTTCCCCACACATACGGACTCTAAAAATAGCCTATACTTAAGTATTTCGAAATTACATGGGCCTGGCCCATTAATAAGGTGACGCAACACCTAGAATAGCCTATGGACGAATATTATGAAGTGGCATCTTGTATATTTCGTCCAAGGCTTCATGCACTCCTTATGGCGGCTTCAAAGTCCTGAAATCATCACTTGTAACTCCGTTCTTGATCCCCTTGTGCATGCCATCAACTCCATGCGTGTTCTTGCTCCAATGTTCATCCTTCTCCAAGCTAGGCCCTTCATTTGTAAGCAAAACAAATGTATCCAATTTAGGCAGCATCATAATCTCATGAACATTAGAATCATTACCAAGAAACGAAAGTACCTGGTAATTTAATTGGCGTGCGCGAGCTCTAGTAATTGGTCCAGTATATGTAACAGTAGGGGCTGTGGGTGTAACAATGGTATTGATGTCCTCATCATGCTCCCCTTCTTGAAATGAAGTCGTCCTCGACGGAAGCGCATCTTCCTCACCCAAATAAGGCTTCAAATCTGCAATGTTAAAAGTGGGACTAACCCCAAAATCTACAGGTAGCTCAAGTTTATATGCATTATCATTTATTTTCTCTAACACCTTAAAAGGACCATCAGCACGTGGCATTAGCTTTGATTTGCGCAGATTAGGAAATCTATCTTTACGCAAATGTAACCAAACAAGATCTCCAGGCGCAAACACAACATGTTTTCTACCCTTATCTCCAGCAAGTTTATATTTAGCATTCATACGCTCAATGTTTTCCTTAGTTAACTCATGCATTTTTAAAATCAATTCAGAACGTTCTTTAGCATCAAAATTAACCTTCTCTGAAGATGGAAGAGGCAACAAATCAATAGGTGCACGAGGAAGGAAACCATACACAATTTCAAAAGGGCACATCTTAGTAGTAGAATGCAATGAACGATTATAAGGAAATTCAATATGAGGCAAGCATTCTTCCCACATTTTCTTGTTATTCTTCAAAACAGCCCTAAGCATAGTAGACAATGTTCTATTGACTACTTCAGTTTGTCCATCAGTTTGGGGGTGACAAGTAGTACTAAAAAGCAGCTTAGTCCCCAACTTAGCCCATAAACATCTCCAAAAGTGGCTAGAAATTTAGTATCACGATCTGAAACAATAGTATTTGGCACACCATGTAAGCGAATAATTTCACGAAAGAACAAATCAGCAACATTAACAGCATCATCGCTTTTATGACATGGTATAAAGTGTGCCATTTTCGAGAACCTATCCACGACAACAAATATGCTATCCCTCCCCTGCTTTGTTCGAGGTAAACCTAAAACAAAGTCCATAGATATATCCTCCCAAGAAACACTAGGTACAGGCAAAGGCATATATAAACCATGAGGATTGAGTCGTGACTTAGCTCTTTGACATGTAGTGCAGCGAGCAACAAAACGCTCAACATCCCGTCTCATCTTTGGCCAAAAGAAATGTGTAGCAAGTATATCCTCCGTCTTCTTGACGCCAAAGTGTCCCATTAATCCTCCTCCATGCGCCTCCTGCAACAACAAAAGACGAACGGAGCTAGCTGGAATGCATAGCTTGTTAGCACGAAACACAAATCCATCGTTAAGAACGAACTTGTTCCAAGTTCTCCCTTCCTTACAATTCTGCAATACATCTTTAAATTCAGCATCATGAACATATTGATCTTTGATGGTCTCCAAACCAAATATTTTAAAGTCAAGTTGTGAAAGCATAGTATAACGACGAGACAAGGCATCAGCAATAACATTTTCTTTACCCTTCTTGTGTTTAATGACATAAGGGAAAGTCTCAATGAATTTAACACATTTAGCATGTCTACGGTTCAGTTTTGCTTGACTTTTAATGTGTTTCAAAGATTCATGATCAGAATGTATAACAAATTCCTTGGGCCATAAATAATGTTGCCATGTTTCTAAGGTCCGAACAAGATCATATAATTCTTTATCATAAGTAGAATAGTTCAGACTAGGCCCACTCAATTTTTCAGAAAAGTATGCAACAGGTTTTCCATCTTGCAATAACACACCTCCTAATCCAATCCCACTAGCATCACATTCAAGCTCAAAAGTCTTATTGAAATTAGGAAGTTGGAGTAAAGGAGCATGTGTCAACTTATCTTTCAATACCGTGAAGGCTTCTTCCTGTGCGGTACCCCAAACAAAAGGCACATCCTTCTTTGTAAGCTCGTTGAGAGGTGCAGCAATGGTGCTGAAATCTCTCACAAAACGCCTATAGAAACCAGCGAGGCCAAGGAAACTCCTCACTTGTGTGACCGTTTTGGGGTGCGGCCAACTCTCAATAGTTTCAATCTTGTCTTTATCAACTTCAATTCCCTGTGGAGTAACAACATAGCCAAGAAAAGATACTCGGTCGGTGCAAAAGGTGCACTTTCCAAGGTTTCCAAACAAACGTGCATCACGTAGAGCAATAAAAACAACACGTAAATGTTCCAAATGTTCCTCCAAAGATTTGCTATAAATCAATATGTCATCAAAGTAAACTACCACAAATCGTCCAATGAAAGCACGTAAAACTTCGTTCATTAACCTCATGAAAGTACTAGGTGCATTAGTTAACCCAAAAGGCATGACTAACCACTCATATAATCCAAACTTAGTTTTAAATGCTGTTTTCCATTCATCACCCAATTTCATACGAAATTGATGGTATCCACTACGCAAATCAACTTTGCAGAATATTGTAGAGCCACTCAATTCATCAAGCATATCATCTAGCCTAGGAATAGGATGACGATAACGAATAGTAATATTATTAATGCCTCTACAATCAACGCACATACGCGACGTACCATCCTTTTTGGCACTAAAATGATAGGAACATCACAAGGACTAAGGGATTCGCGTATATAACCTTTGTCGAGCAGTTCTTGTACTTGACGCATAATCTCCTTCGTCTCCTCTGGATTGGTACGGTATGGTGCATGGTTGGGTAGCGAAGCACCGGGAATTAAGTCAATTTGATACTCAATCCCTCGAATAGGTGGTAATCCCGGTGGCACGTCTTGTGGAAAGACGTCAGCGAACTCCTGCAAAATGTTAGTGACAGCAGGGGGCAAAGAGGAAGGCACGTCCTCGAATGAAAATAATGCCTCTTTGCACACAAAAGCATAGCAAACAGATTTGCTAAAATCTAGCTCATCAATATCAGATTTGGTGGCAAGTAAACATGCACTTTTCAATTTAATTTCAGAAACAACAGTAGATGGTTTATTATTAGGCTTCATTTGGTGCTCAAATTCTTTTGCCACAATCTGATTTTCACTCTTATTTGTCTCCTGTTTTGCTTTATTAGCTCTATTAATATCATCTTTCAAAATGGAATCAGGAGTCATAGGAAGCAAAGTAATATTTTTATCGTTATGAACAAGAGTATACTGATTGTTTCTACCATGGTGTACATAATTTTTATCAAATTGCCATGGTCTACCAAGTAATAAGGAACATGCTTGCATAGGTACCACATCACAATCAACACAATCAACATATGTAGAGATACTAAAATGCACACGAACAGTATGTGTTACCTTAACCTTGCCGCTGTTGTTGAACCATTGGATGTAGTAAGGATGTGGATGTGGTCTTGTGGTGAGAGATAGCTTCTCCACCATCTCCATGCTAGCCAAGTTATTGCAGCTCCCTCCATCTATGATCACGCGAACAGAACGTTCCTTCACAACTCCCTTTGTATGGAACAAATTATGCCTCTGATTTTGCTCAGCTTGTGTAACCTGCACACTCAAAACATGTTGAGCAACTAAACATTCATACCTGTCAGCATCTTCAGGAGCCATTTATTGCGTCTCATGATCAGAATCGTCTCCACCGTGTTCTTCACGTGTAATAAGAGCCAAAGTCTCCTCATCATAGTCACTAGCGGACTCATACCCACCATCCTCAGTAACAATCATCACACGCTTAGATGGGCATTCTCTCGCATAATGACCTCCACCCTTGCAACGTCGACAAATAATATCATGTGTTTGCCCTGTTGATGCCATGGATGAAGGAGAGCTCTTTGCAGGCCCAGAAGGTGTGCTCTTGGCAGATAGTGGTGATTGTGCCTGCTTTATTGTATCACGGTTGGAGGTGGCAGCCGACGGAGGCGCCGGTGTAGCAGAATGTGTGGAAGTAGATGATGCACATGGTGTCCATGATGAAGGTCGACCTGCAGAAAAGTTAGTCTGCGCCAATGCCTGTCGATCCTGCACTTCACGTTCAGCTTTACAAGCAAGATGGAATAAACGAGTGATATTAGTATACTCCTTATACTCTAGAATCGTCTGAATCTCTCTATTTAATCCACCCATAAAACGTGCAAGCATAGCTTCATTCTCCTCAACAATACCACATCTAATCATGCCAGTTTGTAATTCCTGATAATATTCTTCTACAGAATTTTTTCCCTGTCTTAAGCGCTGCAATTTTTGAAGTAATTCACGTTGATAATATGGTGGAACCCAACGAGTACGCATAGCAGTTTTCAAAGCAGCCCAAGTAGCCGGAATAGGATGTAATCTACAATGCTCAGACCACCAAACACATGCAAAACTAGTGAATGCACAAACAGCAGCAGGAACACGTCTCTCCTCGGGATATTGTAAACATGTAAAGCGTTGTTCAGTTTCTAACTCCCAAGTAAGATATATATCAGGAACATATCTACCCTCAAATGGTGGAATATTCAATTTTAGTTTAGGGAGATGGTCATGATCTCGTACCTGAGGGTGAGCCGTACCATTGCCATTATTTGCATGTGGACGACCTGGTGGTTGCTGTGCTGGTGGTGGCACGTAGTTCTGATTTTGATCAACCTCATCCTCATAATCTCCCACATAATCATCCTCCTCCACATCAGCAGTAGGAGCCACAGAAGTATCAACAGCAGCACCAGCAGTTTGGCCCGACTGAAGAGGGACACGGCTCGCTCGGCGGAGGGCTGTTTCCCGACGTGGAGGTAGTCGATGTTGTTGCTGTTGTTGCAGAGGTGCGGCAGGAGCAGCCAGTGGTGGTGGTGGAAAACGCGAAAGCAATTCAGCAAACTTGTTATCGAGCTTTGTTTCAAACGTCTTCTCCATGCCATCTATCTTCTCCATGGCCTCTTCAAATCTGTTTATCACATCTTGCAGCTGTCCACTCATCATTTGCTGAAACGTATCATGAAGCTCCTTGTTCGTCAAGTTCTCCCAGTCTGTCTTGTCGGCTTGTGATCCTGGCATGGTTAGCAGCAATAGAAACACACAAGAATATGATCCTACAGACTACTAACAAGTGGTGGTGGTGGCGGGTGTCACAAATCCGTCAAGCAAATCTCAAATTCTTACGAGTTCTTACCCAGCAGCAGGCGGTGATCGGCAACCGTTGTAGTCAAAACTCTCAAAAGCTTGGATAGAGCGATTCCCAGGGAGAGTCAAACGCACGACGTAGATGTATGTGGAGATGGGAAGGCTTATAGTATGGTAGCAAAAAGGGTCAGCAATAATCAATTCAGAGATGCAAAGTTGAATAAACGCTCAAAGACGGTACTGTGCTGGTCCTAGGCTAGACCGTGCTAGAGACGCGAACCTAGAACACTAACAAAATCACGGCGCTGCACGTAAATAAGGGAAAAGCACACTCTGGAACTTTTTTTTCCGCTCTTTTTTTTTGCGCTCCTTTTTTTTGCGCTCTTTTTTTTTGCGAAAAATCACTATAATGGCGAGTGTCTCAAAACTCTTCCCTCGTCAAACTGATATAATGGGCACGATTTTTTTTTTTCACTTTTTTTCGGAAATCAGGGCAGCGACGACGAAAAAGTGCGACAAAAAATCACTATGATGGCACGTGGCTCAAAAGACTCAGAAAAGCCTAAAAATAGGATAGGGAAAAAAAATTTGCCCGTGAAAATTTTGGCCTAAAAACTGCCCGGGGGTCTCCAAACTCTTTTTTTTTCGAGACCTACGCAGGCAAGGAAACACGAATCAGAATTTAGATTGATCTCAAGAACAAACCTAATATGAGAAGAACTCGGATTGGTGGTGGATATATGGTTGTGGTATATGGCAGCGGTGGTGGTATATGGTAGCGGTGGTGGTATATGGATACAGATTGGTGGTGGTATATGGATACGAATTGGTGGTGGTATATGGATATGGATTCAGAGCGGTGGCGGATAAGCAAAAGTGGTAGATGGGCGATGATGATGGTGCGGCGGTGGCGTGACAACTTATGACCAGAACTCGAAACTCTAAAAGACTAGACTCTAAGACCAGCAACTTGACACGATGATGCAACCGCAAATTCAACAAAGCAAAAACCCTAAAAAGATTACGCAAAGGCTCAGATTGGTTCGGATATGATGAACTAACCCTATTTTTTTTTGGCTTTTTCGTGGACTGTAGGTATGAAGAACAGACTCGATCTAATCTACGAAAAACTGTAAAATCTCACCGAGCAACCTAGAAATCTGATACCACTTGATAGAGACTAAGGTGTCCCGATGTTTCGATGAGATGGTGGCTATCGTTTTCTGTGGGAGTCGACCTTGACGATCCGACTACGAACGTGCGAGATGTCGCGCCTTAGCAATCGCTAAACCAACTTCCGAGGGTTATTGACCACGCCGGAGCACGATCAACCTGACCACGAGGGTATGTTTCCTGCGAGCAAACGAAGAACAAGCAAGAAACTGAGATTGCAATCGGGATATTGCGAATATAAGATGAAAGCTTTATTGATCAAGGTGGGGTTCTGTGACGTCTTGGTCTGGTTGTTGGACACAAACGAAGTACGCGAAGTTGCAGCTATGGCGAACTTTTAATCTAAACAAAACCCAAAGTCAACGACGCCCTAAGGGCTGTATATATGGAGGAAGAGGGGGGAATTTCGTGGCCCTTGAGGGTGGGGTCCGAAACCAACCCTAACTCTTGTTTCCCCACACATACGGACTCTAAAAATAGCCTATACTTAAGTATTTTGAAATTACATGGGCCTGGCCCATTAATAAGGTGACGCAGCACCTAGAATAGCCTATGGACGAATATTATGAAGTGGCATCTTGTATATTTCGTCCAAGGCTTCATGCACTCCTTATGGCGGCTTCAAAGTCCTGAAATCATCACTTGTAACTCCGTTCTTGATCCCCTTGCGCATGCCATCAACTCCATGCGTGTTCTTGCTCCAATGTTCATCCTTCTCCAAGCTAGGCCCTTCATTTGTAAGCAAAACAAATGTATCCAATTTAGGCAGCATCATAATCTCATGAACATTAGAATCATTACCAAGAAATGAAAGTACCTGGTAATTTAATTGGCGTGCGCGAGCTCTAGTAATTGGTCCAGTATATGTAACAATAGGGGCTGTGGGTGTAACAATGGTATTGATGTCCTCATCACGGAGGGTTGATCATCACATCGACGCCTACATGCTGATCTAAGGGGGTCATTATTTTCGTTTGTGTATTTTTGTACACAGGGGAAAATTGTTCTTGGAGGTTACCAGGAGGAACAGGGAGACGAGGTGTTGATCGAGTATCGCTGTGAAAGATCGGGCCATCTACATGCCCGAATTGGCATCTCGCTAGCCTGTGCCTCATCAGGACTAGTTTGGCCGCCGACGGCGCCTCGTCGTCGCTGTCCTCGAGGACGACGACGCCTCCCTCGTTGCGGCCACAGCGCCATGCGGCAATCTCCTCTAGGGCGCGGCGCTGGCGCTCCATCTCCAGCCGCACCCAGTCCTCCCGCACCCACTTCATGGCGGCCTCGTCTTCGAGTGCGGCCATGCCAGCATGCTCAATCTTCATGGGGGCGAGCCCCAGCTCCATCTTTGGCTTGACGAGGCGGGATGTAGGAGCCGAGGAGGCGCGACCGCCCTCATTGATGACGAGGGCGGCACCGCGGGTGCGCCGGCCGAGAAGCATTTCCATGGGCTCAGCCTTGACGCTGACGAGCGCCAGCGGCCCGAAGGAATGGGAGGAGGATCGGGAGTAGTAGGAGGAGGACCCGCCCAACATTCGCCTCGGCAGCCATGGTCGCCATTCCGGTGGGGGGCCGGGGCCGCCAGTTACTCGAGCGACGGATCGTTGCCTCCCTCGAGGTACTCGAGGATGGCATGGAGCGTGTGGCCGGGGCGCCCCACCACAGGCGGCGGCCGTCGCTGTTGTTGCGCCCCCTTACCACCGGTGCGTTGTTGATGGTGACGAGCCGCTCCGCTTGCCGACGTTCGAAGTACGCCCCCCACGCATCGTGGTTGCCGACGTTGTAGAGGGCCCACTCCTTCCCCGACAGAGAGGCCTGCACACGCTCAATCTCGGCGTGAAAGTAGCCGGGGTGTTTGACGTCGGGCAGCGGGGGGACCGGGACGCCCCCGGCGCTCAGCTTCCACCGCCCCGACTCACGCATGTCGGGGGGCGCCGGGTAGTTCGCCTCGTGGAGGAGGTGGGCTTCTCGTTCATGCAGAGAGCGGCGGCCAAAGCCGCTGGCCGCCGCCACGTCGCCGGAGAACCGTTCACCCATCAGTTGAGCGTGCACGCGGTGGCTAGACGGGGAGAGAGGGAAGGGCATTGGCGGCGAGAGAGGGTGGCTGCTGGCGGGTGTGTCCACCGAAAAGGGAAGGGGTGGATTTTATAGCGGCCGGGGAGGGGGGCAACGTGTGTACGCGTGGCGGGAGGGGGCACGTCGCCGCACTGTGCCGCCCATGAGGAATCAATGGAAGGCTGACTGGCGATAGCCTTGCATTGATTCCTGATACGTCTCCAACGTATCTATAATTTTTGATTGCTCCATGCTATATTATCTACTGTTTGGACTATATTGGGCTTTATTTTCCACTTTTATATTATTTTTGGGACTAACCTATTAACCGGAGGCCCAGCCCAGAATTGCTGTTTTTGCCTATTTCAGAGTTTCGGAGAAACAGAATATCAAACGGAGTCCAAACGGAATAAAACCTTCGGGGACGTGATTTTCTCACCAAACGTGATCCAGGAGACTTGGACCCTACTCCAAGGAGTCAAAGAGGCGGTCATGAGGGTGGGGGGCACGCCCCCTAGGGCGCGCCTCCTGCCTCGTGGGCCCCTCGGTGCTCCACCAATGTCCCGATGTTTCGATGAGATGGTGGCTATCGTTTTCTGTGGGAGTCGACCTTGACGACCCGACTACGAACGTGCGAGACGTCGCGCCTTAGCAATCACTAAACCAACTTCCGAGGGTTATTGACCACACCGAAGCACGATCAACCTGACCACGAGGGTCTATTTCCTGCGAGCAAAAGAAGAACAAGCAAGAAACTGAGATTGCAATCTGGATGTTGCGAATATAAGATGAAAGCTTTATTGATCAAGGTGGGGTTCTCTGACGTCTTGGTATGGTCGTTGGACACAAACAAAGTACGCGAAGTTGCAGCTATGGCGAACTTTTAATCTAAACAAAACCCAAAGCCTAAACGATGCCCTAAGGGCTGTATATATGGAGGAGAGAGGGGGAATTTCGTGGCCCTTGGTGGAGGGGTCCGAAACCAACCCTAACTCTTGTTTCCCCACACATACAGACTCTAAAAACAGCCTATACTTAAGTACTTCGAAAATACATGGGCCTGGCCCAATAATAAGGTGACGCAGCACCTAAAATAGCCTCTGGACGAAATTTATGAAGTGGCATCTTTTATATTTCATCCCATGCTTCTTGCACTCATTATGGTGGCTTCAGAGTCCTGGAATCGTCACTTGTAACTCCGTTCTTGTTCCCCTTGCGCATGCCATCATCTCCATGCTTGAACTTGCTCCAAGGTTCATCTTTCTTGTCCAAGCTAGGCCCTTCATTTGTAAGCAAAACAAATGTATCCAATTTAGGCAGCATCATATTCTCATGAACATTAGAATCGTTACCAAGAAACGAAAGTACCTGATAATTCAATTGGCGTGCGCGAGCTCTAGTAATCGGTCCAGTGTGTATAGCAGCAGGGGCTGTGGGTGTAACAATGGTATTGATGTCCTCATCACTCTCACACACACACACACATGCACACGCACAAGCACGCACAAGCACACACGCCCACACGCGTGCGTGTGCACACACATGCACACACACAGATATATATGAATTGAACTATGAATCACTTCTTCCAGGCGGTGTGGGAAGATATGAATCACAAAGGTGAAACGACCCTTTTACTGGTCGTGTGAAGATGCACTTGTTGAAACATAGTTTCATGCCTGGTTACACACGATGGACAAGTCATGGTGAGGACGAGGAGGGTGCTGAAGTCGAAGTGGCGGCACATAATGATGAGCTAGAAGGAGGCATGAAGAAAAAAGCCAAACATGAAACTCACCTGGACGGACAAGAAGGCCGTGCGGAGGTTTAGGAAGTGAGAAAAATTTTGTACAAATTAAAGGTAGAAAGAATAGAGCGATAAAGACCTGTCCAAGAAGGAAGATATAGATGACCATGACAACCAACAAGCTGGCGTCTATCAAGAAGAAGATGAAGTCCAGCTCAAAACAAAAGTGTACAAAAAGAAGCCGAACCACGTTGTTGGATGTAGAAATTTCCGTCGAGAGAATTCAGAAACGACACCACAGTTGATTTTATATATCTTTTATTATTCAGCAGCACTTGTATCTAACGTATCTTTTATTATTCACCATTTGTATTGAACTTTAGAAATTCAATTAGACTATTGGTTAAAAATAGGTACGTGAAAAATAGCGTGAAACAAAACTTTGCCTGTGAATATTTCCCCTGACACCAAAGCCATATCTATTTTTCACATTGTCTTAGCCGATTTGTCACCAACGCCATAGCTGTTTTTCACATTGTCTTAGCCGATTTGGGGGAAATTTTCATAGGCAAAGTTTTGCATCGCGCTCACACATACTCCACTTCTCTCGCACCGCCGCCGCCACCCTCGTCATCGCCCATCGCCGCATCTCGTGCCATCGACGCCACCGTCGAGCTCCTCGAACGCCGCTGCCGCTCGCGCTGCCCTCGCCCCCTCCCCCACCGCTCATGTCGCTCATTTACCCCCTCCCCAACCGTCGTGCCGCCGACCCCAACCACCTCGACCTCGCCTCTGGCAGCTCCGGTTGCAAAGCGTGCAGCATTGCCCTACCCAGGCGCGAACACCTCAATTTCGCCGATAAGTGAGATCTCTCCTTTTTTAAAGTTCAGAGACATATTTGTTACAATTGCTACACATCTATATTTTAGAGTAAATTAGTTGTAGTTGTAACATTGTGAGTTGTTTTGGACATGGCTTTGAGGAAATGTGATTGAAATCACGAAGATTTAATTGTCCATAGAGATATTTGTTACAATTGCTGTCGAATTTTTTAGATGGATGCATGTGATGAATTGTTGTTGAATTTTTGTGTTGGCTATGAATTGTTTGCGGTATATATCTATGTATCTTTTTGCAGGGACTTTATAGGGTTGCCAATGTTTTGGCGAAACATTGATTAATTTCTGTTTCGTCAAATTTCTAGCACCAATATGTCCTATTTTTAGCAAATGTAATGCCGAAATTTTGTACTTATACAAATTAAGTATATGTCCTATTTGTTTGTAGATAACCCGATGTGGGCTCTTCTTTGACACATTTAGGCAACGGAGAAGAGGCATTTACGGACGCGCAGGGAAAGGAAGATTATGATGAAGATCTTCAGCAGGAGGAGATAAATCCGAATGACTGCTATGTGAGAGGCAGCGGCTACAAAGATATTCCTGGCGAGGAAAGTAATCCTGATAAGGGTGCTAGTACTAGTGAAGATGATACAGATGAGTATTCTGTTGAGATGAGGAGGAGGCGGAGGATGCTCCAAAATCCAAGAAGTAGCAGAAACCTAGGAGCTGAAATGCTATCGGCACTAACATGCTTGTGGTCACTTGAGTTAAATCCACTAGTGAGCCTGTTAGTCCATGGAAGGCCTCAGCTCACTGCGGCAACGTCCTAGGTTTCATCCTTCGAGAAGTCTGCTCCATCCACGAGTCCGATATAAGGGATTTTGGCAAACATAATCTCCGAGAACTCCTCATAAGAAGGGTGCACGCAAGATTCAAGTTTCCTAACAAGTATGACAAGCTATCGTACCCAAAGAATCAAGTAAACAACCATGCAATCAACAAGTTTTCCAAGAACCTGAGTTCTTGGAAATCAACTACCAGAAAATGCTTCACGGAGGTTTCTCCAAGATCCAGAAGAAGTGGCCTACCATTAGTGAAGATGACTGGAACATTTTCAAGATAAAAAATCAGGAGAACCCTGTAGTGCAGAGCCAGTCGACATGGAGGAGGGACATACGATCAAAGACATGAAGTAACCACACCCTTGGAAGCCGTGGTTTTGTTGGGAAGAAGCCCGTGTGGGACAAGCATGTCACTATACTTACAACAAAGGGCATCCCAAACCACTTTGAGCAATACAAAGACCCCCTCAAATATAACTATGTCAGGGGCTGGTACCATTATGATTATAAGTTAGGGGAATTTTCCGCCGATCACCAAATGACAAGACTGGAAGACGAACTGGAAAGGCAGTGCACGCAACCTCAGAGCTCTCAAGGGTCCATGACTAGGTGGAACACTCCTCTTAATCGGTCGATCAACGTGACCCTCGACAAGGATCTGTTACATCCGCCGGTGGGTGGCCGTGTGAAAGTGCAACTAATCCCTGGGTGGTTTTGGTAATTCATAACAACATATAGCTCATTGAACTAATATCCTTTCAAGATAATTATTTCAGAAAGTTCAATGATTGGCATGGCATGGACTAGAGATGTGAACCCCTCAAAATGCTAAGGACAAATATTGGCAAAAGCTCAAGACTCTTCATTTCTATTTTAGTGATCCAAGATCACATTGAGTCCATAGGAAAGCCAATACTATTAAAAGGGGACGAGGTGTTGCTTAACGGTCTACTTGCTCAAAATTCTTAGTGATATGCTCCAAATCCCTCAACCATCTTCTCAAATCCAAATATGTCCAAAAGCTAAAGTCAAACTCGGCCCCACCGATTTGATTCATCCGGCACCACCGAGTTCACTTGACATAGCCATATCCAGAAACTCTAATCAGTTCGGTTGCACCGATAGGGACCTCGATCTCACCGAGATGGGACTGCAAACTCTCTATTTCCCTTCGTAATATTTCGGTCTCACCGAAATGAGCGATCGGTCCCACCGAGTTTGCAGTGCAAACTCTCTGTTTCTCTTTGGTAACGTTTCGGTCTCACCGAAAGGAGCAATTGGTCCCACCGAGTTTGCCTGACCAACTCTCTGTTAACCTATTACTGTAATCGGTCTCACCGAGTTGAAGTAATCGGTCAAACCGAGATCAAGTTTTGCCCTAACCCTAGCTCATCGGTCCCACCGAGTTGATCATGTAGGTCCCGCCGAAAATCCTAACGTCCACATTTTGGACTGAATCGGTCTCACCGAGTTCATACATTCGGTCTGACTGAGTTGGCTCTTTTGTGTGGAGGCTATATATACCCCTCCACCCTCCTCTCCATAAGTGAGAGAGCCATCAGAACGTGCCTACACTTCTAGCATTCATTTTCTGAGAGAGAACCACCTACTCATGTGTTGAGACCAAGACATTCCAATCCAGCCACAAGAATCTTGATCTCTAGCCTTCCCCAAGTTGCTTTCCACTCAAATCATCTTTCCACCATAGCCAAATCTGTGAGAGAGAGTTGAGTGTTGGGGAGACTATCATTTGAAGCACAAGAGCAAGGAGTTCATCATCACAACACCATCTATTACCTTTTGGAGAGTGGTGTCTCCTAGATTGGTTAGGTGTCACTTGGGAGCCTCCATCAAGATTGTGAAGTTGAACCAAGGAGTTTGTAAGGGCAAGGAGATCGCCTACTTCGTGAAGTTCTACCCAAGTGAGGCAAGTCCTTCGTGGGCGATGGCCATGGTGGGATAGACAAGGTTGCTTCTTCGTTGACCCTTCGTGGGTGGATCCCTCCATGGACTCGCGCAACCGTTACCCTTGGTGGGTTGAAGTCTCCATCAATGTGGATGTACGATAGCACCACCTATTGGAACCACGCCAAAAATCTCCGTGTCTACATTGCGTTTGCCTTTCCAAACCTCTCCATTTACCTTCATATGCAATGTTTTACATTCCGCTGCTACACTCTTAGAATTGCATGTGTAGGTTGATTGCTTGACTTGTGTTAAGTTGTTAAAATCTGCCAAGACTTAAAATTGGGAAAATGCTAGATTTTTATTTGGTCAAGTAGTCTAATCACCCCCCTCTAGACCTACTTCCGATCCTACAAGTGGTATCAGAGCTTTGGTATCCATTTGCCTTGATTTTCATAGCTTTGGTGATCATAACCTTGGTTTCACAACCTAGGAGAGTATGGCGTCTAGAGAGCCAAATTACCACCATAAAGGTCCTTACTTTGATGTTACTAAGTTTGCTTGTTGGAAGCATAAGATGAAAATGCATATTCTTGGACATAACCCCGCCGTTTGGGCTATTGTGTGTATTGGCTGCAAGGTGAATTCTTCGATGGAAGGGAACCGAATCGTGAAGAAACCGTGGAAGAATTGAAGATGTTGCAATACAATGCTCAAGCTTGCGATATCCTCTTCAATGGATTATGCCCCGAAGAATTCAACAAAATCAGTTGTCTTGATAACCAAAAATACAAAAATACTTTGCTGCACTTTATTTTATTTGTGATCTATTTATTCAATCTATTACAACTTTCTCCCGTCCACGCACCATTTCTGGCGCCGTTACCCGAAAGGGATTGACAGCCCTTTAACACGTCGGGTTGCGAGTGGTTGTTGTTCGTGCACAGGGACTATTTACGTTGTGTTGCTTGGTTCTCCTACTGGTTCGATAACCTTGGTTTCATATCTGAGGGAAATACCTACCGCCGATGTGCTGCATCATCCCTTCCTCTTTGGGGAAATACCGACGTACCTTCAAGCGACATCAACGACCGACAGATTCATCATCAAGAAGATCCTAAGAGCCTTGGATGGAAAATATGATACTGTGTGCACATTGATCCAAATGATGCCCAATTACAGAGATCTCGAGCCAACAGAAGTCATTGGTAGAATTTTTGCTCATGAGATGTCACTCAAGGATAAAGAAGAGCTTCACAACAAGTCTAGTTGTGCTTACAAAGCTTCATGTGATGCTCCTACATCATCAAGTGAGAAACAAGTATTCAATGAAGAATCGAGCCCAATGGTGAAGAACTTCAACAAGTTCTACAAGAGTAGAAGCAAAGAAAGAAGTTCCAAGTCAAGGTCCTACAATGACAAAAGACCTTCTAGTCGTGATCGCAATTAATACAATTGTGGGAGACAGAAGCCTAACCTAGAGCGCTCCCTCCCCCTAGAGCGCTCCCTCTCCCTCCTCCTTGATAGAGGCTAAGGTGTCCCGATGTTTCGATGAGATGGTGGCTATCGTTTTCTGTGGGAGTCGACCTTGACGATCCGACTATGAACGTGCGAGACGTCGCGCCTTAGCAATCGCTAAACCAACTTCCGAGGGTTATTGACCACGTCGGAGCACGATCAACCTGACCACGAGGGTCTGTTTCCTGCGAGCAAACAAAGAACAAGCAAGAAACTGAGATTGCAATCGGGATATTGCGAATATAAGATGAAAGCTTTATTGATAAAGGTGGGGTTCTGTGACGTCTTGGTCTGGTCGTTGGACACAAACGAAGTACGCAAAGTTGCAGCTATGGCGAACTTTTAATCTAAACAAAACCCAAAGTCTAAACGACGCCCTAAGGGCTGTATATATGGAGGAAGAGGGGGGAATTTCGTGGCCCTTGAGGGTGGGGTCCGAAACCAACCCTAACTCTTGTTTCCCCACACATACGGACTCTAAAAATAGTCTATACTTAAGTATTTCGAAATTACATGGGCCTGGCCCATTAATAAGGTGACGCAGCACCTAGAATAGCCTATGGACGAATTATTATGAAGTGGCATCTTGTATATTTCGTCCAAGGCTTCATGCACTCCTTATGGCGGCTTCAAAGTCCTGAAATCATCACTTGTAACTCCGTTCTTGATCCCCTTGTGCATGCCATCAACTCCATGCGTGTTCTTGCTCCAATGTTCATCCTTCTCCAAGCTAGGCCCTTCATTTGTAAGCAAAACAAATGTATCCAATTTAGGCAGCATCATAATCTCATGAACATTAGAATCATTACCAAGAAACGAAAGTACCTGGTAATTTAATTGGCGTGCGCGAGCTCTAGTAATTGGTCCAGTATATGTAACAGTAGGGGCTGTGGGTGTAACAATGGTATTGATGTCCTCATCATCCTCCCCTTCTTGAAATGAAGTCGTCCTCGACGGAAGCGCATCTTCCTCACCCAAATAAGGCTTCAAATCTGCAATGTTAAAAGTGGGACTAACCCCAAAATCTACAGGTAGCTCAAGTTTATATGCATTATCATTTATTTTCTCTAACACCTTAAAAGGACCATCAGTACGTGGCATTAGCTTTGATTTGCGCAGATTAGGAAATCTATCTTTACGCAAATGTAACCAAACAAGATCTCCAGGCGCAAACACAACATGTTTTCTACCCTTATCTCCAGCAAGTTTATATTTAGCATTCATACGCTCAATGTTTTCCTTAGTTAACTCATGCATTTTTAAAATCAATTCAGAATGTTCTTTAGCATCAAAATTAACCTTCTCTGAAGATGGAAGAGGCAACAAATCAATAGGTGCACGAGGTAGGAAACCATACACAATTTCAAAAGGGCACATCTTAGTAGTAGAATGCAATGAACGATTATAAGCAAATTCAATATGAGGCAAGCATTCTTCCCACATTTTCTTGTTATTCTTCAAAACAGCCCTAAGCATAGTAGACAATGTTCTATTGACTACTTCAGTTTGTCCATCAGTTTGGGGGTGACAAGTAGTACAAAAAGCAGCTTAGTCCCCAACTTAGCCCATAAACATCTCCAAAAGTGGCTAAGAAATTTAGTATCACGATCTGAAACAATAGTATTTGGCACACCATGTAAGCGAATAATTTCACGAAAGAACAAATCAGCAACATTAATAGCATCATCGCTTTTATGACATGGTATAAAGTGTGCCATTTTCGAGAACCTATCCACGACAACAAATATGCTATCCCTCCCCTTCTTTGTTCGAGGTAAACCTAAAACAAAGTCCATAGATATATCCTCCCAAGGAACACTAGGTACAGGCAAAGGCATATATAAACCATGAGGATTGAGTCGTGACTTAGCTCTTTGACATGTAGTGCAGCGAGCAACAAAATGCTCAACATCCCGTCTCATCTTTGGCCAAAAGAAATGTGTAGCAAGTATATCCTCCGTCTTCTTGACGCCAAAGTGCCCCATTAATCCTCCTCCATGCGCCTCCTGCAACAACAAAAGACGAACGGAGCTAGCTGGAATGCATAGCTTGTTAGCACGAAACACAAATCCATCGTTAAGAATGAACTTGTTCCAAGTTCTCCCTTCCTTACAATTCTGCAATATATCTTTAAATTCAGCATCATGAACATATTGATCTTTGATGGTCTCCGAACCAAATATTTTAAATTCAAGTTGTGAAAGCATAGTATAACGACGAGACAAGGCATCAGCAATAACATTTTCTTTACCCTTCTTGTGTTTAATGACATAAGGGAAAGTCTCAATGAATTCAACCCATTTAGCATGTCTACGGTTCAGTTTTGCTTGACTTTTAATGTGTTTCAAAGATTCATGATCAGAATGTATAACAAATTCCTTGGGCCATAAATAATGTTGCCATGTTTCTAAGGTCCGAACAAGAGCATATAATTCTTTATCATAAGTAGAATAGTTCAACTAGGCCCACTCAATTTTTCAGAAAAGTATGCAACAGGTTTTCCATCTTGTAATAGCACACCTCCTAATCCAATTCCACTAGCATCACATTCAAGCTCAAAAGTCTTATTGAAATTAGGAAGTTGGAGTAAAGGAGCACGTGTCAACTTATCTTTCAATACCGTGAAAGCTTCTTCCTGTGCGGTACCCCAAACAAAAGGCACATCCTTCTTTGTAAGCTCGTTGAGAGGTGCAGCAATGGTGCCGAAATCTCTCACAAAACGCCTATAGAAACCAGCGAGGCCAAGGAAACTCCTCACTTGTGTGACCGTTTTGGGCTGCGGCCAACTCTCAATAGCTTCAATCTTGGCTTTATCAACTTCAATTCCCTGTGGAGTAACAACATAGCCAAGAAAAGATATTCGGTCGGTGCAAAAGGTGCACTTTCCAAGGTTTCCAAACAAACGTGCATCACGTAGAGCAATAAAAACATCACGTAAATGTTCCAAATGTTCCTCCAAAGATTTGCTATAAATCAATATGTCATCAAAGTAAACTACCACAAATCGTCCAATGAAAGCACGTAAAACTCCGTTCATTAACCTCATGAAAGTACTAGGTGCAAAGGCTCAGATTGGTTCGGATATGATGAACTAACCCTAATTTTTTTTTTGGCTCTTTCGTGGACTGTAGGTATGAAGAACAGACTCGATCTAATCTATGAAAAACTATAAAATCTCACCGAGCAACCTGGAAATCTGATACCACTTGATAGAGGCTAAGGTGTCCCGATGTTTCGATGAGATGGTGGCTATCGTTTTCTGTGGGAGTCGACCTTGACGATCTGACTATGAACGTGCGAGACGTCGCGCCTTAGCAATCGCTAAACCAACTTCCGAGGGTTATTGACCACGCCGGAGCACGATCAACCTGACCACGAGGGTCTGTTTCCTGCGAGCAAACAAAGAACAAGCAAGAAACTGAGATTGCAATCGGGATATTGCGAATATAAGATGAAAGCTTTATTGATCAAGGTGGGGTTCTGTGACGTCTTGGTCTGGTCGTTGGACATAAACGAAGTACGCGAAGTTGCAGCTATGGCGAACTTTTAATCTAAACAAAACCCAAAGTCTAAACGACGCCCTAAGGGCTGTATATATGGAGGAAGGGGGGGGGGGGAATTTCGTGGCCCTTGAGGGTGGGGTCCGAAACCAACCCTAACTCTTGTTTCCCCACACATACGGACTCTAAAAATAGCCTATACTTAAGTATTTCGAAATTACATGGGCCTGGCCCATTAATAAGGTGACGCAGCACCTAGAATAGCCTATGGACGAATATTATGAAGTGGCATCTTGTATATTTCGTCCAAGGCTTCATGCACTCCTTATGGCAGCTTCAAAGTCCTAAAATCATCACTTGTAACTCCGTTCTTGATCCCCTTGTGCATGCCATCAACTCCATGCGTGTTCTTGCTCCAATGTTCATCCTTCTCCAAGCTAGGCCCTTCATTTGTAAGCAAAACAAATGTATCCAATTTAGGCAGCATCATAATCTCATGAACATTAGAATCATTACCAAGAAACGAAAGTACCTGGTAATTTAATTGGCGTGCGCGAGCTCTAGTAATTGGTCCAGTATATGTAACAGTAGGGGCTGTGGGTGTAACAATGGTATTGATGTCCTCATCATCCTCCCCTTCTTGAAATGAAGTCGTCCTCGACGGAAGCGCATCTTCCTCACCCAAATAAGGCTTCAAATCTGCAATGTTAAAAGTGGGACTAACCCCAAAATCTACAGGTAGCTCAAGTTTATATGCATTATCATTTATTTTCTCTAACACCTTAAAAGGACCATCAGCACGTGGCATTAGCTTTGATTTGCTCAGATTAGGAAATCTATCTTTACGCAAATGTAACCAAACAAGATCTCCAGGCGCAAACACAACATGTTTTCTACCCTTATCTCCAGCAAGTTTATATTTAGCATTCATACGCTCAATGTTTTCCTTAGTTAACTCATGCATTTTTAAAATCAATTCAGAACGTTCTTTAGCATCAAAATTAACCTTCTCTGAAGATGGAAGAGGCAACAAATCAATAGGTGCACGAGGTAGGAAACCATACACAATTTCAAAAGGGCGCATCTTAGTAGTAGAATGCAATGAACGATTATAAGCAAATTCAATATGAGGCAAGCATTCTTCCCACATTTTCTTGTTATTCTTCAAAACAGCCCTAAGCATAGTAGACAATGTTCTATTGACTACTTCAGTTTGTCCATCAGTTTGGGGGTGACAAGTAGTACTAAAAAGCAGCTTAGTCCCCAACTTAGCCCATAAACATCTCCAAAAGTGGCTAAGAAATTTAGTATCACGATCTGAAACAATAGTATTTGGCACACCATGTAAGCGAATAATTTCATGAAAGAACAAATCAGCAACATTAACAGCATCATCGCTTTTATGACATGGTATAAAGTGTGCCATTTTCGAGAACCTATCCAGGACAACAAATATGCTATCCCTCCCCTTCTTTGTTCGAGGTAAACCTAAAACAAAGTCCATAGATATATCCTCCCAAGGAACACTAGGTACAGGCAAAGGCATATATAAACCATGAGGATTGAGTCGTGACTTAGCTCTTTGACATGTAGTGCAGCGAGCAACAAAACGCTCAACATCCCGACTCATCTTTGGCCAAAAGAAATGTGTAGCAAGTATATCCTCCGTCTTCTTGACGCCAAAGTGTCCCATTAATCCTCCTCCATGCACCTCCTGCAACAACAAAAGACGAACGGAGCTAGCTGGAACGCATAGCTTGTTAGCACGAAACACAAATCCATCGTTAAGAACGAACTTGTTCCAAGTTCACCCTTCCTTACAATTCTGCAATATATCTTTAAATTCAGCATCATGAACATATTGATCTTTGATGGTCTCCAAACCAAATATTTTAAATTCAAGTTGTGAAAGCATAGTATAACGACGAGACAAGGCATTAGCAATAACATTTTATTTACCCTTCTTGTGTTTAATGACATAAGGGAAAGTCTCAATGAATTCAACCCATTTAGCATGTCTACGGTTCAGTTTTGCTTGACTTTTAATGTGTTTCAAAGATTCATGATCAGAATGTATAACAAATTCCTTGGGCCATAAATAATGTTGCCATGTTTCTAAGGTCCGAACAAGAGCATATAATTCTTTATCATAAGTAGAATAGTTTAGACTAGGCCCACTCAATTTTTCAGAAAAGTATGCAACAGGTTTTCCATCTTGTAATAACACACCTCCTAATCCAATTCCACTAGCATCACATTCAAGCTCAAAAGTCTTATTGAAATTAGGAAGTTGGAGTAAAGGAGCATGTGTCAACTTATCTTTCAATACCGTGAAAGCTTCTTCCTATGCGGTACCCCAAACAAAAGGCACATCCTTCTTTGTAAGCTCGTTGAGAGGTGCAGCAATGGTGCCGAAATCTCTCACAAAATGCCTATAGAAACCAGCGAGGCCAAGGAAACTCCTCACTTGTGTGACCGTTTTGGGCTGTGGCCAACTCTCAATAGCTTCAATCTTGGCTTTATCAACTTCAATTCCCTGTGGAGTAACAACATAGCCAGGAAAAGATACTCAGTCGGTGCAAAAGGTGCACTTTCCAAGGTTTCCAAACAAACGTGCATCACATAGAGCAATAAAAACAACACGTAAATGTTCCAAATGTTCCTCCAAAGATTTGCTATAAATCAATATGTCATCAAAGTAAACTACCACAAATCGTCCAATGAAAGCACGTAAAACTTCGTTCATTAACCTCATGAAAGTACTAGGAGCAAAGGCTCAGATTGGTTCGGATATGATGAACTAACCCTAATTTTTTTTTCTGGCTTTTTCGTGGACTGTAGGTATGAAGAACAGACTCGATCTAATCTATGAAAAACTGTAAAATCTCACCGAGCAACCTGGAAATCTGATACCACTTGATAGAGGCTAAGGTGTCCCGATGTTTCGTTGAGATGGTGGCTATCGTTTTCTGTGGGAGTCGACCTTGACGATTCGACTATGAACGTGTGAGACGTCGCGCCTTAGCAATCGCTAAACCAACTTCCGAGGGTTATTAACCACGCCGGAGCACGATCAACCTGACCACGAGGGTCTGTTTCCTGCGAGCAAACGAAGAACAAGCAAGAAACTGAGATTGCAATCGGGATATTGGGAATATAAGATGAAAGCTTTATTGATCAAGGTGGGGTTCTGTGACGTCTTGGTGTGGTCGTTGGACACAAACGAAGTACGCGAAGTTGCAGCTATGGCGAACTTTTAATCTAAACAAAACCCAAAGTCTAAACGACGCCCTAAGGGCTGTATATATGGAGGAAGAGGGGGGAATTTCGTGGCCCTTGAGGGTGGGGTCCGAAACCAACCCTAACTCTTGTTTCCCCACACATACAGACTCTAAAAATAGCCTATACTTAAGTATTTCGAAATTACATGGGTCTGGCCCATTAATAAGGTGACGCAGCACCTACAATAGCCTATGGACGAATATTATGAAGTGGCATCTTGTATATTTCGTCCAAGGCTTCATGCACTCCTTATGGCGGCTTCAAAGTCCTGAAATCATCACTTGTAACTCCGTTCTTGATCCCCTTGTGCATGCCATCAACTCCATGCGTGTTCTTGCTCCAATGTTCATCCTTCTCCAAGCTAGGCCCTTCATTTGTAAGCAAAACAAATGTATCCAATTTAGGCAGCATCATAATCTCATGAACATTAGAATCATTACCAAGAAACGAAAGTACCTGGTAATTTAATTGGCGTGCGCGAGCTCTAGTAATTGGTCCAGTATATGTAACAGTAGGGGCTGTGGGTGTAACAATGGTATTGATGTCCTCATCATTCCTCCTCCCCGCCGTGCACTACTCCGGTGCCGGCGTCCACCTTCCCGTCGCTAGCCGCTCCGGCTACGGCGGCCACCCTCCTGCTCCGGCAACGGCGGCCACCCATCCTCTGCGCTAGCTCTCCCTCCGTTGAGGTCGCCACATCTGCGCTCCACTGCGGCCAGTCCGCGTTCCGTCTCCTCCTCGTGCCATGGGGAGCACCCCGTGGTCTCCGGCCTCGGCCTCTCGCTGGCGTCCGAGAGCTCGGCCGCGGCGGAGGCCTCTGTGGGGGCGACGGTGGAGGCCCTCTTGGCGGCGTCTTCTCGGCGCATCGTGCCATGGCAGGAGGCCCCAGTCTCAAAGCATACCCTCTGGAAGCGTCGCAGGGAGGCCGGGAAGCCGGAGGTGGCCCCATGCCATGCCTCACCGGGCCGCAAAGAGGTCTCGCCGGAGATGAGGGATCGGTGTGTTGGGGAACGCAGTATTTCAAAAAATTTCCTACGATCACACAAGATCTATCTAGGAGATGCATAACAACGAGAGGGGAGAGTGTGTCCACGTACCCTCGTAGACCGAAAGCGGAAGCGTTTAGTAACGCGGTTGATGTAGTCGAACGTCTTCACGATCCAACCGATCCAAGCACCGAACGTATGGCACCTCTGTGTTCAGCACACATTCAACATGATGACGTCCCTCAAGCTCTTGATACAGTTGAGGATGAGGGAGAGTTCCGCCAGCACGATGGCGTGGTGATGGTGATGATGAAGTTACCGATGCAGGGCTTCACCTAAGCG
The DNA here is from genome assembly GCF_002162155.2 of Triticum dicoccoides. Classification (NCBI taxonomy): domain Eukaryota; kingdom Viridiplantae; phylum Streptophyta; class Magnoliopsida; order Poales; family Poaceae; genus Triticum; species Triticum dicoccoides. Next base: position 375,902,566 of record NC_041382.1, read on the forward strand.
CTACGAAGATATGACCGAGGTATTAAACTGTGGAGGGGGCACCGCACACGGCTAAGACAATTGATCTTGTGTGTTCTAGGGTGCCCCTACCTTCGTATATAAAGGAGGAGAGGGGGAGGCCGGCCGGCCCGTGTAGGGCACGCCAAGAGAGAGGAGTCCTACTAGGACTCCAAGTCCTAGTAGGATTCCACTTGGTGGAAGGGGAAAGAAGGAAGGGAGAGGGAGACGGAGAGGGAAAAGGGGGGCCGCCCCCCTCCCCTAGTCCTATTCGGACTCCCCATGGGGGGGGGCACCACCTCCTCGTGGCCTATCCTGTCTCTTCCCTAAGGCCCATGTTGGCCCATTACTTCCCCGAGGGGTTCCGGTAACTCCTCCCACACTCCGTTTTTACCCGGTACCTCTCGGAAGATGTCTCAACCATTTCGAGACTCCTCGTCATGTTCGTGATCTCATCCGAGACTCCGAACAAACTTCGGTCATCAAATCACATAACTCATAATACAAATCGTCATCGAACGTTAAGCGTGCGGACCCTACGGGTTCGAGAACTATGAAGACATGACCGAGACACATCTCCGGTCAATAACCAACAGCGGAACCTGGATGCTCATATTGGCTCCTACATATTCTACGAATACTAAGAAGACTAGGCCCGTAAGGGTTCGATTTACCTGGGTTTTTTGGAATTTTTTTCACGGTAGCTGTAAAAATTACGCGTGTGACGGAAGTGCTTCATTCCCTTCATTTGCCACGTTTGCTATCCCCACTGTGTGGACTTGACATGTGTGACCCATGGTAGAACCTTCGATCATATCTCTTTTTTCATCTTGGGCCTGTAGCGTTTTTCACGTGTGTTTTCTTAAGCAGTTTGCATTTTGACTGGGCCTTCTAGGCTGTACATGTCCTGCGCTGCGATTTTGTAGAATTTTTCTTGTCTCTCTCGAAGCCTCGAGTCCAATCATGTGACACCGCTACGCCGCCCTTTCCCGATATAAATGGGCATCAGGCTGACTCTTGCCTCATCTCTCGGTTCCCCCTCCCGCCGCATCCCCACCCCCTTCTCTTCTTTGTGGATGCGCCCGCCCAGGCCGCCGGTGACCCTCACCATCAGAGCCCTCCCCCACATCATCGTCCGAGGGAGTTGTCGCTTTGGCTAGGCTAGGGTCGTTGCCGAGGTGTGGAGGCGCCCCAATTCCCCATCTCTCCGCCTCAGTGATGGAGAGGTGCGAGATGGATGTGGGGAGGAGCGTCATGGTGCAGTGGCTGAAGGAGGCGTTGGCGTGGTGGCAGCGTCGGTAGCGGTTGGAGGCGACCACGGGCATCCAGTCGTTACGGCAGGGCCGCAGGGGGCGATGTGGCTGCTCGAGGTCCGGTTCATCTTGGATGTCACGGAGGTAACCCAAGTTGTGAAAGTATAGAATAACGACGAGACAATGCATCAGCAGTAACATTTTCTTTACCCTTCTCGTGTTTAATGACATAAGGGAAAGTCTCAATGAACTCAACCCATTTAGCATGTCTACGGTTCAGTTTTGCTTGACATTTAATGTGTTTCAAAGATTGATGATCAGAATGTATAACAAATTCTTTGGGCCATAAATAATGTTGCCATGTTTCTAAGGTCTGAACAAGAGCATATAATTCTTTATCATAAGTAGAATAGTTCAAACTAGGCCCACTCATTTTTTCAAAAAAGTATGTAATAGGTTTTCCATCTTGTAATAACACACCTCCTAATCCAATTCCACTAGCATCACATTCAAGCTCAAAAGTCTTAGTAAAATCAGGAAGTTGGAGTAAAGGAGCATGTGTCAACTTATCTTTCAATACCGTGAATGCTTCTTCCTGTGCGGTACCCCAAACAAAAGGCACATCCTTCTTTGCAAGCTCATTGAGAGGAGCAGCAATGGTGCTGAAATCTCTCACAAAATGCCTATAGAAACCAGCGAGTCCAAGAAAACTCCTCACTTGTGTGACCATTTTGGGCTGCGGCCAACTCTCAATAGCTTTAATCTTGGCTTTATCAACTTCAATTCCCTGTGGAGTAACAACATAGCCAAGAAAAGATACTTGATCGGTGCAAAAGGTGCACTTCCCAAGGTTACCAAACAAATGTGCATTACGTAAAGCAATAAAAAAGCACGTAAATGCTCCAAATGTTTCTCCAAAGATCTGCTATAAATCAGTATATCATCAAAATAGACTACCACAAATCGTCCAATGAAAGCACATAAAACTTCGTTCATTAATCTCATGAAAGTACTAGGTGCATTAGTTAACCCAAAAGGCATGACTAACCACTCATATAATCCAAACTTAGTTTTAAATGTTGTTTTCCATTCATCCTCCAATTTCATACGAATTTGATGGTATCCACTATGCAAATCAACTTTGGAGAATATTATAGAGCCACTCAACTCATCAAGCATATCATCTAGCCTAGGAATAGGGTGACGATAACGAATAGTAACATTATTAATACAATCAACACACATACGCGATGTACCATCCTTTTTCGGCACTAGAATAATAGGAACAACACAAGGTGATGCGGAGCATCCCTCGACCATCACCATGGATGTCACACCACCACCGCAAGCACGGAGAGAACCAATGATGAGAGTTTGTGCACTCGCCGTCGAAACCGAGGTTAACTCTTTCCTCTTCAAGTTTCTTTCGGATTCACACGAGAGTCGGATTCTACCTCAAACAGAAACTCTATGCACTCTTAGGTACCAAGAAGAAGACCGTGAAGAGGTGAGGACGGAGACGCAAGCACCTATGGAGGAGGAGACGGAAGAAGGAAGCTCGAGACGCAAAGCAAAGGAGGCGCTGGACTACCCCGGGTGCCCGGCCACCTCCTATAGCCGACTGGGAGAGCCCCTGGCCGCCCCGGGTGCCCGGCCCCCTGCCTGGGCGCTGCCCCGCCACCCCCGGGTGCCCTGCCTCCTCCTGGGCTCGGTCCCAGCCCGCACAGGGTGCCCGGGCCATCAACCCCCGGGTGCCCGCCCCCCTACAGCCACCCCTCGAGCGGTGGCCCTGACCGGTCCGGGTGCCCGACCAGTTTCACCCCGGGTGCCCGGACCCTTCCGCGTGCTTGCGCGCACTTTTGGGTTTTGGACCCTTGTATCCCCCTCTCTGTCACAATTCGTCCCTAGACTATATAAACACCTCCCCTAGCTCATTAGAAAGAGAGAAAAGTATATGAGAGACATTAGTGAGCTTTGCTCCTTGTACCTCCTCTTGTCAGAGAGAGACCTCTCCCATGGAGATCAAGAGCTCCTATGGAGAAGATCCCTAGTGGATTCAAGCCCCATCTAGGGAAAGATCCCCATCATAGGATTATTAAGACCTCTCTCCTCATAGGATTGGGGTGAACTAGTTACTTTGTATCTTTTCTTTGTTGTCCTTGAATCATTGTGACCTCTTGTGTGTTCTTGGATCTAGCATATGTGTGATTGGATCTAGTCAATTTGAGTGTTTCCCCTCTCTTGTGTTCTTCGTGTTCTTGGGGATTTCCCTTCCAATTCGTGAAAGATCTCCCTCCAGGGTTCCACCGTACAACATCTTGGTATCATGAACCATGGTTTCTCACAAAATTGGAGCCCCCTTCTTGTTCTCTGGCCTAATTTGTTGTGTTCTTCCCCAATTTCGAAAATTCCCCACCAAAAATAACCCCATTTTTTTGTGATTTATTGGTTTGATGAGGTTTTGTTGGATTTGATCCATGGATTTGCTTGGTTTCAAGTGGATCTAGCCTCCCCCCATCCATCTCCACCTTTCCCTCCACGAAATCCACCAATTTCTCCCATTTTGCCACAACTTTCCGCCCAAATCCGACACCCCCGGGCACCCAGATCTCACACCCCGGGGACCCGGACCCCCCGACCATCCCCGCTGACCACCCCGGGTGCCCGCACCCGTTACCCCCGGGCACCCGGACCCCTGGGCCACTTCTTCCACCCAACCCTGCTGACCACCCCGGGTGCCCGCATCTCCAACCCCCAGGCACCCGCACCCCCCGAATCAGCCCACCAACAAAAACCGTTTCGGCCATAACTTTCGCTCCCGGAGTCCGATTTGACGTTCTTTAGCTCGTTGAGTAGCTATTGAAATCCCCCTTCCATATACATAGGTTCCAACACCATTTTACTCCATCAAAATTTTGGCATTTTTGTATCTTTGCATAGGCCATCCACCATATCATCCGCCAAACCACCATAGCTTTCCGCACCTAACCCATTTTTGCTCCATATAGCATTTGTGGTTGCTTGAGTGGTGACTTGAGTCTCCTAAGGTGTTTCGGCTACTTAGGGACGGTAGCTTCGTCATCAACCACCACCACCACTTCCGCATTGCTAACTCCGGAACCACCTACACATTCCGCTACCACCATTTGACATTTTCCTTTGAGATTTTGAGTTTGCGGTTTTTCCATTTCCTAGGGTGTTTCGGCTAACTAGGAATAGTTCGACTTCAACAACACCGTCGCTCACCTTCAACAAGGACTCGACATCGAGCACTTCACCATTTTGACACCCTAACCGTAAGCAAGAATGACAACCTCTATATCATCTTGGTATCATGGTATCCCATCATTGTACATTCTTGCCATTACATTGTTAACCCCTTAGCCCATTTTGCGTCACTTGCCTATCGAGACTAGCCAATGAGTATCGCCGGCAACGTTACTTGTGCACATTAGTGATCTGTACCTTCCATTGCATACATACCATATAATATTGGTATCTTCTTGGTATCATATCATCTCTTGTGTCACAAGATTGTTCCCGCATATACAGAATTGCTATCTTGGTTTGTGAATTTTGCATAGTGGCCATATAAAAAAAGAATAAGCTTTTAAGCAAAAAGGAAAAGAGAGCAAAGAGCTTGTGAGCGAGAGCCATAGCATCATACCACATTGCACATAAGATTGTCATATCCGATCATCTTGGATCATCTTGAGAAGAACACCGGGAACATCATACATATATAACATACTTGGATAGAAAGTTGATATATTTTGCATCTTATAGGTTGTGTACAAGTGTCGTATCCGCCTATTGAGCAATCATGCTAGTGTCTCTCTTGAGTTGTGCAACACAAGCATTTTCCGTGGATTCCACATTTTGTGCTCATTCCTTGGTTGCACGACCCCATTTATCTATCCATGTGTTTGTTTCCGTGTGCCACCCTTTGCTATTTGTCTACTTGTTTCACTTGCGAAATTGTGAATCTTTTCCAACATTATTGACTCTTGCTAACATTTTGCATAATTTTTTTGTGCCACTATCTGTCGGTGGGAACGACATCTATGGGATCACAAGAATCCCTACTACGGTTAGCGGGGCACGGGGTCGTGAGAAGAGCGGATCAAACAGATAGCACACGGTTCGTTTATCTAGGTTTGAGCCGCGAGGATGCGTAAAACCCTACTCCTGCTTTGGTGGATTGTATATCTGTGTTCTTGAGCTAGCTATGGGGCGTGAGGAGCTCCAAAAAGCCGAATCCTTCTCCTAGTCGCCTCGGGCCTCCTTTTATAGAAAAAGGGGTCGCCACAGTGGCACACAGGAGGTGGAAAGGATACAGTGATGCGAGGTTATCCCTCGCATTACATGACAAGGCGCATTTAATGCGTCTTGCTTAGGTGTCCTTGCTTTATCGGGGACGGGGGCGAAGCCTATCCCGTCCGTCGCCGCTCCTCCTCGCGTCGACACGCACCCTGGCCAGCGATGCCGGTGGTGCCATGTAGGCAGGCAGGCAGCTGAGGTGGCGCGGTGGTGGTGTCTTCACGAAGATTTGCATGCCGCCACACAGGTGCCTGCCCAGTTGGTTGGGTCGGCAGCTGCACGCGAACGGCGGTGGAGACTTGGTTGGCATGGGCCTGATGGTGGTCCTGCGGGTGTCCTCGGCAAGGGTCTTGCCGAGGCGCCTGTTGTCATCCCCGGCAAGGCGCTTGCCGGGGGCCTTATGGTCTTCCTTGGTTGGGATCCCGCCAAGGGTCGTCATCTTCTATAGTGCGTATCTTATCTTGAATGTCTTCACAAAGATCTGCATGCCACCATGGGGATGTGTCCCGAATCCTTGCCCCATGGGGGCAGTGGACTCAAGGGTGATCTGCTCCATAGGTGTGGGGCGAGTTGCCGCGGCAAGGGTCTTGCCGGGGTTGGTAAAACTGTCTCCCGGCAAGGATCTTGCGGGGGGAGTCCGCTTCGTCCCCTTTGCTCTTCGTGGTCTTGGCCTTGGCGTTGCTCCAGTTCTCTTGAGCTTCGGTCTTTCCCTGGCTCACCTCCCTTGCCTTGCTTGGTGTGGTGGTGCCCGTGGCTCAGACTGCCCGTGCGCAGTTATAGGGGTACAAAAAGTGTACCCCTCTTTTTGTACACCAACAGGAGCCCCCGGGCCTAGGCCACACATAAGCGCAACGCGTTGTTGGGCTAGGCCCAAAAACGGTGTGTGGGAAGGCGGGGCGGTTTTCACCGCGGTAAGATTCTTCGCGCGCTGCGCTTCCCATGACTCCCGCGGGTGGCGCTGCGTGGGGAGGCGTGTGTGACATGGGCGGCATGCGTGGGGTTGGTCTCAGCACGCATGCGTCATGTCACAGTTAATGTGAAAGGAGGCGGCCCGCGTTTTTCCCCATAAGAAGGAATAACCGTGGGTGCGCTGCTCACTTTCTCCTCTTTCCTCGTGCCTTCTCCAATCTCAGAGCCGCCGTTTCCTCTCTTCCTTCCTTCCTTCCTAAGCTTCCGTCGTCGCCTGCCGTCGTTGCTTCGCCATCCCCCTCCCCCAGTCCTCCAACTTTCTTAGCCGCCATGGCGCCCAAATCCACCAAGGGCAAGGGGGTGGCTAAGGGCGCTGGGACTGTTGAGCCGCCGGAGAGTGCGCTATCGGGGGACCGGACGAAATCCGCCTTCTTCTTCCCCTCGACGGTTGATGTTCGTGAGCTCCGGGCCTCCTTCAGGCCTCTATGGGGAGTGAAGACGGGGGGAGAGAATTCAGGACATCCGGCGACGCGCGTCATTCCTGCCGCTTGCGCCGATCCTGCCCCAAATCGGTATCCCTTTTTCATCGATTACCTTTCTTGCGGGTTATGCCCCCCTTTTCCGATTTCTTCTGTGACATTATGCACACCTTTGGTTTTCGCCTCTTGGATTTTACTCCGAATGCGGTGGCGTGCATGGCTTTCTTTGCGCATCTTTGCGAAGGCTTCGCCGGGGTGCAGCCGAACACGACACTCTTCCACCATTATTTCTCCCCTCGGATCCAACCGGGAGGTGCCATCTCTGGTTGTGTCACCTGGATCCCAAGATCCAAGGGGGCGTACCCGGACAGTGCCGTGAAGGAGAGGTGGGAGGAATGGCGTGGCCGGTGGTGCTGGATTGAAGATGAAGACCCGCCGGAATTCTACAAGGTCCGCCGAGTGCCGCCGGTCTGCGGCAGCGATTGGAGCGATGTTGACGCCGCCGACGGGAGGCTCACTGTCGCTACCACCAGGATTCTCTGGCTAAGCCGGGCTGGACTCACCCTTGAAATGATCGGGGCGGACTTCATTCGCCGCCGGATCGCCCCGTTGCATAACAAGGGGAGGCCAGCCTGGCTCTTTACGAATCCGGCTAACATCATGCGACTCCGCCCTGGTCTCGACCATAATTTCACGGTGATGGCGCATGTCCACTTCTACCAGTGGCTTTTTCAGCTTGATGTGGGTCGTGATGACGAGGTCGAACGGACCGGCAAGGTTGCGACGGTTGCCGCAAAGGTCGGCAAGGCCATCAAGGGGCCGTTTTTCAAGTTGCCAGTGAGGGTGGTCCCGTTGTGCAATAATTCACGTCGGTCTGAGATCATCGCTATGATGCCGGACTGTAACACGCACGACCCTGTCCCAAGCTGGAAGGAGCCGAAGGATGCTGATGTGTAGCAATTCTTTGACACCTTGATCGAGGTATATGTCAATGCTGACGCCGAGCGGTGGCTTGTCATGGACACAACCCAGGCAGAGCTGGACTACATCGCCACTAGGGCGAGGGAGGCACAGCTTGCCATGGAGGCCGGCAGCGCCGGGGGTGTGGAGGACAAGGCCGCAACGGCTGTGGAGGAAGAGTAGCTCACCCGGTGGGCGGCGGCCTCCGGGGAGGTTAGCAGCGCCGACACGGGAGCTCTGCTTGTCGAAGATGTGGCCGACGAGTCATCGGGGGAGGAGGATGTGGCGGCGGGCTCGACGCCAGCCAGGGGAAGAGGGCGAGTCGTGTGGCGGTCTGGCTCCGGCGAGCCGGTCCGGCCCGGCAGGGCCACGCAGCCTCAATTGACCCTGGAGGGGTCCGGGCGTCACACGAGGGCCACGACAGCGAAGAGGCTGACGAAGGCTGCTGAGAAGAAGAAGGCAACAGTCCCTTCCTCATCTGGGCGTGCACAAACTCCGCCTTCTTCGCCTCCTCCGGCAGATGTCGACTCGGATGTTGATGCGGAGGTCCCTTTTGATCTTGGGCCTCTCAGCCCGAAGAGGAAAAGGAAAGTGGTGGAAGAAGAGGAGATGGATGACGAGTAAGTACTCCGTTTCTTACTGCCATTTCCATTTCCCCAAATTAAGTCACTCATGTTGATCCGTTTTTGCTTTTTCAGGGATGCAGAGACGTTGGCCCAGAGGGTGAAGAGGGCGAAGGCCTCGGCGAGCAGTCAGCCCTCGGCTGGGGCTTCAAAGACACCACTGGTGTTGTTGAGCAGCCCGGACAGCAGCCCCCGGCACAGCCCCCAGCGTAAGTTCGTTACCCTCCTCTTATTTGACATGTGGTAGGCGTTCGATGCTATGGTGTTGACCTTATCGTGTTTGTAGGAGGGGAGCAGCAGCAGGAGGAGCCGCAGAGGGCTACCCCCAACACACCACCCCCATCGACTACGCCGCCGCGAGGGGCGTCCCCGGCAAGGGCATCAAGCACGGAGCCCACACCCATGGAGGAACAGGGGAACTTGGGCGCTGGTGACTCTGCCACGGCGCCAAATGCTGGCGGGGAGGGGACTTCTGCTTCACAGCCTGGCACTGGTGAGTCGCCTGTCCTCCGTCTCTGTTTTTCCCTTATTCTTTTTCTTGGCTTCATTGCTCCCATTACTGCCCAGGCCCTCCTTCAACAGATATGGAGGGCGTGGACACTGTTGTTGGGAATATTGCTGAGGAGGCCGCGGTGGAGGCCGACAGGATTGCCGCCGAGGAGGCCGCCAAGGATGCTAACGAGGTCACCGCCGATGAGGCTGCCAAGGATGCCGCTGAGGACACCGCTGCGGGGGCCGCCAAGGCGACCGGCGAGGCTTCTGCCGAGGGTGCCAGCGGTGGGCCTGCCGGGGAAGCCGGCAAGGCCTCTGCCGAGGAAGAGGTGGTTGATGATCAGCCTCCCTCCTCCTCAACCTCGGGCCCCGGCAGATATCTGAAGGTGGGCGACGATCTTTTCATCCATCTTCCAGGGGAGTCAAGTTCCCGAGCACCCACCGAAGGGGAAGTCTTTGACGGCGAGGTGCTTGTCGCCACCGGGCTCGAGGTGGTCAATGAGCCGGGCGTTGGCGGCGATGGTTCTCCACAAGAGCAGTTTTTCCGTGCCATGGGGGCCAATTTCCGGAAGCTCCAAGTGCTCTACCGTGCTCGCCTAGACAAGGTCAAGTCCAGGATGGCAACGGTGGACAAGGCGGAGGTGGACTTCAAGGCGCGCGTTGCTGAGATGCAGACCTGGTTTCACCAGACTCGCGAGGAGCAGAGGGCCTTTCAGGAGGAATTGGCCAAGCGCGATGTAGAGCTCACCATGAAGATGGCTGACATCGAGAAGGCCCAGGAAAAGGCAGCGAACTTGGCTGCCGCGGCCGAGGCCGCCCGGAACCAGCATCAAGCCGCATTGGATTCCCAGGAAGAGGACCTCTTTGTGCGTGAAGTGAAGCTTGCCGCAACGCTCCGCGGCAAGGATGAGGAGCTCGAGGCCCTTGACGTGCGACGGACTCGCGAGCTGGAGCAGAGGCACAAAGAGGCACTCGATGCCCAAGCTCTGGCCCATGCCGGCAAGGTGAAGGAGTTGGAGCTAGAGCGGGACGAGCTGAAGGAGCAGGCCCTCAAGCTATCCAACAAGAAGAGCACGCTCAACAGCGCCTTGGTAGAGGTGCAAGGAGCGGTCATCAGCAGGGCTGGGGAGCTCTCCGAAGCACAAAACTCCATTAGAGATCTCAAGCTGAAGCTGGAGAATCTCGAGAAGATGTTGTCGGAGAGCACGGCTTGGGAGGAGACCTTGACCAGGAGCCTGGAGGAGGAGAAGCAGCTGCGGGCGAACGAGGCCGCCTCCCACCAGGAATATGTGGCGGGCGAGAACAGATGGATCAGCCGTCTGGAGGACGTCCCCGGCAGGGTCACCTCGCAGTTGGCCACCATGGGGATGCCAAACGTGAGGTATGCCCCTGAGCGCAGCGGGACCGTTAACGCCAAGCTGACCCAGTTCTTCGAGGGCGTCCTCGGAGCCTTGGCTTATCTCCACTCCAGCAGAGCGGCCACATCGCCCGGGGAGGCCCGGCGACTTTGCCGGAGGGTCGTGACCAAGGTCCTCACCAAGATGGCGTACTAGAATCCCGACCTTGACTTCGAAGGCGCGATGGATAGCTTGCCGGATGGTACTGACCTCACGGTGCTCAAGGAGCGCATCAAGCCCATCATCGACTGCAACGACGAAATCAAGAGGGTGGAAGGCCAGCGCCGGGATTAGGCATCCCGTTCTTCTTCGCCGCTGCAGGTTCCCGACCAAGTCAAATTTTATCTTTAGTTAGAACCGCAGCAATGATGTGATGTAACATAACTTTGAAGTACTTTTGGGATTATGCATGCTATTTCCCTATTTGTTGCCTCTTTGTACATCCACCCTACGCTAGCTAGGTAGGCTTGCCGGCGCGGAAACCCAGGGCGGCGTTTTGGGGACGGGTCTCCATTGGCCTGCCGGGCAAACGTGTTGCCGGGTGAGCCACCTTACCACCCTTAACGCAGCCGCTTGAACTGTCGAGTTTGACTCGAGTCAGAGTCGAGAGCCTTGCCAACTGCGGAAGGCTACGCTACCGTTTCCAACGCAGCCATTTGAACTGTTGAGCGGACTCGAAACAGAACAAAGGCATTGCCAATCAGGGAGGGCCCCATTTTCGTACAGGTTTCTTTTTGTACAAAGAACGACAGCTCCGAGGATAATAACTTTATATAATAGAATGGAAATATCCGGGGTTTAATGTGACTTAGCTCCTGTTTGTAGTCGCTCGAGTGCTGATCTTCCGGCCTCCTTCCTTCTCCAAGAGCCACGAAAACGAAGGAGTGCTGGGCTAACTGCTAGAGCCGATTCTCACAACTGCGCCCCATACCTGGCGCGCCAAAGATGTCGGTGGGAACGACACCTATGGGATCACAAGAATCCCTACTATGGTTAGCGGGGTGCGGGGTCGTGAGAAGAGCGGATCAAACAGATAGCACACGGTTCGTTTATCTAGGTTCGGGCCGCGAGGATGCGTAAAACCCTACTCCTGCTTTGGTGGATTGTATATCTGTGTTCTTGAGCTAGCTATGGGGCGTGAGGAGCTCCAAAAAGCCGAATCCCTCTCCTGGTCGCCTCGGGCCTCCTTTTATAGAAAAAGGGATCGCCACAGTGGCACACAGGAGGTGGAAAGGATACAGTGATGCGAGGTTATCCCTCGCATTACATGACAAGGCGCATTTAATGCGTCTTGCTTAGGTGTCCTTGCTTTATCGGGGACGGGGGCGAGGCCTGTCCCGTCCGTTGCTGCTCCTCCTCGCGTCGACACGCGCCCTGGCCAGCGATGCTCGTGGTGCCATGTAGGCAGGCAGGCAGCTGAGGTGGCGCAGTGGTGGTGTCTTCACGAAGATTTGCATGCCGCCACGCAGGTGCCTGCCTAGTTGGTTGGGTCGGCAGCTGTACGCGAACGGCGGCGGAGACTTGGTTGGCGTGGGCCTGATGGGGGTCCTGCGGGTGTCCTCTGCAAGGGCCTTGCCGGGGCCCCGGCAAGGGTCTTGCCGAGGCGCCTGCTGTCATCCCCGGCAAGGCGCTTGCCGGGGGCCTTGTGGTCTTCCTTGGTTGGGATCCCACCAAGGGTCGTCATCTTCTATAATGCGTATCTTATCTTGAATGTCTTCACAAAGATCTGCATGCCACCATGGGGATGTCTCCCGAATCCTTGCCCCATGGGGGCAGTGAACTCAAGGGTGATCTGCTCCGTAGGTGTGGGGCGAGTTGCCGCGGCAAGGGTCTTGCCGGGGTTGCTAAAACTGTCTCCCGGCAAGGATCTTGCTGGGGGAGTCCGCTTCGTCCCCTTTGCTCTTCGTGGTCTTGGCCTTGGCATTGCTCCAGTTCTCTTGAGCTCCGGTCTTTCCCTGGCTCACCTCCCTTGCCTTGCTTGGTGTGGTGGTGCCCGTGGCTTAGACTGCCCGTGCACAGTTATAGGGGTACAAAAAGTGTACCCCTCTTTTTGTACACCGACACTATCCTCACCGAGCTCCACCATAAGCCTTACTTGTGCTGGTGTGAGAACTGACAAGATCCGGTACCAATTGTGCTATTTCCTCGATACATTATTGAGTGATCATTGATCCATCTTCAACATTTGAAAGGTACATTTGGTCTAGTTCTTTCCTTTCTTCCACTTACATGTGCTCGAGTCTTGTAATGGATAGGCAAGGCATTTCATTTCTGGTCTTCCACGACAACGACGGCGCGAACAACTGCAACACCAAAACGTCCATCTTTGGACTACAACAAGCAATGCGAGGCATTGAGCGACTCACCGTCGACATTCACCAAAGTGAAGCATGGACAAGGGACTACATCGACACCAAATCGGATGCACAATTGGATGACATCCGACACGTGTGGGCCAACTACAAGTCTTCTTCCTCTTCGTCATCTTCAAGGTAGAGACGCTCCAGTCGCAAGTCTTCGGAACGGCCACACGATGAGAGTACCATGCGGCACCGTCATCATCTTCGAGACGACCGCAAGCCCAAGGTGTATGGCAATGAAGAGCTCCATCGACTACAACAACACCGTCACCACCGAGAGGAAGCTACGGCTACTACCACAACTTCGGCATCTTCGCCAAGTGTTATCAAGGCATCTTTGCCTTTGGACGGACGACATCTTCGCCTACCTCCGATGAGTACGCCTACATCAGCCTTCATCCACGACGATGGTGACGAGATGATCGAGCATGGAATTTTCCCTTCGGTCACGGAGGAGAGTGATGAGGTGACATCTTCGGCCTTCATCCACGGCGACGACGACGACATGGTTGAGCATGGGATCTTCCCTTCGACCACGGTGACGTATGATGACTTGAGTGACTTTTGCCACCATATTGAGAGTGAGAGTGACTTCACCACTAGCCCCATATATGATGAGCTGCCCCAATTCCCATGTGTGGAGAGCCACCACCACCACCGCTTGAGTGATTTGAGTGACTCCACCATATGTGACATTGAATGCACCTACCTTGAGAGAGTGAGTGAACCACCACCACATAGAGAGAGTGAGGTAGTTGATAGGGCATGTGTGGCCATTTCAATTTCTAATAACTTAACCTCTACCTCTATTGTGTCTTCTCATTTGGGGCTAGGTCCCATATATGATGACGCGCCGATTCGCGACGACTTCGTCCTTCCTTTGGACAAGACGATGGCCATGGTGGAATATGATGCACCCCCCACATGGTTCCATCACGATGAAGATGACCACCATTTGGTCTTTGCCACCTCACCTACACCACATGAAAGGATTGAGAATGGTAAAATAGGTGAAGGTGATGCTCTAGTTCCACTTGTGGACATTCTTGACATTGATTGCTTGCATGATGTTGATCCAGCTATTACCATGCTTCGTGCTAGTGTGACTTCCCCATGCGATGATTTACCCATTTATGATGAGTTTGATGATTGCCATGTGGAGTTTATTAGTTGTGATGCCATGTTACATAGGATTTCTTGTGATAATTCTCTCGGTCACATCATGTTTGACAATCCGCTTGACTTGTCATATGCTATGCATGAGATCAACCATATGTCATATTTGCAATCTCTTCATAGTGACTATGCATATGCCATTAAAATTAACCCAATTTGCACATATGGCATAGATGACAAGCCAATGGTTATTGGCATTTGTTTTTCTTGTGATGATATTGATATGCTTCCTTTGCATCATTTATCTCATATGCCATGCCATGACCACCTAGATTCGAATATGCATTGTTTTGGATGTTGTCCATTTTCTCCATATGATGTGTCCAACATTTCTCATGAGGAGACCCCCACAGTTTCCTCATACATATTAGGAATTTTTGATGCATTCCATACTTTGCATGATTCCCATGATTGCATGCACCATATGCATTCCATGAATAACAATGCTCTAAATATTTCTTATGATGCATTAAAAAATTTGAGTCTCCATTATACTATACGTAACAACAAACCTCTCATGATGGATGACATGTTTCTATATCACACATCTCATTTATTTGAGCATTGGATATTTCGTGCTAACTAACACATGCACGTACGCATCATAATGGATGATGTGTACATCTATCACGCGCACACAATTTTTCCTTTGTATTTGTTTTGTGTAGGTACCCATGAATACTTGTCAACCTTGAAATCCCACGAGTTGACAAAACGAGCTCTAGAGAGCAATGATGACTTCGGATCCCATGGATTGTCTTTCCCACCGCTCTCTTCGCGCAAAGACTTCGCGCATTTCTTCTACATGGCCCTCACTTGGCTATGGGTTATTGTCCATTACATATTATATGCCCATCTTGCCATGTTCACTTTGCATGACATGCTTATTCATATGCCTTTACCATGCATTTGTGACCCATGCTTTGCATTACACATGATGATTGATTCTACTACTTGTATGTGTATTTGCAAGCTTGGTGGAGACATTGCTTTTTCTTGCCACGTTTCCTTTGTGATCCATTCCTATGATGATACATTGATCTTGCTTTGTAATCGTGCTTGTGGTATGTCATGTGCATTGCCTATGCCTATTATTTGCTCACATAAGATGATTGCCATGATTTCCTCTCATATGTTGCATCTTCGCACTACTAGCTTACACGACTTGCTTCCTATGATTGCTTGCCTTGTCGCATCACCGATGATTCATACTTGTTCTTTTCATGCGGTTGATAGCCACTATTGCCATGCTATATTCACTACACCCCATGCACGTTACGCTTGGATTGTCGTGCACTTTAGACACTTCATTTATTTTGGTGTTGTGAATGCTTCATATGCATACCATAGACCATTTATTGAACGCCTTATGCATGATTGCTATGAGCTTGAGGTAGATGCTTATTTTCTTGTCACACATATTTGCATCGCTACCTCACTTTTACATGCTTGTTTCCATGATGTCCTTGATTTTGCTCCATTTATGTGCTTACATGACATGTCACAATCCCTTGTCACATCATATGCTATGCTAGATGACAACACTTGTTTGGTGAATCACCTCTTGAATGCTTGGTTTTGCACTAACGCTAACCACATTTGTTTTTCCAAGTGTTTGTTGTACTTTCTCCTTTTGAAGGAAACACAAGACGGCGCGACATTGGAGAGTGCCCATTTCGAGCTTGAAGATGTTGAGTACTTGGTGATTGTCCACTTATACACGGCGACACCCTCTCTTTCCCATGGTGATGAAGATCACGATCCATGGACGGATGTCTCCCAAGGGGGGGGGGGAGATGATGCGGAGCATCCCTCGACCATCACCATGGACGTCACACCACCACCACAAGCACGGAGAGTACCTATGACGAGAGTTTGCGCACTCGCCGTTGAAACCGAGGTTAACTCTTTCCTCTTCAGGTTTCTTTCGGATTCACACGAGAGTCAGATTCTACCTCAAACGGAAACTCAATGCACTCTTAGGTACCAAGAAGAAGACCGTGAAGAGGCGAGGATGGAGACGCAAGCACCTATGGAGGAGGAGACAGAAGAAGGACGCTTGAGACGCAAAGCAAAGGAGGCGCCGGACTACCCCGGGTGCCCGGCCACCAGCAGCCCGGGTGCCTGGCCACCTCCTACAGCCAGTTGGGAGAGCCCCTAGCCGCCACGGGTGCCCGGCCCCCTGCCTGGGTGCTGCCCCCGCCACCCCGGGGTGCCCGGCCTCCTCCTGGGCTTGGCCCCAGCCTGCACCGGGTGCCGGGCCATCAACCCCCGGGTGCCCGGCCCCCTACAGCCACCCCTCGGGCGGTGGCCCTGACCGGTCCGGGTGCGCGAACCCCTCCACGTGCCAGCATGCACTTTTGGGTTTTGGACCCTTGTATCCCCCTGTCTCTCACAATTCGTCCCTAGACTATATAAACACCTCCCCTAGTTCATTAGAAGGAGAGAAAAGTATATGAGAGACATTAGTGAGCTTTGCTCCTTGTACCTCCTCTTGTGTGAGAGAGACCTCTCCCATGGAGATAAAGACCTCCTATGGAGAAGATCCCTAGTGGATTCAAGCCCCCCATCTAGGGAAAGATCCCCATCATAGGATCATCAAGACCTCTCTCCTCATAGGATTGGGACGAACTAGTTACCTTGTATCTTTTCTTTATTGTCCTTGAATCATTGTGACCTCTTGTGTGTTCTTGGATCTAGCATATGTGTGATTGGATCTAGTCAATTTGAGTGTTTCCCCTCTCTTGTGTTCTTCGTTTTCTTCGTGTTTTTGGGGATTTCCCCTCCAATTTGTGAAAGATCTCCCTCTAGGGTTCCACCATACAACACAAGGACTAAGGGATTCGCGTATATAACCTTTGTCGAGCAGCTCCTGGACTTGACGCATAATCTCCTCCGTCTCCTTTGGATTGGTACGGTATGGTGCACGGTTGGGTAGCGATGCACCGAGAATTAAGTCAATCCCTCTAATAGGAGGTAATCCTGGTGGCACGTCTTGTGGAAAGACGTCAGCGAACTCCTGCAAAATGTTAGTAACAGCAGGAGGCAAAGAGGAAGGCACGTCCTCAAATGAAAATAATGCCTCTTTGCACACAAATGCATAGCAAACAGATTTGCTAAAATCTAGCTCATCAATATCAGACTTGGTGGCGAGTAAACATGCACTTTTCAATTTAATTTCAGAAGCAGCACTAGATGGTTTATTATTAGGCTTCATTTGTTGCTCAAATTCTTTTGCCACAATCTGATTTTCACTCTTATTGTTCTCCTGTTTTGCTTTATTAGCTCTATTAATATCATCTTTCAAAATGGAATCAGGAGACATGGGAAGCAAAGTAATATGTTTATCCTTATGAACAAGAGTATGTTGATTGTTTCTACCATGGTGTACAGAATTTTTATCAAATTGCCATGGTCTACCAAGTAATAAGGAACACGCTTGCATGGGTACCACATCACAATCAACATAAGCAGCATATGTAGAGATACTAAAATGCACACGAACAGTACGTGTTACCTTAACCTTGTCGTTGTTGTTGAACCAGTGGATGTAGTAAGGATGTGGATGTGGTCTTGTAGTGCGAGATAGCTTCTCCACCATCTCCATGCTAAGCAAGTTGTTACAACTCCCTCCATCTGGATGACGTGAACAAAACGTTCCTTCACAACTCCCTTTGTATGGAACAAATTATGCCTCTGATTTTGCTCAGCTTGTGTAACCTGCACACTCAAAACACTTTGAGCAACTAAACATTCATACATGTCAGCATTTTCAGCAGCCATGTATTGCATCTCATGATCAAAATCATCTTCATCGTGTTCTTCACTTGTAATAAGAGTCAAAGTCTCCTCATCATAGTCACTCGCGACTCATACCCACCATCCTCAGTAACAATCATCACACACTTAGATGGGCATTCTTTCGCATAATGACCTCCACCCTTGCAACGACGACAAATAATATCATGTGTTTGCCTTGTTGATGCCATGGATGAAGAATAGCTCTGTGCAAGCCTAGAAGGTGTGCTCTTGGCAGATAGTGGTGGTTGTGCCTGCTTTCTTGTATCATAGTTGAAGGTGGCAGCTGACGGAGGTGCCGGTGCAGCAGAACGTGTGGAAGTAAGGAACGACGCGGTGTCCATGATGAAGGTCGACCTGCAGAAAAGTTAGCACGCGCCAATGCCTGTCGTCCTGCACTTCACATTCAGCTTTGCAAGCAAGATGGAATAAACAGTGATATTATTATATTCCTTATACTCTAGAATGGTCTGAATCTCTTTATTTAATCCACCCATAAAACGTGCAAGCATAGCTTCATTATCCTCAACAATACCACGTATAATCATGCCAGTTTGTAATTCCTAATAATATTCTTCTACAAAAAAAATTCCTTGTCTTAAATGCTGCAATTTTTGAAGTAATTCATGTTGATAATATGGTGGAACCCAGTGAGTACGCATAGCAGTTTTGAAAGCAGCCCAAGTAGATGGAATAGGATATAATCTACAATGTTCAGACCACCAAACACATGCAAAACTAGTGAAAGCACAAACAGCAGCAGGAACACGTCTCTCCTCAGGATATTGTAAACATGTTAATTGTTGTTCAGTTTCTAACTCCCAAGTAAGATATATATCAGGAACATATCTACCCTCAATTGGTGAAATATTCAACTTTAGTTTAGGAAGATGGTCATGACCTCGTACCTCTGGTGGTGATGCAGCCCTACCATTGTGATGATATGCATGAGGACGACCTGGTGGTGGTCGTGCTGGTGGTTACACGTAGTTCCGATTTTGATCAACCTCATCCTCGTAATGGTCCTCCACCTCTACAGTAGCACCATGAGCTATAGAAGCATCAACAGTAGGTACAGCGGCGCCAGAAGTTTGACCAGGCTCAAGGGGAACGTGCTGTGCTCGTCCCACTTAATTTGGAAGGCGTTGTTGTTGTTGTTGTTGTTGTTGTTGTTGTTGTTGTTGTTGTTGTTGTTGTTGTTGTTGTTGTTGTTGTTGTTGTTGTTGTTGTTGTTGTTGTTGTTGTTGTTGTTGTTGTAGAGGTGCAACAGGTGCAGCGGGCGGTGGTTGTGGAAGACGCGCGAGTAATTCATTAAACTTGTTATCGAGCTTTGTTTCGAATGCCTTCTCAATGCCATCTATCTTCTCCATGGCCTCTTCAAATCGGTTTAGCACATCTTCCACCTGTCCACTCATCATTTGCTGAAACTTATCATGAAGCTCGTTGTTCGTCAAGTTCTCCCAGTCAATCTGGACGGCTTGTGATCCTGCCATGGTTAGCAGCAATAGAAACACACAAGAATATGACCCTACAGACTACTAATTGTTGTTGGTGGTGGGTGTCACAAATCCGTCAAGCAAATCTCAAATTCTTACCAGTTCTTACCTGTCGGCATTCTGGGAACGGGGGTCCCCAGACTTGCCTGCCTGCGGCCTGCGGCGTGGCTCAAGTGGGGGCCCAGCGCGGCCCATCTTCATCATCTCAAGCTCAAGACCCTCGCGAGGGGCCAAGCCTCGCGGGGCGGACGACAAGAGGCTTCCTCAGGAGCAGCCTCATCAGGCAGGCTCGCGAGGAGGCAGAGAGATCAAGGCAGGGGTACCTCGCGAGGAGCCCGTGACGCAAGCCATGACGATCGAGACCAGGCGGGCGCTAGGCGGGCGCCGGCCTGCGCAGTGTCCTTGTTTCCCTTTCGGTGCAAAGGGGGCAAGCACAGGCCAAGGCATCAAGCAAATGTTACCATTCCGGTGCAACGATACCAAGACCAACAGAGCGGCAGGACGGAGGTCACCGTGGAGCCCAAGACGGCGTCATCACTAGTGCTTTTGGCAGCCGAAGACCACCTTTGGTCAGGATAACTTGTACTAGATGTTCCCCTTCAAAATGGCCAATTATTGGCACCCTTCCCGCTCATTATTTGGGGAGAGGCCCAGGGCCTCTATAAATAGAGCTAGTCACCACAGAGTAAGGAGGATCTGACCAGATCGGATAGAGCCCTAGGAAAGAGAGAGAGAGAGAGAGAGAGAGAGAGGCGATCGAACTCACCCAAGCAGTTCATCGCACCAGCTCAAGAACACCTCTCGTGAGGTTGTTCTTCCCCGGTACTGTTCATCATCAGCCATTGAGGCAATCCACCACACCACACACTAGAGTAGGGTATTACCACAATGGTGGCCCGAACTAGTATAAATCTCGTGTCCCTTGTGTTGTTCCTCGTTTCCAGCTTAGATCGCGTGAGGAGATTGGACGTAGATCGGTAGCGGAGAGATCTCTGCGCGCACCCCAGTGTTCGAACCTCAAGGGTCTGTCGGAACCCGAAATCCGACATTACCCAGCAGCAGGCGGTGATCGGCAACCGTTGTAGTCAAAACTCTCAAAGCTTGGATAGAGCGATTACCAGGAAGAGTCAAATGCACGACGTAGATGTATGTGGAGCTAGGAAGGCTTATAATATGGTAGCAAAAAGGGTCAGCAATAATCAATTCAGAGATGCAAAGTTGAATAAACGCTCGACGACGGTATTGTGCTGGTCCTAAGCTAGACCGTACTAGAGACGCGAACCTAGAACACGAAAAAAATCACAGCGCGACACGTAAACAAGGGAAAAGCACACTCTGGAAAAAAAATTGTATAATTTTTTGCGCTCCTCTTCTTTTTGCGAAAAATCACTATAATGGCGAGTGTCTCAAAACTCTTCCCAAGTCAAACTAACAGGATAGGCATGAAATTGTTTTGACAATTTTTTTTTCGAAAATCAGGGCAGCGACGATGAAAAAGTGCGACAAAAAATCACTATGATGGCGAGTGTCTCAAAAGACTCAGAAAAGCCTAAAAACAGGATAGGGAAAAAACATTTTTGACTGCTGAAATTTTGGCCTAAAAACTGCCGGGGGTCTCGGAAACCTACTCAGGCAAGGAAACACAATTCGGAAAATAGATGGATCTCGAAAACAAACCTAATATGAAAAGAACTCGGATTGGTGGTGGATATATGATGGTAAGATATGGCAGCGGTGGTGGTATATGGTAGCGGTGGTGGTATATGTATATGGATTGGTGGTGGTATATGGATACAGATTGGTGATGGTATATGGATATGGATCGGTGGCGGATAAGCGGTGGTGGTAGATGGCAGGGGCGATGATGATGGTGCGGCAGCGGCGTGACAACTTATGACCAGAACTCGAAACTCTAAAAGAGTAGACGCTAAGACCTGCAACTGGACATGATGATGCAACCGCAAATTCAACAAAGCAAAAACCATAAAAAGATTACGCAATGGCTCAAACTGGTTTGGATATGATGACTAACCCTAAATATTTTTTTCGCTTTTCCGTGGACTGTAGGTATGAAGAACAGACTCGATCTAAACTACGAATTTTTTTAAAATCTCACCGAGCAACCAGGAAATATGATACCACTTGATAGAGGCAAAGGTGTCCCATCTTTCGATGAGATGGTGAATATCGTTTCGGAGGAGTAGACTTTCACGATCTGACTACGAACGTGCGAGGACGTCACACCTTAGCAATCACTAAACCAAGTCCGAGAGGTTATTGACCACGCAGGACCACGATCAACCTGACTACTAGGGTCTGTTTCCTGCGAGCAAAAGAAGAACAAGTAAGATACTGAGATTGCAATATGGATATTGCAAATATATGAGGAAAGTTTTATTAATGAAGGTGGGTTTCTGTGATGCATTTTTCTGGTTGTTGAACACAAACGAAGTACACGAAGTTGCAGCTATGGCAAACTTTTAATCTAAACAAAACCCAAAGTCTAAACGATGCCCTAAGGGCTGTATATTTGGAGGAAGAGGGGGGAATTTCATGGCCCTTGGAGGAGGGGTACGAAACCAACCCTAACTCTTGTTTCTCCACACATACGGACTCTAAAAACAACCTATACTTGACTATTTCGAAATTACATGGGCCTGGCCCAAAAATAAGGTGGCGCAACACCTATAATAGCCTCTGGACTAAATTTATGAAGTGGCATCTTGTATATTTCGTCCAAGGTTTCATGCACTCATTATGGTGGCTTCAAAGTCCTGAAATCATCACTTGTAACTTCGTTCTTGTTCCCCTTGTGCATGCCATCATCTCCATGCTTGATCTTGCTCCAATGTCCATCCCTCTTGTCCAAGCCAGGCCCTTCATTTGTAAGCAAAACAAATGTATCCAATTTAGGCAACATCATATTCTCATGAACATTAGAATCATTACCAAGAAATGAAAGTACCAGGTAATTTAATTGGCGTGCACGAGCTCTAGTAATTGGTCCAGTATGTATAGTAGCAGGGACTGTGGATGTAACAATGGTATTGATGTCCTCATCATTTCCTCTTTTGCTTAAAAGCTTGTTTGGCTCTTTCTCATGCAAAAGTTGATGAACCAAAGCAATTGTGTATATGCTATGACAACCTTGTGGCACAAGAGATGATATCAAGATATGGATACCGATATGATATGATATGATATATGCAACGAGATGATGATCACTAATGTGCACATGTGACGTTCTTGGCAATACTCAAAGGCTAGTCTCCATGGGTAAGGGACGCAAAGACGAAAGCTATGGAGTTATCAATTGCAATGGCAAGGCATAGACAAAGATGCCATCGAAGTTACCGTCCTTCCCTATGGTTGAAAGTGTCAAAATGATGTGATTGTTGCTGATGTCGTAGTGCACGGTCTATAGTATGTTGGCGAAGCTGCCGCTGCACCGTAGTCGGAGTTGTCGAATTAGCGGAGGTCGCCGAAGAAGTGCAGACTTTTTGTCTAGACCGGAAGGCCCGGTGGCCGGAAGGTCCGGGAGGAGCCGAAAGTTCTGGGGGTTGCGATTCTGCAAGAACATGATATTGGGGATCTTGGATTTGGGCGGAAAAATTCGGGAAAACCCCAAATCTGAAGGAGAAAAGAAAAATTTTGGGTGGAAGGAAGGGCGGGGAAGCTAGATCTACGAGCCGCACACAAAATTCATGAATCAAATCCAAGAAAACTTCATCACACCAACAAATCACAAAAAATTGGGAGGGCTATTTTTGTGAGGATTTTCAAAATTGGAACGGATCACAACAAAATTAGGCAAGAAAACAAAAAGGGAGGCTCCGAAATCGTGATCAACGTGGCTCATGATACCCTGATGATGTAGGGTAGAACCCTAGATATCTGATCTTTCACGAAAGGAGCGGATCCCGCGAGGAACACGAAGAACACAAAGGGAAAACATAAAGGAAACACGGGAGAAATCACTCAAACCAACAAGATTCGGTCACACATATGCTAGATCCTCGAAACACAAAAGAGATACAAGATCCACGATCAACAAGTGCCGATAAAAGTGGCACGATCTTCTCCGTGAGGAGGTCTTGAGGGGTCTTCCCGTTAGGGGTTCTGAATCCACTTGGGGGATCTTCTCCGTAGAGGCCGTGAACTCCTAAGGAGAAGGGGATCAAGTGGAGAGCAAAGCTTCTCAATGAGTTACTACTTTGCTAACCCTAAAATGTAGGTTGGAGAAGAGTATATATAGTCTCGGGGGCGAAAGGGTACACGGGCCTCGGCCCAAGTCACTGCGCGCAGGCATGGCCGGAAGTACCGGGCCAGGTTCCGGGGAGGGTCCAGCCTAACCAGAGAGTTGGCACGAGAGAAGCTAGGCTGGCGTCCGGGGGCCGGAAGGTCCAGGCCAGGTTTCGGGCTGGTTCCGGGCTAACCAGAGAGTTGGCACGCTCGGGCTGGTCTGGGTCGTTGGAGGTCGGAAGCTCCAGGTCGGACGGAAGTTCTGGGCTCTGGCCGGAAGTTCCGGGCTGAATAGAGAGCTGACGCCTGTCTCTTCTTCTTCTTCAGCTCTCGGCTCGTGGCTTGTGCGTTGTACTTGATCACACATAGCGTCTCGGACTTAGGCAGTAGCCATGTCTCACTCGAAGGAGAGGGAAACTCAAGTAGGAGTGATGTCACCTCGGATTGAATAGCACGCGTTCTTGCTCTTGTCATGGGTCCACTTATAGCTTGGATAGTCGAGGTAGTGTCCATGGGGATGACCATGGGATGCTCCGCATCAGTTTCTGTATCCTATCGCGTTTCGGCAACTTAGGGACGGTTCGACATCAACACCACCGCCACTCATCTTCGCCGCGGACTCGTCATCGACAACAACCGCTCAACAATTTTAACACCTTCAACCGTAAGCAAGGATGGTAACCTCAACGACATCTTTGTCTACTCCTTGCCATTACATTGATAACCACCATAGCCCAATTTTGCATATCTTGCCTATCTAGACTAGCCTTTGAGTATTGCCCGCAATGTAACTTGTGCACATTAGTGATCATAGCTCCCATTGCATACATACCATATCATTTTGGTACATATCTTGGTATATTCTTTTGTGTCACAACATGATGAGGACATCAATATCATTGTTACACCCACAGCCCCTACTGTTACATATACTGGACCAATTACTAGAGCTCGCGCACGCCAACTAAATTACCAGGTACTTTCGTTTCTTGGTAATGATTCTAATGTTCATGAGAATATGATGCTGCCTAAATTGGATACATTTGTTTTGCTTACAAATGAAGGGCCTATCTTGGAGAAGGATGAACATTGGATTAAGAACAAGCATGTAGATGATGGCATGCGCAAGGGGAACAAGAACGGAGTTACAAGTGATGATTTCAGGACTTTGAAGCCACCATAATGGGTGCATGAAGCCTTGGACGAAATATACAAGATGCCACTTCATAAATTTCGTCCTGAGGCTATTATAGGTGCTGCGTCACCTTATTATTGGGCCAGGCCCATGTAATTTCGAAATACATAAGTATAGGCTATTTTTAGAGTCCGTATGTGTGGGGAAACAAGAGATAGGGTTGATTTCGGACCCCTCCACCAAGGGTCACGAAATGCCCCCCTCTTCCTCCATATATACAGCCCTTAGGGCATTGTTTAGACTTTGGGTTTTGTTTAGATTAAAAGTTCGCCATAGCTGCAACTTCGCGTACTTCGTTTGTGTTCAATGACCAGACAAAGGCGTCACAGAACCCCACCTTGATCAATAAAGCTTTCATCTTATATTCGCAATATCCAGATTGCAATCTTAGTTTCTTGCTTGTTCTTCGTTTGCTCGCAGGAAACAGACCCTCGTGGTCAGGTTGATCGTGCTCCGGCGTGGTCAATAACCTCTCGGAGTTGGTTTAGCGATTGCTAAGGCGCGACGTCCTCGCACGTTCGTAGTCGAATCGTCAAAGTCGACTGCCACCAAAGCGATATCCATCATCTCATCGAAAGACGGGACACCTTTGCCTCTATCAAAACTATGGCACGTTTCTTGAATGGACTCAATCATCCTATCAAGAAGATCGCCGACTTCCAACCTTACTCAAACCTCATCGAGTTACTGCATCAAGCTACCAAGGCGGAACGGCAAGTGCAAGATGACTTCAAGTATGCCAAGTACTCTTCCAAGAGCTACGGCTTCTCCAACACCCAAGCTTCAACGACTCCAACACCTTCTAGCTCAACCAAGCCTTCTATAAGCAACGGCGACAAATCAAGTTTCATGAAAACTTCGACAACCTCAAGTCGTCCTCCTACTACAAGCAACTTCAAGCCGAGATCTTCATCATATACAACTCCAACCGATGAGACCGTCAAGACAAGTTCCATCACGTCCTTTGGCGGCCGAGGCCACAAGTCCTTTGAGTGTACCAACAAGCACACCATGATCCTCAACGATGACGGAACCTATGATTCCATGAGTGAAGAGGAATTGGAAGCCCTTGAGCAAGTGGCCATGCACCGGCGCGTGAACAAAGATGAAGATGATCATGTCTTTTGTGACGAGGATCCGAGCCCCGCTCTCGTCGTCTCCAAGGTCTTGACACTTCAACATCAACAAGACAAAGACCAAAGATGCCATATCTTCCACACCAAGGCCGACATCAATGGAAGGTCTGTGAAGGTCATCATCGACGGAGGGAGTTGCCATAACTTGGCAAGTGAAGAGATATGCTCCAAGCTCCAATTGGTCAAGATGAAGCACCCGCATCCCTACAAAGTTCAATCACTAGGCGACTCCGGCACAATCCAAGTCGACTATATGGTGCAAGTTTCCTTCAAGATCGGAGCATACGAAGACACTTTGGAGTGTGATGTTGTTCCGATGTTCGTTTGCCACCTTCTTCTTGGGCGACCATGGCAATTTGACCGAGATGTCATCCACAACGGGCGAACAAATCACTATAGCTTCAAGATGAAGAGAAAGGAGTACGTGCTATGACCTATGTCTCCTAGCCAAGTGATCACCGAAAAGCAAGCCACCCATCGTGGAGAGAATATTGAGAGAGCGAACCACCCAAAAGAGAGTGAGCGCCACAAGCCAAAATTGAGTGCCTCCACGACGAGTGACTAGAAGAACTTAGTCCTATTTGCCACCAAAAGTGAGATAATGATGAGGACATCAATACCATTGTTACACCCACAGCCCCTACTGTTACATATACTGGACCAATTACTAGAGCTCGCGCACGCCAATTAAATTACCAGGTACTTTCGTTTCTTGGTAATGATTCTAATGTTCATGAGATTATGATGCTGCCTAAATTGGATACATTTGTTTTGCTTACAAATGAAGGGCCTAGCTTGGAGAAGGATGAACATTGGAGCAAGAACACGCATGGAGTTGATGGCATGCGCAAGGGGATCAAGAACGGAGTTACAAGTGATGATTTCAGGACTTTGAAGCCTCCATAAGGAGTGCATGAAGCCTTGGACGAAATATACAAGATGCCACTTCATAATATTCGTCCATAGGCTATTCTAGGTGCTGCGTCACCTTATTAATGGGCCAGGCCCATGTAATTTCGAAATACTTAAGTATAGGCTATTTTTAGAGTCCGTATGTGTGGGGAAACAAGAGTTAGGGTTGGTTTCGGACCCCACCCTCAAGGGCCACGAAATTCCCCCCTCTTCCTCAATATATACAACCCTTAGGGCGTCGTTTAGACTTTGGGTTTTGTTTAGATTAAAAGTTCGCCATAGCTGCAACTTCGCGTACTCCGTTTGTGTCCAACGACCAGACCAAGACGTCACAGAACCCCACCTTGATCAATAAAGCTTTTCATCTTATATTCGCAATATCCCAATTGCAATCTCAGTTTCTTGCTTGTTCTTCGTTTGCTCGCAGGAAACAGACCCTCGTGGTCAGGTTGATCGTGCTCCGGCGTGGTCAATAACCCTCGGAAGTTGGTTTAGCGATTGCTAAGGCGCGACGTCTGCACGTTCGTAGTCGGATTGTCAAGGTCGACTCCCACAGAAAACGATAGCCACCATCTCATCGAAACATCGGGACACCTTAGCCTCTATTAGATAAGAGAAGTGTTTGAGAACCCATCAAGTGTCATGCGCTATGTCCTTTTGTGCAAGGACGAGGCACCCATAACTAAAAATTCTCACAATCTACCTTTAGTGTTATCTTCTCTATTGCAGGAATGCCAAGATGTATTACCCAACTTTGACAAACCCTTTGAAATTCATTGCGATGCTAGTGGTAATGGCATAGGAGGTGTGTTAACGCAAGAAAAGCGCCCCATAGCTTACTTTAGTGAAAACCTTTCCGGCGCGCAACTTAATTATACCATCCATGACAAAGAGCTATATGCTTTAGCGCGCGTTTTGCAGGAATGGGAACATTATCTTTGCCCTCATATTGTCATTCATACCGACCATGAAACGCTTAAATATCTCAAGGGTCCAACCAAATTGAACAAGCGTCATGCTAAGTGGAGTGAGTTCATTCAGTCATTTCCTTATGTCATCAAATATATCAAAGGTAAGGAAAATGTTGTGGCGGATGATCTTTCCCGCGTATGCATGCTTGTTACCAAACTTGAATTGAATGTCATTGGCTTTGAGCACATAAAAGACTTGTATGCGCATGATCCTACTTTTCCTGTTCCATATACCAAATGTTTGACGCATACATCTTGGGAACGCTATTACATCAAAGATGATTATCTTATGAGAGCTAACAAACTATGTATTCCCAAGTCTTCTCTTTGTTTGTTACTTTTGCAAGAATCTCATGGAGGAGGACTAACGGGACACTTTGGACGCGACAAGATATTCATTATGCTATCCAAGAACTACTTTCGTCCCAAGATGTTCCACGACGTCTCACGCTTCACCAACCGATGCCCTACATGTCACAAAGCTAAGTCCAAAGCTCAATCCCATGGTCTTTATATGCCCCTTCAAATTCCATATCACCCATCGGAAGATATTAGCATGGATTTGGTCCTTGGTTTGCCTAGAACTAGAAATGAAAAGGATTCCGTGTTTGTTGTTGTGGATCGGTTTTCTAAAATGGCACATTTCATACCATGCACCAAGATAGACGATGCTTCACATGTTGCAAATCTTTTTTGTAGGGAAATCTTGCGCCTACATGGAATGCCAAAGACGATTGTCTCCGACCGCGATGTCAAGTTCTTAAGCTACTTTTGGAAGCCCTTATGCGCCAAGCTCGGAATCAAGCTCTTGTTCTCTTCGGCATACCATCCCCAAACTGACGGTCAAACCGAGGTAACAAACCAAACACTCTCCACTCTACTATGTGTGTTGATCAAGAAGAACATCAAGGAGTGGGAGGAGTGCCTACCCATCGCCGAGTACGCCTACAACCGTGCAAGACATTCGACTACCGACAAGTCTCCTTTCGAGGTTGTCTATGGTTTCAACCCGTTGTCCCCATTGGACATTCTTCCCCTACCAATACAAGAGCGCATCAACATGGACGCGAGTGCCCGAGTGAACTACCTCAAGAGGATCTATGAAGATACAATACACACCATCGAGCGCCAAGTACAATGACTCGCGAAAAAGCTCAACATCAACAAACAACCCATGGTATTCAACATTGGATATCTTGAGTGGCTACACCTTCGCAAGGACCGCTTCCCCAACAACGCAAGTCCCAACTTCTACCACGAGCTGATGGTCCCTTCAAGGTGCTTGAACGCTACAACAACAATGCCTACAAGATCGGCATCCCACGCGACTAGTACTCCGTGAGCGACATCTTCAACGTCAAAGATCTCTCCCCCTACTATGGTGATGAGGATTTTGATCCGAGTTCGGATCTTTCCCAAGGGAGGGGAGATGATATGGAGCATCCTATGGTCATCCCCATGGATCTACCATTATCTCACCAAGTGCCAAAAGGACCTATGACACGAGAACGAGTTAGAGCTCTCGAGACCGAGGTGACTTCTTTCCTTCGTGATATTACATACGATCCACTCGTGTAGCTACCTGACCTCAAACGGTCAAGTCTCTGTGTTTCAGTGTCATCCCTGGATCGGTAATGCTGACACACACAGTGCTCGAAGGATTTATAACAGAGTAGCAATCACACACTTATTACATCGAATGTCTCAGAAGAGAACTTATTACAATAAATATGGCTTAAGGCCATCTAATAAGATAACAGCGGAAGGCTTGGAAGATAAAGTGAGTCCATCAACTCCAACGGCATAGCTGAGCTGCACGACAACGACCTAACGAACGTTACTCCTCGTCTGAAAAGTCTGCAACATAATACGTTGCAGCCCGGAAACGGGTCAGCACATGGAATATGCTGGCAATATAACACAGTAGAGCAAGAACAGAATAATGCTATCACTACATGCATATTTGGCTGGTGGAAAGCTCTATGGTTATAGTTTTGCGAAAAGCCAATTTTTTCCTACAACAAAGGAATAAGTTTTATTTTAACTATCATGGTAGTTGAAACATCATTGAGAAGGTTCCTCCAACTCAATCCCAATTAAAAGTAATTATCAACCCAACAATATTAATTTAGAGTGATGAGATACTTAGGATAATCCAAGTACTAGATACTCAAGATGTCCATAACCGGGGACACGGCTAACCATGGTTAGATTGTACACTCTGCAGAGGTTTGCGCACTTTTCTGCACAAGACTCGATCTCCTCCGTTGGATCTCTCACACTACTTGGTGTTTGAGAAACGGATGACCGAGACACGGTCTTTCAGAAACATTAACTCTTTACTCCGGGCAGACCATACGAACCTACATCCCTCTACCTGTTGATCCACCTCTTCAAGAGCTCCTGCAACCTACTCACCTATGCTAGAACCCATAATAGCTTGTGGCTGCACACGGAAGTTTCTAGCATGAAAATATCTCAGTTCCCTTTGAGCCTGGGTGCCGGACCTTAGGATTATCACACGGGCACTCAGGGATGTCCTAGGACAACACTGGATTCTCCAGGTGCCCGACAAGCAATCCACCCAGATGTGTATTAAAGTTGCCACCTTAAGTTGAACCATTAATTAAATCATCTCACATCTGTCATGGATTCACTCACCCAAACCACGTCTACGAGCATAGCATAGCAATATAAGCAATACGTAGAAGTAACTCCCAAGGGTTTGAATATAACAGGGCAATATGTTCTACCTCATCAACTACTTCCCAACCCACATGTTAATCACATCCTAATCATGCAATGTTTGAGGATTGGAGGAAATGCATAAAAACTGGGTATGAAAGGAGTATGATCAATGTGTTACTTGCCTTGCTGACGATCCGCAAAACCTAAGGACTCGTAGTAGCACGCTTCGCACTCCGCAAATTCTATCACAAACAAACAATATCATACATAAGCAATCAAGCAAATAAGCACGGGTAAATCTCAAATAAGAAGAACTGACTAGAAAGTTCAACTTAAGAACTCCGGTTTGCAAAAAGAATCAAATCAAACGGAGCAACGAAACTCAAACTGCTTAAGAAACAAGATCTGTTTACTAATCTGGACTAAAGTCAAATTTTACAGTACCAAAATCTTGTTCAAGTTCATTAAACAGAAAGAGGGTTTCGAGACGAAGATCTTGGCGCTTAAATCACATGATTCCGATAAACGAGCTAAAAGATAAACTGAAACGAAAATCGGATGAGAAATCGCGATCGAAAATAATCGCGAAAAATCCGAGAAAAAGAAAAACTGACGAACAGGCTAACGAACGAACGTTCGCTGTCTGCGGCTAATGAGTGAACACCATTTGTTAAAACGAACGTACGGACGAACGCCCGCTAAATAAACTAAACCCGAAAAAACCCGATCTATCCTAAAAAACGAACCTAGGGTTTTCTAAAAAAACCGGATCGGTTTTAAAATAAAACCGAACGACGGCAATGGCGGCTTATACCTCCGACGAGGTCCGGCGAGGCGGGGCGGCTCCGGCGAGGTGGGTTGCGGCGGCGGGGTGCACGGGCGGCGGCAACGGCAGGCGGCGGCGCGGCGGCGACGCGAGCTAGGTGGCGGTGGTGGTGGCGGGGTTCGGCTGGTGGTGAGGGGGTCCGGGGCAGCGTATATAAAGGAGGGGGGCTAGCTTGGGGAGGGGGCAAGGCGGCGCGGGGAGAGTCCTGACCGGACTCGGCGTCACGGGCGGCGGCGGCCTCCATGTCAGGGACGAGGCGGACGGCGCGGCTGGGCTGGGCCGGCTGGGTTTCGGCCCAGTCGGCGAAAAGAAGATTTTTTAAAATAATTTCGCCGAAACTTAAATAAATCCTAGAAAAATAAAAAAAATCTAAAAATGCCAAAACAAATTTTCACCGTCTAAATAAAATATTTAGAACAAGATGAACATTTTCTTGGCCCTAAAATGCAACTTTGAAAAATGTGCAATTTTTCTAATGCAAATAAAATAGCAATAAAATCCGAATAAAATCAAATATTTGATTTTAATATTTTCCTCCAATATTTCAATTATTTTGGAGAAGTCATATTATCTCTCTCATATATTTTAATATGAAATATTTTTGGAGAGAAAAATAATTAAAACCAATAATCCTCGTTTCAATATTTGATAAAATTCAAATATGAAAACAATGAAATCCCCAACTCTCTCTGAGGGTCCTTGAGTTGCTTAGGATTTCAAGGATTGCGAAACGAAATGCAATAAAGTATGATATGCATGAATGATCTATGTGTAACATTCCAAATTGAAAATTTGGGATGTTACAAACCTACCCCCCTTAAGATGAATCTCCCCTCGAGATTCGGGTTGGCTAGAAAATAGGTGTGGGTGGTCTTTGCGAAGATCATCCTCTCGTTCCCAGGTGGCTTCATCCTCGGTATGGTGTCTCCACTAAAATTTGCAAAACTTGATAACCTTGCTGCGGGTGACTCGGCTGGCAAATTCAAGAATCCTGACTGGCTTCTCCTCATAGGTCAGATCACTGTCCAACTGAATTGCCTCCAAGGGTACTGTATCTCTTAACGGTATATCGGCCATCTCAACATGACACTTCTTCAACTGTGAAACGTGAAACACATCATGAACTCCTGACAGTCCTTCAGGTAACTACAACTTGTAGGCAACTTCTCCCATACATTCCAAAATTCGATAAGGTCCTACAAATCTTGAGGCTAACTTTCCCTTGACTCCAAAATGTTTCACTCCTCGCAAGGGTGACACTTGCAAATATGCTCTATCTCCAATTTCATAGGTTACCTCCTTGCGTTTTGAATCAGCATAACTCTTCTGCCTGGACTGAGCTATCGTGAATCAACTTAACCTTCTCTTTAGACTCCTTGATCAAGTCTGGTCCAAACAACTGTCGATCTCCAACTTCATCCCACATCAATGGTGTTCTGCACCTTCATCCATACAGGGCTTCGAACGGTGCCATCTTCAAACTGGCCTGGTAGCTATTGTTGTATGAGAACTCTGCGTAGGGCAAATTGTCATCCCAACTAGATCCATAATCCAGCGCACAAGCTCTCAACATATCCTCTAGAATTTGGTTGACTCTCTCAGTCTGTCCATCCGTCTGTGGGTGAAATGTTGTACTGAACTCCAATCTCGTTCCCAAAGTCTGGTGCAGTTGATGCCAAAACTTTGAGGTAAACTGTGTTCCTCTATCTGATACTATGGTCCTTGGAACTCCATGCAGACATACGATCCTGGTCATGTATATCTTGGCCAACTTCGCACTGGTATAGGTTGTTTTCACTGGGATAAAGTGAGCCACTTTGGTCAAGCGATCAACTACTACCCATATAGAATCATATCCTGATTTGGTCCTGGGCAATCCAGTGATGAAATCCATGCCAAGTTTATCCCACTTCAATTCGGGTATCGGCATAGGCTGTAACAATCCTGCTGGCTTTTGATGCTCTGCCTTCACTCTCTGACACACATCACATATAGCTACATACTCGGCAATATCCTTCTTCATACCAGTCCACCAGAAACGTTCCTTCAAATCCAGATACATCTTGGTGTTTCTGGGGTGTATCGAGTATGGGGAGTCATGAGCCTCCTGAAGTATTAACTTCCTGATCTCTATGTTATTGGGCACATAAACA
The DNA here is from genome assembly GCF_002162155.2 of Triticum dicoccoides. Classification (NCBI taxonomy): domain Eukaryota; kingdom Viridiplantae; phylum Streptophyta; class Magnoliopsida; order Poales; family Poaceae; genus Triticum; species Triticum dicoccoides. Next base: position 375,935,949 of record NC_041382.1, read on the forward strand.
CGGTCCTCAAACCATAAGGTGTCGTGCTCATCCTCACGAAAACCTTTGGCCTTTCCTTTGCCCATTCTTTCTTTTATCTCGGCAATCTCTTTGTCATCTTTCTGTGCCTCCCGAATCTTTCCTAACAATGTAGACTGAACTTCCATTATTGCATCAAAACCTCTAGGAACAATCTCCAATCGAAGTTCCCTGAGATCCTTTGCTAACTCCTTTGGCAATCCCGTGGTCACTAGGGTGTTAGCATAACTCTTCCGACTCAAGGCATCTGCTACGACATTGGCCTTGCCTGGATGATAGTGTAGCTTCCTATCATAATCCTTTATAAGCTCCAACCATCTCCTCTGCCTAAGGTTTAACTCCTTCTGTGTGAAAATGTACTTCAAACTCTTATGATCCGTGTACACATCACAACGATTTCCAATAAGGTAATGTCTCCAAGTCTTGAGCGCATGCACTACTGCTGCTAACTCCAACTCATGCGTGGCATAATTCAATTCGTGCGGTTTTAGTTGTCGTGAGGCATATAAAACAACTCTTCTATCCTGCATAAGCACACTTCCATGTCCTAGGCGAGAGGCGTCGCAATACACTTGGAAATCCTTGCGGATATCCGGCAGAATCAGCACTGGGGCTGTAGTCAAACGTTTCTTAACTCCTGAAAACTTGCCTCACGTTCTTCCGTCCATTTAAATTTGGTATCCTTCTTCAATAACTCTGTCACTGGCTTTGCAATATTGGAAAAATTCTCAATGAATCTTCGATAGTATCCTGCGAGTCCAAGAAAACTGCGGATCTCGCTAACTGAAGTGGGTGCCAACCATTTAGTGACTATTTGAACCTTGGTGGGGTCTACTGCTATACCTTCTCCTGATATAACATATCCAAGGAGTCCGACTTCCTTCAACCAAAACTCACATTTGCTGAACTTGGCATACAACTGGTGTTCCCTGAGTTTCTTGAGAACTAAACGCAAATGCTCTTCGTGCTCCTCCTCATTCTTCGAGTATACCATTATATCATCAATGAACACCACAACAAACTTATCCAAATATTCCATGAACACTTTGTTCATCATGCTCATGAAATAGGCAGGGGCGTTAGTCAGTCCAAATGACATGACCGTATATTCATACAACCCGTACCGTGTGGTGAATGCTGTCTTTGGTATATCCTTCTCTCGAATCTTCAGCTGGTGGTACCCTGATTGCAGATTGATCTTTGAAAACACCTTAGCTCCTTGCAGTTGGTCAAACAAATCATTGATCATCGACAGTGGGTATTTGCTCTTGATCGTCACCTCATTTAACGCACGATAATCAACAACCATTCTTAGAGACTTATCCTTCTTCTCAACCATAAGATGGGGCTCCCCATGGTGATGAACTCCGTCGAATACAACATTTCTCCAATAATTCCTTGATCGGATTCTTAATCTCCTCTAGATCATTTGCGGGCATCCGGTATGGTCTCTTTGATATTGGCCCTGTACCTGGCAATAGCTCTATCAAAAACTCGATGTCACAATCCGGTGGCATGCCTCATAACTCCTCTGGAAAAACATCCGGGCAATCCTTCACTATAGGCACTTCCTCCTAAACAACTCCCGTGAGGGTATTTACTTGGCTCCTCCTAGGCGCATGCCTAGATACATACTTAATCCGTTTTTGCTCCGGGGTGGTGAGATAAATCGACTTACTAGCACAGTCAATGCTTCCTCCATACTTTGACATCCAGTCCATGCCTAATATCACATCCAATCCTTGTGACTCCAAAATTATTAGGTCTGACGGGAAAACATGGTTACCAATGGTTAGGGGTATCTGGTCGCACCATCGACTAGCCATATACTCTGCTCCAGGTGAACTCACTAACAGAGGGGTCCTAAGGGTTTGGGTTGGTAGTTTAAACTTATCCACGAATCCCCTTGATATGTATGAATATGATGCACCAGTATCAAAAAGAACAAGGGCGGTAAAAGACTTAACCAAAAACTTACCAATAACTGCGTCTGGCTGCTCTTCAACCTCCTCCATGTTAACGTGGTTCACTTGTCCTTTGTTGAATGGATTGGGCTTCTTCCCAGCGCTCCCATTACCATTTCCATTCTTTGCTTCAGGGCACTCCGTGGCATAGTGTCCAGTCTTCCCGCACTTGAAGCAAGTAATGTGACTTAGGTCTCTCTTGGCGGGTGTGGCTGGATTGGGGCGGTTCTGATTGTTGCTTGTTCCGTTCCCAGTCCCATTCTTAGAACCATTGTGGTTGTGCGAACTTCCTTCCTGATGGTTATAACCTCCATGTTATGAACAAGTCCTCCCGAGTTCGGGGTTAGGCGAGGTTTCTGCTGAGCTCCTGAGTTATACCTTCCTTGTCCATACTTCCTCTTACGACTCTCAATCTGCTGTTGCTTCCCTTCAATCATAAGAGCCTTATCTACCAACTCATGGTAGTTGTTGAATGTTGCCACCATCAACTACATGCTCATCTCATCATTCAGCCCTTCCATAAACTTCTCCTGCTTCGCGGCATCTGTGGCCACATCGTAAGGGGCATAGCGAGATAACTTGCTAAACTCATCCACGTGCTGAGCCACAGTATGGTTCCCCTAGCGTAAGTTGCGAAACTCACACTTCTTCATGCTCATAGCTCCAGTTGAGACATGTGCTGTACAGAAAGCTTGCTGAAACTGATCCCAAGTGACGTTGGCTATGGGGAAAGTGGTCGTGTAATTCTCCCACCATGAGGCTGCTGGTCCATCCAATTGATGTGCGGCAAAGCGCACCTTCTCAGCATCTATGCAACCTGCGGTGGTCAACTCCCTTCCAATACGGCGTAGCCAATCATCTGCTACTATAGGCTCGGTGCTACTGGAAAACACCGGCGGCTGCAACCTCAGAAAGCGAGCTAAGTTGTCAACTGGAGGCGGGTTGTTCTTGTTGTTGCCTTGGTTCTGGACTAACAATTGCATCAAGGCATTCTGCTGCTGGATCAACTGAGTGAGTTCTGGCGGGAAGGCAAATCCGGTGTCACGTCTCAGAGGCATCTGGCGGGTTTAGAGGGGAGAGATTAGAATAGAAAAGGGGTCTAGTGAGAAAGCACTACCCATATGCACATGAGACAAACACAATCATTTCACTCAATCAATCAAGTAAGGGTATACAAACGGTCTAGAACTATCGTAAAAAGTGCTCAACTACTACTATATACATGGGGGAATACTACTAATCATTTGGTGGTCATCTAGAAATTTTGATCGGTGGAAGACTCCATGATGTCTACTCCAACTTCGTCTTCAAAGTCATCTTCACTTGGGTCGGAGTCGGTGTCGTCGATGATGATGTAGTTCTCCGGCCAAATTGAGTCGTCGTCCTCTCCTCCTAGCACGGGGTCTCCCATGAATACTCCGATCTTCTTTATCAAGTCGTCATTCTTCTCCAATAGTGTTGCAATTTCCTCCTCATATCCATCGCGTGTAGACTTAAGTTCTTCTTCCAGCTCGATGATCCTTGTCTTCGCCTTCTTCAAATATATCATGTATGCGCACATCTGATTCTCCTCGCGTCGAATGTGCTGGTTTAACTCCTGGATGAAAGCTGCAATGGATCTGTCCTTCTTGGTGCTGATCATCTCCCATTGCTCATCTCGGCGCCCACATATCTGATAAATAGTGTCCTTGAGATCCTTGTTGTAGACTTCTCCAATGCGTCCCATGGTAATGTGGGCTGCCATGCTCTTTCCTAGACTACAGGTGGGTGCTTCAAAAGAAAATTTTATGGGCTTTGTGGTTGGCGAGAACGTCCTTCCTGGAACTTGAACTTGAATCATCCAGCACTCCTCTTCTGGTAAAGTGGCGTTGGAAGTCCCGGTGAAGCTTGGTATTCTGATGTTCAGGTACCTAGTGACTTCCTTCAAGTGGCGTCCAAAAGGTGTGTCTTCATCCGGTTGTGCAAACTTGTTCTTCAAATCCGCCGTCCTAAAGAGTAGAAAATGGAGACGAGTCAGAAATGAGTGGAGAAGAGTGACCTATGGCTTATCTTAGTGGTCGTGTTCTACACTCAGCGTGTGCTCTGATACCATCTTGTAGCGACCCGACCTCAAACGTTCAAGTCTCTGTGCTTCAGTGTCATCCCTGGGTCGGTAATGCTAACACACACAATACTCGAAGGATTTATAACGGAGTAGCAATCACACACTTATTACATCGAATGTCTCAGAAGAGAACTTATTACAATAAATATGGCTTAAGGCCATCTAATATGATAACAGCAGAAGGCTTGGAAGATAAAGTGAGTCCATCAACTCCAACGACATAGCTGAGCTGCACGGCAACGACCTAACGAACCTTACTCCTCGTCTGAAAAGTTTGCAACATAATATGTTGCAGCCCGGAAACGGGTCAGCACATGGAATATGCTTGCAATATAACACAGTAGAGCAAGAACAGAATAATGCTATCACTACATGCATATTTGGCTGGTGGAAAGCTCTATGGTTATAGTTTTGCGAAAAGCCAATTTTTCCCTACAACAAAGGAATAAGTTTTATTTTAACTACCATGGTAGTTGAAACATCATTGAGAAGGTTCCTCCAACTCAATCCCAATTAAAAGTAATTATCAACCCAACAATATTAATTTAGAGTGATGAGATACTTAGGATAATCCAAGTACTAGATACTCAAGATATCCAAAACCGGGGACACAGCTAACCATGATTAGATTGTACACTCTGCAGAGGTTTGCGCACTTTTCCCCACAAGGCTCGATCTCCTCCGTTGGATTTCTTGCACTACGTGGTGTTTGAGAAACGGATGACCGAGACACAGTCTTTTAGAAACATTAACTCTTTACTCCGGGCAGACCATACCAACCTATATCCCTCTACCTGCTGATCCACCTCTTCAAGAGCTCATGCAACCTACTCAACTATGCTAGAGCCCATAATAGCTTGTGGCTGCACACGGAAGTTTCTAGCATGAAAATATCTTAGTTCCCTTTGAGCCTGGGTGGCGGACCTTAGGTTATCACACGGGTACTCCGGGATATCCTAGGACAACACTGGATTCTCCAGGTGCCCGACAAGCAATCCACCCAGATGTGTATTAAAGTTGCCACCTTAAGTTGAACCATTAATTAAATCATCTCACATCTGTCATGGATTCACTCACCCAAACTACGTCTACGAGCATAGCATAGCAATATAAGCAATACGTAAAAGTAACTCCCAAGGGTTTGAATATAACATGGCAATAGGTTCTACCACATCAACTACTTCCCAACCCACATGTTAATCACATCCTAATCTTGCAATGTTTGAGTATTGGAGCTAATGCATAAAAACTGGGTAGGAAAAGAGTATGATCAATGTGTTACTTGCCTTGCTGACGATCCGCAAAACCTAGGGACTCGTAGTAGCACGCTTCACACTCCAAAAATTCTATCGCAAACAAACAATAGCATACATAAGAAATCAAGCAAAGAAGCACGGATAAATCTCAAATAAGAAGAACTAACCAGAAAGTTCAACTTAAGAACTCCGGTTTGCAAAAAGAATCAAATCAAACAGAGCAACGAAACTCAAACTGCTAAAGAAACAAGATCCGTTTACTAATTTGGACTAAAGTCAAATTTTAAAGTCCCAAAATCTTGTTCAATTTCATTAAACAGAAAGAGGGTTTCGAGATGAAGATCTAGGTGCTTGAATCGCCTGATTCCGATAAATGAGCGAAAAGATAAACTGAAACAAAAATCGGATCAGAAATCGCGATCGAAAATAATCGCGAAAAATCCGAGAAAAAGAAAAACTGACGAACAGGCTAACGAACGAACATTCGCTGTCTGCGGCTAACGAGTGAACACCGTTCGTTAAAACGAACGTACGGACGAACGTCCGCTAAATAAACTAAACCGAAAAAACCGATCTATCCTAAAAAACGAACCTAGGGTTTTCTAAAAAAACCGGATTGGTTTTAAAATAAAACCGAACGACGGCAACATCGGCTTATACCTCCAGCGAGTTCCGCCTAGGCGGGGCGGCTCCGGTGAGGTGGGCTGCGGCGGCGGGGTGCACGGGCAGCGGCGGCGGCAACGGCAGTCGGCGGCGCTGCGCTAGGCGGCGGGG
>NC_041382.1:375942628-376008801 GCF_002162155.2 Triticum dicoccoides
GGCGGGGTTCGGCGGGCGGCGGGTTTCGGGTGGTGGTGAGGGGGTCCGAGGCGGCGTATATAAAGGAGGGGGGCTAGCTTGGGGGCGGGGGCAAGGCGGCGCGGGGAGAGTCCTGGCCGGACTCGGTGTCGCAGGCGGCGGCGGTCTCCGCGTCGGGGACGAGGCGGACGACGCGGCTGGGCTGGGCCGGCTGGCTGGGCTTCGGCCCAGTCGGCGAAGAGAAGATTTTTTAAATAATTTCGCCGAAACTTAAATAAATCCTAGAAATGTAAATAAAAATCTAAAAATGCCAAAACAAATTTTCACTGTCTAAATAAAATATTTAGAACAAGATGAACATTTTCTTGGCCCTAAAATGCAAATTTGAAAAACGTGCTATTTTTCTAATGGAAATAAAATAGCAATAAAATCCGAATAAAATCAAATATTTGATTTTAATATTTTTCCTCCAATATTTCAATTATTTTGGAGAATTCATATTATCTCTCTGGAGAGAAAAATAATTAGAACCAATAATCCTCGTTTCAATATTTGATAAAATTCAAATATGAAAACAATGAAATCCCCAACTCTCTCCGAGGGTCCTTAAGTTGCTTAGGATTTCGAGGATCGCGAAACAAAATGCAATAAAATATGATATGCATGAATGATCTATATGTAACATTCCAAATTGAAAATTTGGGATGTTACAACTCGAGACATGGCTACTACCTAAGTCCGGAATGTTGTGCATGATCAGGTACCAAGAAGGCCCTCTCGAAGAAGAACGTCGGAAGGAACCGGAGAAGTCCCCAGGTCCTGGACATCCAGCCCCAAGCCCCGGACAACCGGCCCCTGGAGCATCATCCACAGCAGCCGCCAAGCACCTACAGGCCCCGGACATCCGGCCAAGTCCAGAAATCCAGCGCCCTCTATCCAGAGAGCACCGAGGCCAACCCCGCCAGCCCAGACATCTGCCCCCCTAGCCTGGACATCCGTCCCCTCGAGAAGGCCCGGACATCAGGCCCGACGCCCAGACGTCTGGCCCCGTCTGTCTGCGCACAGTAAAGGGCCGAGGCCCCTATACCCCTTCGCCCTCCTAGACTATATATACTCCTCCTCCCTCTTTCTAGGGTTAGCATTGGTTTAGCTCATACTTGAGATAGAGCTTTGCTCATCCATACGGTTCTACTCCACCGAGAGAGACCACGGCCTCTAGGGAGAAAATCCACTTTGGATTCAAGACCCCTTCATGGGATGACTCCTCAAGGCCTCCTCACGGAGATGAACTAGTTACCTCTTGTATCGTCCTTTGTTGGATTCGGATCATGTATCTCTTTGTGTTTCGAGGATCTAGCATATGTGTGACCGAATCTTGTTGGTTTGAGTGATTCTCTCGTGTTTTCCCTTGTGTTTCCCCTCGTGTTCTTTGTGTTCCTCATTGGGATCCGCTCCTTTCGTGAAAGATCGGGCAACTAGGGTTCTACCCTACATCATTACTTCTCCATTGGAGTTCACGACCTCTTCGGAGAAGATTCCCCAAGCGGATTCAAGACCCCTCACGGGAAGACCCCCTCAAGGCCTCCTCACGGAGATGAACTAGTTACCTCTTGTATCGTCCTTTGTTGGATATGGATCATCTATCTTCTTGTGTTTCGAGGATCTAGCACATGTGTAATCGAATCTCGTTGGTTTGGGTGATTCCTCTCGTGTTTCCCCTCGTGTTATTCATAGGATCTCCTCCATTTCGTGAAACATCGGGCATCTAGGGTTCTACCCTACATCAGAGGAGGATCCTCGTTGCGTCATAACCCAAGAATTCATGCTTCACATGGTCTATCGCCCGCCCCGCTACCACCCTCACTTTTTCACCAGTAGATGCATTATTCTTAAATGATAAATTACATAACAGCTCTTCCTCATTATGTTTATGCACACAAAAAATTATAGGGCATCCCAAATGGTGCAAGATGGCTCGTCGGCGCGATCAACTTACCCTGACAGTTGAATTTAAAGGCCATCCCCCGATATGGTATCCACAAAATGACCACAATTTGGCGATACAAATTCCATTTAGCTCCATCACCCGCCAAATAAACGTGCTACATGTCCGTCACCCTCTTCGTCGGCGTCGACAACATTTCGGGGGCCAGGTCCAGGTTAAAAAACCGAGTTTCGGATTTTATCTTTGACCAGTACTCTACCACCCTTCTGTGAGCTCACCCACGGACAGATATATGGACAATAACATATAGAGCAATGCATCATCCTTCCATTTTCAATTCGGAAAGACTACAGGTTCAATCAGGACAGAAGGAGGAGGCTCTTCGTTGCATCGAAACCCAAGAATTCATGCTTTATATGGTCTATCGCCCGCCACACTACCACCCTCTCTTTTTCACCAGCAGATGCGTTATTATTACATGATAAAGTACATAACAGCTCTTCCTCATTATGTTTATGCACATTAAAAATTATAGGGCATCCCGAATGGTGCAAGATGGCTCGTCGGCGCGATCAACTTACCCTGAATGTTGAATGCACGTGCCATCCCCCGATGTTGTATCCACAAAAGGACCACAATTTGGCGATACGAACTCCATTTGAGCTCCATCACCCACCAAAATGATCACAACTAAATGTGTTACGCGTCCATCACCCTCTTCATCGGCGCCAACAACATTTCGGGGGCCGGATCCAGGTTAAAAACTGAGTTTCGGATGATTTTATCTTTCACGTTTACTCTATCACCCTTCTATGATCTCACCCACGGACATATATATGGACAATAACATATAGATCAATACACCATCCTTCCATTTTCAAACCGGAAGGACTACATGTTCAGTCAGGAGAGAAGGAGGAGGCTCCTCGTTGCATCGAAACCCAAGAATTCATGCTTTACATGGTCTATCGCCCGCCCCGCTGCCACCTTCACTTTATCACCAGCAGATGCATTATTCTTAAATGATAAAGTAGATAACAGCTCTTCCTCATTATGTTTATGCACACAAAAAATTATAGGGCATCCCGAATGGTGACAGATGGCTCGTCGGCGCGATCAACTTACCCTGAAAGTTAATTTCACGGGCTGTCCCCCGATGATTTATCCACGAAAGGACCACCATTTGTCTATATGAACTCCATTTGAGCTCCATCACTGGCCAAAGTGATCACAACTAAACATGGTACGCATCCATCACCCTCTTCATCGTCGTCGACAACATTTCGGGGGCTGAAAAATCGAGTTTCGGATGATTTTATCTTTGACGTGTACTCTACCACCCTTTTGTGAGCTCACCCACGGACAGATATATGGACAATAACATATAGAGCAATGCACCATCCTTCCATTTTCAAACCAGAAATACAACAGGTTCAGTCAGGACAGAAGGAGGAGGCTCCTTGTTGCATCGAAACCCAAGAATTCATGCTTTACATGGTCTATCGCCCGCCCCGCTGCCACCCTCACTTTTTCACCAGCAGATGCATTATTCTTAAATGATAAAGTACATAACAGCTCTTCCTCATTATGTTTATGCACACGAAAAATTATATGGCATCCCGAATGGTGCAAGATGGTTCGTCGGCGCAGTGAACTTACCCTGAAAGTAGATTTCACAGGCCGTCCCCCGATGTTGTATCCACAAAAGGACAAGAATTTGGCCGTACGAACTCCATTTGAGCTCCATCACCGGCCAAAACGATCACGCTAATCATGGTATGCATCCATCACCCTCTTCATCGGTGTCAACAACATTTCGGGGGCCGGATCCAGGTTGAAAAACCGAGTTTCGGATTATTTTATCTTTGGCGTGTACTTTACCACCTTCTGTGAGCTCACCCACGGACAGATACATGGACAATAAAATCTAGAGCAATGGACCATTCTTCCATTTTCAAACTAGAAAGACTACATGTTCAGTCAGGAGAGAAGTAGGAGGCTCCTTGTTGCATCGAAACCCAAGAATTCATGCTTTACATGGTCTATCGCCCGCCCCGCTACCACCCTCACTTTTTCACCATCAGATGCATTATTCTTAAATGATAAAGTACATAACAACTCTTCCTCATTATGTTTATGCACACGAAAAATTATAGGGCATCCTGAATGGTGAAAGATGGCTCGTCGGCGCGATCAACTTACCCTGAAAGTAGAATTCATGGGCCGTCCCCCGATGTTGTATGCATAAAAGGACCACAATTTGGCCATACGAACTCCATTTGAGCTCCATCACCGGCCAAAACGATCCCAACTAAACGTGGTACGCGTCCATCACGCTCTTCATCGGTGTCGACAACTTTTCAGGGGCCGGATCCAGGTTGAAAAATCGAGTTTCAGATGATTTTATCTTTCACATGTACTCTACCACCCTTCTGTGAGCTCACCCATGGACAAATATATGGACAATAACATATAGAGCAATGCACCATCCTTCCATTTTCAAACCGAAAGGACTACATGTTCAGTCAGGAGAGAAGGAGGAGGCTCTTCATTGCATCGAAACCCAAGTGATGTAGGGTGGTACCCTAGATGGCCGATCTTTCAGGAAAGGAGCAGATCCCAACGAGGAACATGAAGAACACGAGGGAGAAAATGAGAGGAAACACGAGAGAATCACTCAAACCAACAAGATACGGTCACAGATGTGCTAGATCCTCGAAACACAAAGAGATACACGATCCACGATCAACAAGGGACGGTATATAGGGTAACTGGTTCTTCCCCGTGAGGTGGTCTTGATGGGGCCACCTGAGAGGGGGTCTTGAATCCAACATGGATTTTCTCCGAAGAGGGGCCACGGTCTCTCTTGAGGAGTAGATTAGTATGGATGACCGAGGCTCTATCTCACAAATGAGCTATCACAACGCTGACCCTAGAAAGAGGGAGGAGGAGTATATATATTGTAGGTGGGCGAAGGGGTACATGGGCCTCGGGCCCTTACATTGTGCGCAGACAGGGGAGGCCGGATGTCCGGGCCCTTGCGAGGTGCCGGATGTTCGGGCTGTCGGGGCCGGCCTTAACACTCTCTGGATAGATGGGGTCGGAATGTCCGCGCGATGGGCCGGATGTCCGGAGGCTCGGGGCGGGCCAGATGTCCGGGCTGGGGGTCCGGATGTCCGGGTTGGCGGGGTCGGCCTCGGTACTCTCTGGATAGAGGGTGCTGGATTTCCGGACTTCGGACTGGATTTCCGGGCTGGGCAGGATGTCCGGGGCCTGTAGGTGCTTGGCGGCTGGGTGACTGTTGTGGGTGATGCTCCAGGGGGCGGATGTCCGGGGTCATGGCCGGGTGTCCAAAGCCTGGAGGCTGTTCTTGACTCCTTCCGTTGGTTCTCTTCGTCCGTGAACTTGGAGGCCTGTTCATCTTCACGTGCATCTTCGGGAGGGTCCTCTTGATACCTAATCATGCACAACATCTCGGACATAGGTAGTAGCCATGTCTCGAGTGGATCATATGTGAAATCATTAAGGAAGGAAGTCACCTCGGTCTCGAGAGCTCTAGCTCGTGCTCGTGTCATGGGTCCGCTTGGCACTTGGTGAGATGATGGTAGGTCCATGGGGATGACCATAGGATGCCCCGCATCATCTCCCCTCCATTGGGAAAGATCCGACCTCGGGTCAAAATCCTCATCACCATGGTACGGGGAGAGATCTTTGATGTTGAAGATGTCACTCCCGGAGTACTTGTTGCATGGAATGTCAATCTTGTAAGCATTGTTGTTGTAGCGTGCAAGCACCTTGAAGGGTCCATCAGCTCGAGGTAGAAGTTTGGACTTGCGTTCATTGGGGAAACGGTCCTTCCAAAGGTGTAGCCACACAAGATCTCCGGTGTTGAATATCATGGGTTGCTTGTTGACGTTGAGCTTGGTCGCGAGTCGTTGTACTTGGCGCTCAATGGTGTGCCTTGTATCTTCATGCATCTTCTTGAGTAAGTTCACTCGGGCACTCGCGTCCATGTTGGTGCGCTCTTGTATTGGAAGAGGAAGAATGTCCAATGGGGACAATGGGTTGAAACCGTAGACGACCTAGGGGGACTTGCCGGTAGTCGAATGTCTTGCACGGTTGTAGGCGTACTCGGTGATAGGTAGGCATTCCTCCAACTCCTTGATGTTCTTCTTTATCAACACGCGTAGTAGAGTGGAGAGCGTATGGTTCGTTACCTCCGTTTGGCCGTCGGTTTGGGGATGGTATGCCGAAGAGAACAAGAGCTTGATTCCGAGCTTGGTGCATAAGGTCTTCCAAAAGTAACTCAAGAACTTGACATCGCGGTCCGAGACAATCGTCTATGGCACTCCATGTAGGAGCAAGGTTTCCCTTCAAAAAAGATTTGCAACATGTGAAGCATCGTCTATCTTGTTGCATGGTATGAAATGTGCCATTTTAGAGAATCGGTCCACAACAACAAAGACTGAATCCTTTCCATTTCTAGTTCTAGGCAAACCAAGCACAAAATCCATGCTAATATCTTCCCATGGTTGATATGGAATTGGGAGAGGCATGTAAAGGCCATGATATTGAGCTTTGGACTTAGCTTTGCGACATGTCGAACATCGGTTGGTGAAGCATGAGACGTCGCGGAACATCTTGGGCCAATAATAGTTCTTGGAGAGCATAGCAAATGTCTTGTCACGTCCAAAGTGTCCCATTAGTCCGCCTCCATGAGATTCTTGCAAAAGCAACAAACAAAGAGAAGACTCGGGGATGCAAAGTGTTTTAGCTCTCATAAGATAATCATCTTTGATGTAATAGCATTTCCAAGATGTATGCATCAAACAATTGGCATAAGGAATTGCAAAAGTAGGATCATGCTCATACAAGTCTTTTATGTGCTCAAAGCCAATGACATTTAATTCAAGTTTAGTAACAAGCATGCATATACGGGAAAGTGCATCTGCCACAACATTTTCGTTGCCTTTGATATACTTGATGACATAAGGAAAAGACTCAATAAATTCACTCCATTTAGCATGACGCTTGTTCAACTTAGTTTTGACCCTTAAGATACTTAAGCATTTCATGATCGGTATGGATGATAAATTCATGAGGGCGAAGATAATGTTCCCATTCACGCAAAACTCACACTAAAGCATATAGCTCTTTGTCATAGATGGGATAATTGAGTTGCGCTCCGGAGAGTTTCTCGCTAAAGTATGTTATGGGGCGCTTCTCTTGGGTTAACACACCTCCTATGCCATTACCGCTAGCATCGCAATGAATTTCAAAGGGTTTGTCAAAGTTGGGTAATGCAAGCGCGGGAGCATGAGTAAGCAAATTCTTAAGCTCATTTTGGGGTTAGAAAAAATAAATGATAATGCATATAAACTTGAGCTGCCTGCAGATTTTGGGGTTAGTCCCACTTTTAACATTGCAGATTTGAAGCCTTATTTGGGTGAGGAAGATGAACTTCCGTCGAGGACGACTTCATTTCAAGAAGGGGAGGATGATGAGGACATCAATACAATTGTTACACCCACAGCCCCTGCTGCTATACATACTGGACCAATTGTTACACCCACAGCCCCTGCTGCTATACATACTGGACCAATTACTAGAGCTCGTGCATGCCAACTAAATTACCAGGTACTTTCGTTTCTTGGTAATGATTCTAGTGTTCATGAGAATATGATGCTTCCTAAATTGGATACATTTGTTTTGCTTACAAATGAAGGGCCTAGCTTGGAGAAGGATGAACATTGGAGCAAGAACAAGCATGGAGATGATGGCATGCGCAAGGGGAACAAGAACGGAGTTACAAGTGATGATTTCAGGACTTTGAAGCCACCATAATGGGTGCATGAAGCCTTGAACGAAATATACAAGATGCAACTTCATAAATTTCGTCCCGAGGCTACTTTAGGTGCTGCGTCACCTTATTATTGGGCCAGGCCCATGTAATTTCGAAATACATAAGTATAGGATATTTTTAGAGTACGTATGTATGGGGAAACAAGAGATAGGGTTGATTTCGGACCCCTCCACCAAGGGCCACGAAATTCCCCCCCTCTTCCTCCATATATACAGCCCTTAGGGCATCGTTTAGACTTCGGGTTTTGTTTAGATTAAAAGTTCGTCGTAGTTGCAACTTCGCGTACTTCGTTTGTGTTCAACGACCAGACAAAGGCGTCACAGGACCCCACCTTGATCAATAAAGCTTTTCATCTTATATTCGCAATATCCAGATTGCAATCTTAGTTTCTTGCTTGTTCTTCGTTTGCTCGCAGGAAACAGACCCTCGTGGTCAGGTTGATCGTGCTCCGGCGTGGTCAATAACCTCTCGGAGTTGGTTTAGCGATTGCTAAGGCGCGACGTCCTCGCACGTTCGTAGTCGGATTGTCAAAGTCGACTGCCACCAAAGCGATATCCATCATCTCATCGAAAGACGGGACACCTTTTCCTCTATCAAGTGGTATCAGATTTCCAGGTTGCTCGGTGAGATTTTACAGCTTTTCGTAGTTTAGATCGAGTCTGTTCTTCATACCTACAGTCCACGAAAAAGCCAAAAAAAATTAGGGTTAGTTCATCATATCCGAACCAATCTGAGCCTTTGCATAATCTTTTTAGGGTTTTACTTTGTTGAATTTGCAGTTGCATCGTCGTGTCTAGTTGCTGGTCTTAGCGTTAGTCTTTTAGAGTTTTGTAGTTCTGGTCATAAGTTGTCACGCCGCCACCGCACCATCATCATCGCCCCTGTCACCTACCACCACCGCTCCGAATCCGTATCCATATACCACCACCAATCCGTATCCATATACCACCACCGATCCATATCCATATATTACCACCGCTGCCATATACCACCACCATATATCCACCACCAATCCGAGTTCCTTGCATATTAGGTGTGTTTTTGAGATCCATCTAGATTCCGATTCGTGTTTCCTTGCCGGAGTAGGTTTCGGAAAAAAAAGAAAAAAAGAGTTTGGAAACCACCCTCCGTTTAGGCCCAAAATTTTTCGAGAACACATTTTTTGAAAAAATTTCTGGCTATCCTATTTTTAGGTGTTTCTGAGCGCAAAAAAAAGAGCAAAAAAAGAGCGATTTTTTTTCCAGAGTGTGCTTTTTCCTTGTTTACGTGCAGCGCCGTGATTTTGTTAGTGTTCTAGGCTCGCGTCTCTAGCACGGTCTAGCCTAGGACCAGCACAGTACCGTCGTTGAGCGTTTATTCAACTTTGCATCTCTGAATTGATTATTGCTGACCCTTTTTGCTACCATATTATAAGCCTTCCCAGCTCCACATACATCTACGTCGTGCGTTTGACTCTCCCTGGTAATCGCTCTGTCCAAGCTTTGAGAGTTTTGACTACAACGGTTGCCGATCACCGCCTGCTGCTGGGTAAGAACTGGTAAGAATTTGAGTTTTGCTTGACGGGTTTGTGATACACCACCACCACTTTTTAGTAGTCTGTAGGATCATATTCTTGTGTGTTTCTATTTGCTGCTAACCATGGTAGGATCACAAGCCGATGAGACTGATTGGGAGAACCTGACGAACAAACAGCTACATGATAAATTTCAGCAAATGATGAGTGGACAGGTGCAAGATGTGCTAAACAGATTTGACGAGGCCATGGAGAAGATAGATGGCATGGAGAAGACGTTCAAAACAAAGCTTGATAGCAAGTTTAATGAATTGCTCGCGCGTTTACCACCACCACCGCCGGCTGCACCTATCGCACCTCTGCAACACCAACAACAACGCATCCTTCCGAATCAGTATGGACGAGCGAAGCGTGTTCCTATTGAGGATGGCCAAACTTCTGGTGCTGCTGTTCCTGTTATTGATGCTTCTTTGGCTCCTGCTACTGCTGCTGCTGGTACCCAGGAGGATGATGAGTATGCGGGCGATTATGAGGATGAGGTTGATCAAAATCAGAACTACGTGCACCCACCAGCACCACCACCAGCAGGTCGACCTCAGGTATATATTCGTAATGGTAGGCCTGCACCACCACCTCAGGTACGAGATGATGTGCATATTCCTAAACTGAAATTGAATATTCCACCATTTGAGGGTAGATATGTTCCTGATATATATCTTACTTGGGAGTTAGAAACTGAACAACGTTTTACATGTTTACAATATCCCGAGGAGAGATGGGTTGCTGCTGCTGTTTGTGCTTTCACTAGTTTTGCATGTGTATGGTGGTCTGAACATTGTAGATTATATCCTATTCCAACTACTTGGGCTGCTTTGAAAACTGCTATGCGTACGCGTTGGGTTCCACCATATTATCAACGTGAATTGCTTCAAAAATTGCAGCGTTTAAGACAAGGGAAAAATTCTGTAGAAGAATATTATCAGGAATTACAAACTGGCATGATTAGATGTGGTATTGTTGAGGAGAATGAAGCTATGCTTGCACGTTTTCTGGGTGGATTAAATAGAGAGATTCAGACCATTCTAGACTATAAGGAGTATACTAATATCACTCGTTTATTCCATCTTGCTTGTAAAGCTGAACGTGAAGTGCAGGATCGACAAGCATTGGCGCGATCTAACTTTTCTGCAGGCCGACCTTCATCATGGACACCGCGTGCATCCTCTACTTCAACTGCACCAGCACCTCAATCAGGTGCCTCCTCCAGTCGTGATACAAGAAAACAGGCACAGCCACCATTATCTGCCAAGAGCGCACCTGCTGGGCCTGCACAGAGTTCTTCTTCTTCCATGGCATCAACAGGGCACACAAGTGATATTATTTGTCGTCGTTGTAAGGGAGGAGGTCATTATGCGAGAGAATGCAAATCTCCACGTGTGATGATTGCTACCGCAGATGGTGGATATGAGTCCGCTAGTGACTATGATGAGGAGACTTTGGCTCTTATTACACGTGAAGAACATGGTGGAGATTCTGATCATGAGACGCAATACATGGCTCCTGAAGACGCTGACAGGTATGAATGTTTAGTTGCTCAACGTGTTTTGAGTGTGCAGGTCACACAAGCTGAGCAAAATCAGAGGCACAATTTGTTCCATACCAAGGGAGTTGTGAAGGAACGTTCTGTGCGCGTGATAATAGACGGAGGGAGCTGCAACAACTTGGCTAGCATGGAGATGGTGGAGAAGCTTTCTCTCAGCACAAGACCACATCCACATCCTTACTACATCCAATGGTTCAACAACAGCGGCAAGGTTCAGGTAACACGTACTGTTCGTGTGCATTTTAGTATCTCTACATATGCTGATTATGTTGATTGTGATGTGGTACCTATGCAAGCATGTTCCTTATTACTTGGTAGACCATGGCAATTTGATAAAACCTCTGTACACCATGGTAGAAACAATCACTATACTCTTGTTCATAAGGATAAAAATATTACTTTGCTTCCTATGACTCCTGATTCCATTTTGAAAGATGATATTAATAGAGCTAATAAAGCAAAACAGGAGAAGAATAAGAGTGAAAATCAGATTGTGGCAAAAGAATTTGAGCAACAAATGAAGCCTAATAATAAACCATCTAGTGTTGCTTCTGAAATTAAATTGAAAAGTGCATGTTTATTTGCCACCAAATTTGATATTGATGAGCTAGATTTCAGCAAATCTGTTTGCTATGCTTTTGTGTGCAAAGAGGCATTATTTTCATTCGAGGACGTGCCTTCCTCTTTGCCTCCTACTGTCACTAACATTTTGCAGGAGTTCGCTGACGTCTTTCCACAAGACGTGCCACCGGGATTACCGCCTATTCGAGGGATTGCGCATCAGATTGACTTAATTCCCGGTGCTTCACTGCCAAACCGTGCACCATACCGTACCAATCCATAGGAGACGAAGGAGATTATGCGTCAAGTACAAGAGCTTCTCGACAAAGGTTATATACGCAAATCCCTTAGTCCTTGTGCTGTTCCTATTATTCTAGTGCCGAAAAAGGATGGTACATCACGTATGTGTGTTGATTGTAGAGGCATTAATAATATTACTATTCGTTATCGTCATCCTATTCCTAGGCTCGATGATATGCTTGATGAATTGAGTGGCTCTACAATATTCTCCAAAGTTGATTTGCGTAGTGGATACCATCAAATTCGTATGAAATTGGGAGATGAATGGAAAACAACATTTAAAACTAAGTTTGGATTATATGAGTGGTTAGTCATGCCTTTTGGGTTAACTAATGCACCTAGTACTTTCATGAGATTAATGAACGAAGTTGTACGTGCTTTCATTGGACGATTTGTGGTAGTTTACTTTGATGACATATTGATTTATAGCAGATCTTTGGAAGAACATTTGGAACATTTACGTGCTGTTTTTATTGCTCTACGTGATGCACGTTTGTTTGGTAACCTTGGGAAGTGCACCTTTTGCACCGACCGAGTATCTTTTCTTGGCTATGTTGTTACTCCACAGGGAATTGAAGTTGATAAAGCCAAGATTGAAGCTATTGAGAGTTGGCCGCAGCCCAAAACGGTCACACAAGTGAGGAGTTTTCTTGGCCTCGCTGGATTCTATAGGCGTTTTGTGAGAGATTTCAGCACCATTGCTGCACCTCTCAATGAGCTTACAAAGAAAGATGTGCCTTTTCTTTGGGGTACCGCACAGGAAGAAGCCTTCACGGTATTGAAAGATAAGTTGACACATGCTCCTTTACTCCAACTTCCTGATTTTAATAAGACTTTTGAGCTTGAATGTGATGCTAGTGGAATTGGATTAGGAGGTGTGTTATTACAAGATGGCAAACCTGTTGCATACTTTTCTGAAAAATTGAATGGGCCTAGTCTGAATTATTCTACTTATGATAGAGAATTATATGCTCTTGTTCGGACTTTAGTGATGAGGACATCAATACAATTGTTACACCCACAGCCCCTGCTGCTATACATACTGGACCAATTACTAGAGCTCGTACACGCCAACTAAATTACCAGGTACTTTCGTTTCTTGGTAATGATTCTAATGTTCATGAGAATATGATGCTGCCTAAATTGGATACATTTGTTTTGCTTACAAATGAAGGGCCTAGCTTGGAGAAGGATGAACATTGGAGCAAGAACAAGCATGGAGATGATGGCATGCGCAAGGGGAACAAGAACGGAGTTACAAGTGATGATTTCAGGACTTTGAAGCCACCATAATGGGTGCATGAAGCCTTGGACGAAATATACAAGATGCCACTTCATAAATTTCGTCCCGAGGCTATTTTAGGTGCTGCGTCACCTTATTATTGGGCCAGGCCCATGTAATTTCGAAATACATAAGTATAGGCTATTTTTAGAGTCCGTATGTGTGGGGAAACAAGAGATAGGGTTTATTTCGGACTCCTCCACCAAGGGCCACGAAATTCCCCCCCTCTTCCTCCATATATACAGCCCTTAGGGCATCGTTTAGACTTTGGGTTTTGTTTAGATTAAAAGTTCGCCATAGCTGCAACTTCGCGTACTTCGTTTGTGTTCAACGACCAGACAAAGGCGTCACAGAACCCCACCTTGATCAATAAAGCTTTCATCTTATATTCGCAATATCCAGATTGCAATCTTAGTTTCTTGCTTGTTCTTCGTTTGCTCGCAGGAAACAGACCCTCGTGGTCAGGTTGATCGTGCTCCGGCGTGGTCAATAACCTCTCGGAGTTGGTTTAGCGATTGCTAAGGCGCGACGTCCTCGCACGTTCGTAGTCGGATCGTCAAAGTCGACTTCCACCAAAGCGAAATCCACCATCTCATCGAAAGACGAGACACCTTTGCCTCTATCACTAATGCACCTAGTACTTTCATGAGATTAATGAACGAAGTTTTACGTGCTTTCATTGGACGATTTGTGGTAGTCTATTTTGATGATATACTGATTTATAGCAGATCTTTGGAAGAACATTTGGAACATTTACGTGCTGTTTTTATTGCTCTACGTGATGCACGTTTGTTTGGTAACCTTGGGAAGTGCACCTTTTGCACCGACCGAGTATCTTTTCTTGGCTATGTTGTTACTCCACAGGGAATTGAAGTTGACAAAGCCAAGATTGAAGCTATTGAGAGTTGGCCGCAGCCCAAAACGGTCACACAAGTGAGGAGTTTTCTTGGCCTCGCTGGATTCTATAGGCGTTTTGTGAGAGATTTCAGCACCATTGCTGCATCTCTCAACGAGCTTACAAAGAAGGATGTGCCTTTTGTTTGGGGTACCGCACAGGAAGAAGCCTTCACGGTATTGAAAGATAAGTTGACACATGCTCCTTTACTCCAACTTCCTGATTTTAATAAGACTTTTGAGCTTGAATGTGATGCTAGTGGAATTGGATTAGGAGGTGTGTTATTACAAGATGGCAAACCTATTGCATACTTTTCTGAAAAATTGAGTGGGCCTAGTCTGAACTATTCTACTTATGATAAAGAATTATATGCTCTTGTTCGGACCTTAGAAACATGGCAACATTATTTATGGCCCAAGGAATTTGTTATACATTCTGATCATGAATCTTTGAAACACATTAAAAGTCAAGCAAAACTGAACCGTAGACATGCTAAATGGGTTGAATTCATTGAGACATTCCCTTATGTCATTAAACACAAGAAGGGTAAAGAAAATGTTATTGCTGATGCCTTGTCTCGTCGTTATACTATGCTTTCACAACTTGACTTTAAAATATTTGGTTTGGAGACCATCAAAGATCAATATGTTCATGATGCTGAATTTAAAGATGTATTGCAGAATTGTAAGGAAGGGAGAACTTGGAACAAGTTCGTTCTTAACGATGGATTTGTGTTTCGTGCTAACAAGCTATGCATTCCAGCTAGCTCCGTTCGTCTTTTGTTGTTGCAGGAGGCGCATGGAGGAGGATTAATGGGACACTTTGGCGTCAAGAAGACGGAGGATATACTTGCTACACATTTCTTTTGGCCAAAGATGAGACGGGATGTTGAGCGTTTTGTTGCTCGCTGCACTACATGTCAAAGAGCTAAGTCACGACTCAATCCTCATGGTTTATATATGCCTTTGCCTATACCTAGTGTTTCTTGGGAGGATATATCTATGGACTTTGTTTTAGGTTTACCTCGAACAAAGCAGGGGAGGGATAGCATATTTGTTGTCGTGGATAGGTTCTCGAAAATGGCACACTTTATACCATGTCATAAAAGCGATGATGCTGTTAATGTTGCTGATTTGTTCTTTCGTGAAATTATTCGCTTGCATGGTGTGCCAAATACTATTGTTTCAGATCATGATACTAAATTTCTTATCCACTTTTGGAGATGTTTATGGGCTAAGTTGGGGACTAAACTGCTTTTTAGTACTACTTGTCACCCCCAAACTGATGGACAAACTGAAGTAGTCAATAGAACGTTGTCTACTATGCTTAAGGCGGTTTTGAAGAATAATAAGAAAATGTGGGAGGAATGCTTGCCTCATATTGAATTTGCTTATAATCGTTCATTGCATTCTACTACTAAGATGTGCCCTTTTGAAGTTGTGTATGGTTTCCTACCTCGTGCACCTATTGATTTGTTGCCTCTTCCATCTTCGGAGAAGGTTAATTTTGATGCTAAACTACATGCTGAATTGATTTTAAAAATGCATGAGTTAACTAAGGAAAACATTGAGCGTATGAATGCTAAATATAAACTTGCTGGAGATAAGGGTAGAAAACATGTTGTGTTTGCACCTGGAGATCTTGTTTGGTTACATTTGCATAAGGATAGATTTCCTGATTTGCGCAAATCAAAGTTAATGCCACGTGCTGATGGTCCCTTTAAGGTGTTAGAGAAAATAAATGATAATGCATATAAAGATTTTGGGGTTAGTCCCACTTTTAACATTGCTGATTTGAAGCCTTATTTGGGTGAGGAAGATGAACTTCCGTCGAGGACGACTTCATTTCAAGAAGGGGAGGATGATGAGGACATCAATACAATTGTTACACCCACAGCCCCTGCTGCTATACATACTGGACCAATTGTTACACCCACAACCCCTGCTGCTATACATACTGGACCAATTACTAGAGCTCGTGCACACCAACTAAATTACCAGGTACTTTCGTTTCTTGGTAATGATTCTAATGTTCATGAGAATATGATGCTGCCTAAATTGGATACATTTGTTTTGCTTACAAATGAAGGGCCTAGCTTGGAGAAGGATGAACATTGGAGCAAGAACAAGCATGGAGATGATGGCATGCGCAAGGGGAACAAGAACGGAGTTACAAGTGATGATTTTAGGACTTTGAAGCCACCATAATGGGTGCATGAAGCCTTGGATGAAATATACAAGATGCCACTTCATAAATTTCGTCCCGAGGCTATTTTAGGTGCTGCGTCACCTTATTATTGGGCCAGGCCCATGTAATTTCGAAATACATAAGTATAGGCTATTTTTAGAGTACGTATGTGTGGG
The DNA here is from genome assembly GCF_002162155.2 of Triticum dicoccoides. Lineage (NCBI taxonomy): Eukaryota > Viridiplantae > Streptophyta > Magnoliopsida > Poales > Poaceae > Triticum > Triticum dicoccoides. The sequence continues at coordinate 375,958,933 of NC_041382.1, forward strand.
GAAACAAGAGATAGGGTTGATTTCGGACCCCTCCACCAAGGGCCACGAAATTCCCCCCCTCTTCCTCCATATATACAGCCCTTAGGGCATCGTTTAGACTTCGGGTTTTGTTTAGATTAAAAGTTCGCCATAGTTGCAACTTCGCGTACTTCGTTTGTGTTCAACGACCAGACAAAGGCGTCACAGAACCCCACCTTGATCAATAAAGCTTTTCATCTTATATTCGCAATATCCAGATTGCAATCTCAGTTTCTTGCTTGTTCTTCGTTTGCTCGCAGGAAACAGACCCTCGTGGTCAGGTTGATCATGCTCCAGCGTGGTCAATAACCTCTCGGAGTTGGTTTAGCGATTGCTAAGGCGCGACGTCCTCGCATGTTCGTAGTCGGATTGTCAAAGTCGACTGCCACCAAAGCGATATCCATCATCTCATCGAAAGACGGGACACCTTTTCCTCTATCAGACGCTCTTTCAAAAAGTTTGCAATACGGTTCAAAGGTGGGTGACATGATCTTTGAGATATTTGCTAAAAACAAGGATATCGTCGAAGTAGACTACAACGAACTCACCAATGTAAGGGCGAAATACATAATGCATAAGACGCATGAAAGTACCGGGTGCTTCTAATAAACCCATAGGCATAACTAACCACTCATACAGACCAAACTTTTTTTTGAAAGCAATTTTCCATTCATCACCCTCTTGTATGCGTATTTGATAGTAACCACTTTTGAGGTCAATTTTGGAGAAAATAGTCGTACCTCTAAGTTCATCTAGCATATCATCAAGGTGTGGAATGGGGTGCCTATAGCGAACGGTGATAGCATTGATAGGTCTACAATGGGAACACATGCGAAATCTACCGTCTCTTTTTGGCACAAGAATGACCGATACGGCACAAGGACTCAAACTTTCACGCACATGTCCATGGTCTATGAGATGTTTTCCTTGACTTCGTAATTCTTTGGTTTCTTCGGGGTTGACACAATATGGAGCCTTGTTCGGAAGTGGTGCTCCGGGGATGAGGTCGATGCGGTGCTCGATGCCTCATAGTGGAGGTAGACCCGGAGGTAGCTTATCGGGGAAAACATCTTGGAATTCATGCAATAGAGAAGATAACACCAAATGTATATTGTGAGAGGTGTTAGTTTTTGGTGCCTCGTCCTTGCACAAAAGGACATAGTGCATGACACTTGATGGGTTCTCACACACTTCTCTCATCTCACATTTGGTGGCAAATAGGACTAAGTTCTTCTTGTCGCTCATGGAGGCACTCAATTTGGGCTTGTGGCACTCACTCTCTTTTTGGTGGTTCGCTCTCTCACTATTCTCTCCACGATGGGTGGCTTGCTTGTCGGTGATCACTTGGCTTGGAGACATAGGTCGTAGCACATACTCCTTCCCTTTCAACTTGAAGCTATAGTGCTTTGTACGCCCTTTGTGGATGATGCCTCGGTCAAATTGCCATGGCCGTCCAAGAAGGAGGTGGCAAACGGACATTGGAAAGACATCACACTCCAAAGTGTCTTCATAAGCTCCGATCATGAAGGAAACTTGTACCCTATGCTCGACTTGGATAGTGTCGGAGTCGCTTAGCCATTGAACATTGTAGGGTTGCAGGTGCTTCATTTTGATCAATTTTAGATTGGAACATAATTCTTCACTTGCTAAGTTATGGCAACTCCCTCCATCGATGATAACCTTGACGGACCTTCCATTGATGTCGGCCTTGGTGTGGAAGATATGGCATCTTTGGTCTTCGTCTTGTTGATGTTAAAGAGTCAAGACCTTGGAGACAACGAGAGTGGGGCTCGAATCTTCGTCACAAAATACTTGATCATCTTCATCTTCGTTCACACGCCGGTGCATGGGCACTTGCTCAAGGGCTTCCATCTCCTCTTCACTCTTGAGACATAGGTTCCGTTGTCGTTGAGGATCATGGTGCGCTTGTTGGTACATTCATAGGACTTGTGGCCTCGGCCGCCGCATGTGAAGCATTTGAAGGAACTTGTCTTGACGGTCTCATCGGTTGGGGTAGATGATGATGAAGCTCTCGACTTGAAGTTGCTTGTGGTAGGAGGACGACTCGAGGTTGTCGAAGTTTTCTTGAAACTTGACTTGTCGCCGTTGCTTGTAGATGGCTTGGTTTAAGTAGAAGGTGTTGGAGTCGTTGAAGCTTGGGTGTTCGAGAAGACATAGGACTTGGATGAGAGCTTAGCATACTTGAAGTTCCGCCTTGGTAGCTTGATGCACTAGCTCGATGAGGTTCGAGTATGGTTGGAAGTCGGCGATCTTCTTGATATGATGATTTAGCCCATTGAAGAAATGTGCCATAGTTTGCTCGTCATTTTCCATGACATTGGCTCGTATCATGGCAATCTTCATTTCCTTGTAGTATTCTTCAATGCTCTTGGTTCCTTGCTAGAGGAGTTGGAGTTTCTTGAAGAGGTCGCAGTTGTAGGTTGGCACGAAGCGTGCTCTCATGACATCCTTCATTTGCGCCCAAGTTGTGATGGGTTGTTCACCTCTTGCCGCTCGGCGCTCAATGACTTGTTCCCACCAAATGAGGATGTAGTCTTGTAACTCAAGGGATGCCATCACGATCTTCTTATCTTCCTCATAGTTGTGCAAGCGGAAGATTTTGTCAACCTTCAATGCCCATGAAAGGTACTCTTCAGGATCATTGCTTCCATTAAACTTGGGCATGGTGAACTTTAGCTTGCATTATCGTTGCTCATCATTGTGTTGGGGTCGGGGATGGTGACGTCCTTGACGAGGAGGATTGGCTCCCTCAACTTGCTCTTGTCTTGGGGGATATCTGTTGTCTTCTTGCTCTTGGTGAACTTGAGGTTCTTGTCTAGCTTATATAGGAGCTTGTCGAGCTTGACAATGTATGCGAGCTTGATATATTCTTTCATGAACTTCATCACGAAGCGCTTCTTGGTTCTCACGAGCTTGTCGGTTGCACGTGCCTACGGCTAGGCTTGAATCTCGGAGGGCACGTTGTGCCTCAAGTGCTTGAGCTTCGCGTAGTTGTTGTTCTTGACGTTGTGTTTCGACATCTTGTGCATCTTGGTGTTGGCGCGCTCGCTCTTCCTCTTGTTGTTGGCGTAGGCGTTGCCGCTCTTGTGCTTGCACGATAGTAGCTTGGTTTTGACGGTGTCGATGTTCTTGTGCGCGAGCTTGCTCTTGAGAGATGGTGTCATGTAGCGGGTTGTGGTTGGCGTGATGGTCTTGGCGCGCGGCACGACAAAAAGTGTTTGATGTCGGAGTACTTGAGCCGGACTTTGCTTATCTTTCATCTTTTGCTTAAATGGTTGTTTGGCTCTTTGTCTTTTGAGCTCTTTTCTCATGCAAAACTTCACGAACCAGGATAGCAATTGTGTATATGTGATGACAACCTTGTGACACTGGAGATGATACCAAGATATGCACGACTATGATATGGTATGTATGACATGGGAAGTATGAACACTAATGTGCACAAGTCACACTGCCGGCAATACTCAAAGGCTAGTCTCGATGGGTAAGGTACGCAAATATGGGCTATGTGGTTATCAATGTAATGGCAAGGAGTAGACAAAGATGTCGTCGAGATTATCGTCCATGGTATGTCGGGTGTAGGCAAGGACGAATGATGATGAGGTTGTTGCCGAGTCTGTGGCGAAGATGAGTGGCGGTGATGTTGATGTCGAACCGTACCTAAATAGCCAAAACACAATAGGACACGGGAACCGCAACTCAAATTCTCAAAGCAAAACGTGTCAAAATTCTTGGGGTTGGTAGCGGGTAAGCGATGGTGGTACTATGAGGAAGTGGTGGTGTTATGCTGTGTTGTATGTGGGCACTGGAACAAAATTTGGCGGTGGATGGAAGTGTTGCTGTCAGGACCGGATGTCCGGGCTTGAGGGCTGGATGTCCGGGCTGGAGGGCCGGATGTCCGGGGTGGTTGGATGTCCGGGCATCGGGTCGGATGTCCGGGCTCGGGATCCGTGGATGAACTCGAGGAACTCCGCGTGGAGAGGTCAAATCCGGGGCAAAATTAGGAAGATTTTGTGGATGGAATTTGGGGAAAAGATGGGGGAAAGCTAGATCTACCTGCTACACATGAAATCCGTGGATCAAATCCAACAAAACTTCATCACACCAACAAATCACAAAAAAAATTTGGGGGGCTATTTTTGTGGGGAATTTTCGAATTTGGGACAAAATCAAGAAAACAAGGCTAGAAAACAAAGGGGGGAGGCTCCGAAATAGTGATCAGTGTGGCTCTTGATACCAAGATGATGTAGGGTGGAGCCCTAGATGGCCGATCTTTCACGAAAGGAGCGGATCCCAACGAGGAACACGAAGAATGCGAGGGGGAAACAAGGGGAAACACAAGGGGAAACACGAGAGTATCACTCAAACCAACAAGATACGGTCACACATGTGCTAGATCCTCGAAACACAAAGAGATACACGATCCACGATCGACAAGGGACGATACACAGGGTAACCAGTTCTTCTTCGTGAGGATGTCTTGATGGGGCCACCCGAGAGGGGGTCTTGAATCCAATGTGGATCTTCTCCGAAGAGGGGCCGCGGTCTCTCTCGAGGAGTAGATCCGTATGGATGAGCGAGGCTCTATCTCACAAATGAGCTATCACAACGCTTACCCTAGAAAGAGGGAGGAGGAGGAGTATATATAGTCTAGGTGGGCGAAGGGGTACATGGGCCTCGGGCCCTTACACTATCCGCACACAGGGGAGGCCAGATGTCCAGGCGTCGGGCCGGATGTCCGGGCCCTCGCAAGTTGCGGGATGTCCGGGCTGGCGCCGGATGTCCGCGCTGTCGGGGCCAGCCTTGACGCTTTCTGGATAGACGGGGTCCGGATGTCCGGGCGATGGGCCGGATGTCCGGAGGCTCGGGGCGGGCCGGATGTCCGGGCTGGGGGTCCGAATGTCCGAGCTAGCGGGGTCGGCCTTGGTGCTCTCTGGATAGAGGGTGCCGGATTTCTGGGCTGGGGCCGGATGTCCGGGGCCTATAGGTGCTTCGCGGCTGGCCGGCTTGTGACGCCTGGATAATTAGGCTACAGTAATCCCCCATTAATGATGCCACATCACCTGTGTCATTGTAGTTAATCTTGGGTTAGTTCAAAAACCGATTCAAAATTCAAATTCAAAATCAAGTCAAACAATTAAAGTTTTCAAAAGTCAAAACTAAAATGTTCTCAATGTGACAAATAAATCATGGATAATACTGGTGGAGAAACCACACTTTTATAAAATGTTTAAATACTCTAAAATGAATAAAACAGTAGCAAATACAATTATTTAAATGCCTTTAAATAATAAACAATTTCAAAACCGAATTGTCATAAGTATTAAACTATTGTGGCAGTGGCATAATTTGTAGCATCTATTTAGGTGCCACTTTGGTATTTTACTAAAACTAAAATAAAAGGAAACTAAAAGAAAACAAAAATAGAAAAAATTAATAAAAAGTAAAAGAAACCGAAGAGAGGGAAAAGAACCCCCGCTTCCCCCACTGGGCCTCGACCCAGCCGGCCCAGTCGGCCACCCCACCTGGCCCAGGCCGACCCCACTCCCCCGTAACTCCCTGGGCGGCCAAACCCTAATCCCCCAACGCACCCACTCGCCCCACTCCCCCACCCACGTCGCACCCTCCCCTGATCCCGATCTAGATTGGGGCATCACCCGTCGCCATCGTCTGAGGACCCCGCCGGAGGCCACCTCGCGGGAGCCACCCCGCCGGATCGCCGCTCGCCTCCCCGTCGCCTAGTCGTAACCGTCCTCCTCCTCAACCCCCACTGCCTAGACCCCATGGCCCCATGGTGAGGCCCCGACATCTCCTCCTCCTCCCCTACTCGCAACGGCACCCCGCGCCCGACGCCGCCTCTGTCGGCGCGCTCACCGCGCCTGCCCGTGGCGCGTCCCGCGGCCCCTGCTCGCCGCTGCTGCTGCGCGCCCCGCTAACCGCACTCGCCCCTGCAAGCCTCGCCCTGCTCGCAACCCGCGCCGCTGCCCCCGCCCTTCAATAGCGTCCCGTCTTCCCTGCACGCGCGCCCACTGTCCCTGTTCGCGCGCAGCTGCACCCCCTTCACCATCGCTGCTGCCTTGTGCCGCTACTGCCCCGCGACGCTGCCTTGCTCCACGCACGCCCTCGGGCCACCTCGTGCTCCTCTCGACCCGCGGGCATCGCCGCTGCCCCGCTTCTTGTCGCTGCACCGGCCGCCGTTCTTGCCGCTCGCGCACACCCGACCGCGGCGGCCCCGCTCGGCCTCTCCCTCGCTCAGCTGCCTCTCCCTCCCCGCTAGCCCCTGCCGGTGGCCTCGCCGTGGCCGGGCCCCGCGCCCGCTGGCCGCGTCGAGGCCGGCGCCCACACCCCCACTCCGGCCCCGTTCCAGCCTCGCCTCGTTACTGGGCAGGGCTGCGGCTTCGCTCGCACCTGCCTGCCTGTATGCCCTTTAAGGCCCCTGTGCCTATGACCAGTGGGCCCACGCCCCAGAACGAAAAAAAGAATTAAATAAATAAATAAATAAATAAAATTAATTAAGATATTAATTAATTAATTAATTAACTTAACTAATCCTGATTAGATTAATCTAATCACTTAGTTTAGTTAATTAATCTATTAGGTTAGTTAGTAGTCAATGACAGCTGGGACCCACACGTCAGTTTGACCCAGTCAACGCCCTGTTGACTGCTGATGTCATGCTGACCTCATGATGATGTCAGCACACACTATTCTGGATAATGTTGATTTAAAATAATTAAATAAATTCTAAAAATAATTAAAACTTTAGAAAATCATATAAAATAATCCGTAACTCGGATAAAAAAACTTTGTACATGAAAGTTGCTCAGAGCGATGAGACGATTCCGGATACGCATCTCGTTCGTCCGCCACACATCCCTAGCATAGCAAACATGCAACTTTCCCCCTCCGGTTCATCTGTCCAAAAACGCGAAACACCGGGAATACTTTCCCGGATGTTTCCCCCCTTCGTCGGTATCACCTCCTACCGCGTTAGGGCACACCTAGCACCGCTCATTGTCATGTCATGCATCGTCATGCTTATGTATGCATTATACTTATTGTTTCTTCCCTCTCTTCTCTCGTTAGACATCGAGACCGACGGCACTGTTACCCAGTACGACTACGGTGTTGATGACCCCTCCTTCTCGGCTAAGCTTCCAAGCAAGCCCCCCCTTGATCACCTGATATCGCCTATTCTTCTCTCTACTGCTTGCATTAGTGTAGTGTAGCATGTTAGTGCTTTCCGTTAATCCTATCCTGATGCATAGCATGTCCTTGCTACTATTGTTGTTACCTTTACCTGCAATCCTACATGCTTAGTATTGGATGCTAGTATTCCATCTGTGGCCCTACATTCTTGTCCGTCTGCCATGCTATACTATCGGGTCATGATCACTCGGGAGGTGATCACGGGTATATACTTATATACATAATGTATGATACTTGTGGTGACTAAAGTCGGTTCGGCTCATAGAGTACCGGCGAGTGATTCACGGATTGGGGGATGAAAGGACCTTTGTCCCGACGGCCCTCAGGGTGGATCTTTGTGGCGGAGCGACATGGTAGGTTGAGACCACCTAGGTGAGAGGTGGGCCTGGCCCTGGTCGGTGTCCGCGGTTACTTCATAATAACACGCTTAACGAGATCTTGGTATTTGATCTGAGTTGGGTCGTTGACCTTATACGCACTAACCGCCACGTGGGACAAGATATGGGCAACCGGTGTCGTGGTATAAGCCGAAGCCTTCATGACATCAGTGACTGAGCGGCGCGCGCCGGATTGGACTGGAACGCCTGCTCTTGTATTAGGGAGGCTAGGTCTGCTTCCGGTCGCGTTCGCAACGTGCAGGTGTGCAATGGGCGATGGGCCCAGACCCCTACATCGTATGATTTAGACCGACGTGCTGACCTCTGTGTTGTGCCTAGGTAGGGCTGCGACGCGTTGATCTTCTGAGGCCGGGCATGACCCAGGAAATTGTGTTCAGCCAAAGGGGATCGAGCATGTCGAGTAATGTGGTGCACCCCTGCAGGGAAGTTTATCTATTCAAATAGCCGTGATCTTCGGTAACAGGACGACTTGGAGTTGTACCTTGACCTTATGACAACTAGAACCGAATACTTAATAAAACACACCCTTTCAAGTGCTAGATACAACCCGGTGATCACTCTCTAACAGGGCGACGAGGGGAGGATCGCCGGGTAGGATTATGCTATGTGATGATACTTGGTGAACTTACCATCTACTCTCTTCTACATGTCGCAAGATGGAGGCTGCCAGAAGCGTAGTCTTCGATAGGATTAGCTCCCCCTCTTATTCTGGCATTCTGTAGTTCAGTCCACCGATATTGCCCTTTACACATATCCCCATGCATATGTAGTGTAGATCCTTGCTTGCGAGTACTTTGGATGAGTACTCACGGTTGCTTTGCTCCCCCCTTTCCCCCTTTGTATACCTGGTTGTCGCAACCAGATGTCGGAGCCCAGGAGCCAGACGCCACTGTCAACGATGACTCCTACTACACCGGAGGTGCCTACTACTACATGCAGGCCGCTGACGACGACCAGGAGTAGTTTAGGAGGATCCCAGGTAGGAGGCCTGCGCCTCTTTCGATCTATATCCCAGTTTGTGCTAGCCATCTTATGCCAACTTGTTTAACTTATGTCTGTACTCAGATATTGTTGCTTCTGCAGACTCGTCTATGACCGAGCACTTGTAATCGAGCGCTCGAGGCCCCTGGCTTGTATTATGATGCTTGTATGACTTATTTTATTTTTAGAGTTGTGTTGTGATATCTTCCCGTGAGTCCTTGATCTTGATCGTACACGTTTGCGTGTATGATTAGTGTACGATTGAATCGGGGGCGTCACAAGTTGGTATCAGAGACGACTGCCTATAGGAATCCCCCTTCCACACTCCTTGGTTGAAGTTTAGTCTAGTCAATGAAAACTGTTTTACTAACATGGCTGTGCGGCCCACGGGCCCACGTCGCCATTGGGTGGTATTAGGATCTTTTATTTCTCAAACTATACTCCATGACTCTAATCTCTCTTCTATTCGGATTAAACGATTTACTAAACTCTGACTCTAGGTTCTCGTAACCACTTCCTCTCGGAGAGCCCCACACTGAAGATGATTGCTCGGTGCACCAAAGGTTTCCAAAGATACTCTCCGATGTTCTCTCGAGGCTTTGTGTCATTGCTATAGCAATTCCCTTCCATCGATAAACCCTTATGGATAACCATGTGCACTTGCCATTGATAAAATCATTCCCCGTTGATCTTCTTATCGCAAGATACCCCGAAATTCTTGCTATTGTTCCGAGGTTACTTGGTGCCTACTGCCTTGCAGTTCTTGCCACATGAATACCCCCTACGGATAATTGCTCACGCTTACAGAGACCAGTTCTTTCCCCATTGTTCTTATGATTCATAAGATACGTGGAAATACTATCTGATCTTTCGATAATCCTCTGCCCGCTATTGCTCTCCAAATACTTGTCTTTTGGCATTATGGTTGCATTCCATATGTCTGGCAATATTCATTAGTCTCCTTTGACACCGTCATTTTGATCCTATTGATTCAATATGAGTGCGAATGCACGCAATCATCGATTGATCCTTTTAAATTATATTTCTGGCTCAGATGTCATTTTGAACATGAACTGGATCTTGGCCAATCAAATTGTTGTCGATTTTACCCCTAAGCTTACTCAACTTATCCATCCTTAATTAGAGTGTTTGCTTCTGATCTTTTGATGGGGAAATCATAATTCCTTTACATGTGAGCTTTGAATTAGTCCGTTGCTTCTCTTACATGTGAGCTGACAACGACCAGGAGTAGTTTAGGAGGATCCCAGGCAGGAGGCTTGCGCCTCTTTCGATCTGTATCCCAGTTTGTGCAAGCCATCTTATGGCAACTTGTTTAACTTATGTATGTACTTAGATGTTGTTGCTTCTGCTGACTCGTCTATGATCGAGCACTTGTATTCGATCCCTCGAGGCCCCTGCTTGTATTATGATGCTTGTATGACTTATTTTATTTTTAGAGTTGTGTTGTGATATCTTCCCGTGAGTCCTTGATCTTGATCGTACACGTTTGCGTGTATGATTATTGTACGATGGGGCTTCACATGGCTGCTATGGACGATGCTCCAGGGGCCGGATATCCAGGGTCATGGCCAGATGTCCGGGGCCTAGAACCTGTTCTTGAATCCTTCCGTTGGTTCTATTCGTCCGTGAACTTGGAGGCTTGTCCGTCTTCACGTGCATCTTCGGGAGGGTCCTCTTGATACCTAATCATGCACAACATCTCGGACTTAGGTAGTAGCCATGTCTCGAGTGGATCATACGTGATATCACTAAGGAAGGAAGTCACCTCGGTCTCGAGAGCTCTAGCTCATGCTCGTGTCATGGGTCCGCTTGGCACTTGGTGAGACGATGGTAGGTCCATGGGGATGACCATAGGATGCTCCGCATCACCAAGAATTCATGCTTTACATGGTCTATCTCCCGCCGCGCTACTACCCTCACTTTCTTACCAGTAGATGCATTATTCTTAAATTATAAAGTACATAATAGATCTTCCTCATTACGTTTATGCACAAGGAATTTTTTAGGGCATCCCGAATGGTGAAAGATGGCTCATCGGCGCGATCAACTTACCCTGAAAGTTGATTTCACGGGCTATCCCCCAATGTTTTATCCACAAATGGACCACAATTTGTCCATAGGAACTCTATTTGAGTTCCGTCACCGGCCAAAACAATCACAACTAAGCGTGGTACGCGTCCATCATCCTCTTTGTTGGCGTCGACAACATTTCGGGGGCCGGATCAAGGTTGAAAAATAGAGTTTCGGATGATTTTATCTTTGATGTGTACTCTACCACCCTTTTGTGAGCTCACCCATGGACAGATATATGGACAATAACATATAGAGCAATGCACCATCCTTCCATTTTCAAACCGGAAAGACAACAGGTTCAGTCAGGATAGAAGGAGGAGGCTCCTCGTTGCATCGAAACCCAAGAATTCATGCTTTAGTCTTTCGCCCGCCCCGCTGCCAACCTCAGTTTTTCACCTGCAGATGCATTATTCTTAAATGATAAAGTACATAACAGATCCTCCTCATTATGTTTATGCACACAAAAAATTATAGGGCATCCCGAATGGTGCAAGATGGCTCGTCGGCGCAATCAACTTACCCTGAAAGTAGATTTCACAGGCTGTCCCCCGATGTTGTATCCACAAAAGGACCACAATTTGGCTATACGAACTCCATTTGAGCTCCATCAACGGCCAAAACGATCACGACTAATCATGGTACGCGTCCATCACCCTCTTCATCGGCGACGACAACATTTCGGGGGCCGGATCCTGGTTGAAAAACCGAGTTTCGGATTATTTTATCTTTGACGTGTACTTTACCACCCTTCCGTGAGCTCACCCACGGACATATATATGGACAATAAAATCTAGAGAAATGCACCATCGTTCCATTTTCAAACCAGAAAGACTACATGTCCAGTCAGGAGAGAAGGAGGACGCTCTTCGTTGCATCGAAACCCAAGAATTCATGCTTTACATGGTCTATCGCCCGCCCCGCTACCACCCTCACTTTTTTTACCAGTAGATGCATTATTCTTAAATGAAAAAGTACATAACAGCTCTTCCTCATTATGTTTATGCACACAAAAAATTATAGGGCATCCCGAATGGTGCAAGGTGGCTCGTCGGCGCGATCAACTTACCCTGAAAGTGGATTTCACGGGCGGCCCCCCGATGTTTTATCCTTAATAGGACCACAATTTGGCCATACGAACTCTATTTGAGCTCCATCATCGGCCAAGTTGATCACAACTAAACGTGGTACGCATCCATCACCCTCTTCGTCGGCATCGACAACATTTCGGGGGCCGGATCCAGGTTGAAAAACTGAGTTTTGGATGATTTTATCTTTGACGTGTACACTACCACCCTTCTGTGAGCTCACCCACGGACAGATATATGGACAATAACATATAGAGGAAAGGACCATCCTTCCATTTTCAAACCGGAAAGACTACAAGTTCAGTCAGAACAGAAGGAGGAGGCTCTTCGTTGCACCGAAACCCAACAATTCATGCTTTTACATGGTCTATCGCCCGCCCGACTACCACCCTCACTTTTTCACCAACATATGCATTATTCTTAAATGATAAAGTACATAACAGCTCTTCCTCATTATGTTTATGCACACGAGAAATTATAGGGCATCCCGAATAGTGCAGGATGGCTCGTCAGCGCGATCAACTTACCATGAAAGGTGAATTCACGGGCCGTCCCACTGTGTTGTATCCAGAAAAGGACCACAATTTGGCCATACGAACTCCATTTGAGCTCCATCACACGCCAAAATGAGCAGAACTAAACATGGTACGCGTCCATCACCCTCTTCACCGGTGTCGACAATGTTTCGGGGGCCAGATCCAGGTTGAAAAACCGAGTTTTAGATGATTTTATCTTTGACGTCTACTCTACCACCCTTCTATCAGCTCACCCACGGACAGATATATTGGCAATAACATATAGAGGAATACATCGTCCTTCCATTTTTAAACCGGAGAGACTACAGGTTCAGTCAGGAGAGAAGGAGGAGCCTCCTTGTTGCATCGAAACCCAAGAATTCATGCTTTACATGGTCTACCGCCCGCCCCGCTGCCACCTTCACTTTTTCACCAGCAGATGCATTATTCTTAAATGATAAAGTACATAACAGCTCTTCCTCATTATGTTTAAGCACACTAAAAATTATAGGGCATACCGAATGGTGCAAGATGGCTCGTCGGCGCGATCAACTTACCCTGAGAGTTGATTTCACGGGCCGTCCCCCGATGTTTTATCCACAAAAGGACCAAAATTTGGCCATATGAACGTGGTATGCGTCCATCACCCTCTTCGTCGGCGTCGATAACATATCGGGGGCCGGATCCAGGATGAAAATCGAGTTTCGGATGATTTTATGTTTGACGTGTACTCTACCACCCTTTTGTGAGCTCACCCACGGACAAATATATGGACAATAACATATAGAGCAATGCACCATCCTTCCATTTTCAAACTGGAAAGACAATAAGTTCAGTCAGGACAGAAGGAGGAGGCTCCTCGTTGCATCGAAACCCAAAAATTCATGCTTTACATGGTCTATCGCCCACCCTGCTGCCAACCTCACTTTTTCACCAGCAGATGCATTATTCTTAAATGATAAAGTACATAACAGCTCTTCCTCATTATGTTTATGCACACAAAAAATTAAAGGGCATCCCGAATGGTGCAAGATTGCTCATTGGCGCGATCAACTTACCCTAAAAGTAGATTTCACGGGCCGTCCCCCGATGTTGTATCCACAAAAGGACCACAATTTGTCCATATGAACTCCATTTGAGCTCCATCACCGGCCAAAACGATCACAACTAATCGTGGTACAAGTCCATCAGCCTCTTCATCGGTGTCCACAACATTTCGGGGGCCGGATGCAGGTTGAAAAACCGAGTTTCGGATGATTTTATCTTTGACATATACTCTACCACCCTTCTGTGAGCTCACCCACGGACAGACATATGGACAATAACATATACAGCAATGCACCATCCTTCCATTTTCAAACCGGAGAGACTACATGTTCAGTCAGGAGAGAAGCGGGAGGCTCCTCGTTGCATCGAAACCCAATAATTCATGCTTTACATGGTCTATCGTCCGCCCCGCTACCACCCTCACTTTTTCACCATCAGATGCATTATTCTTAAATGATAAAGTACATAGCAGCTCTTCCTCATTATGTTTATGCACATGAAAAATTATAGGGCATCCCGAATGGTGCAAGATGGCTCGTCGGCACAATCAACTTACCCTGAAAGTAGATTTCACAGGCCGTCCCCCGATGTTGTATCCATAAAAGGACCACAATTTGGCCATACAAATTCCATTTGAGCTCCATCACCGGCCAAAACGATCACAACTAAACGTGGTACGCGTCCATCACCCTCTTCGTCGGCGTCGAGAACATTTCGGGGGCCGGATTCTGGTTGAAAAACCGAGTTTCGGATGATTTTATCTTTCACGTGTACTCTACCACCCTTCCATGAGCTCACCCAGGGACAGATATATGGACAATAACATATAGAGTAATGCACCATCCTTCCATTTTCAAACCGGAAGGACTACATGTTCATTCAGGAGAGAAGGAGGAGGCTCTTTGTTGCATCGAAACCCAAGAATTCATGCTTTACATGGTCTATCGCCCTCCCCGCTACCACCCTTGCTTTTTTACCAGCAGATGCATTATTCTTAAATGATAAAGTACATAATAGCTCTTACTCATTATGTTTATGCACACGAAAAATTATAGGGCATCCCGAATTATGCAAGATGGCTCGTCGGCGCGATTAACTTACCCTGAAAGTAGATTTCACGGGCCATCCCCCGATGTTGTATCCACAATAGGACCACAATATGGCCATACGAACTCCATTTGAGCTCCATCACTAGCCAAAACAAATCACAACTAAACGTGGTACGCGTCCATCACCCTCTTCATCGGCGTCAACAAAATTTTAGGGACCGGATCGAGCTTGAAAAACCGAGTTTCGGATGCTTTTATCTTTGATGTGTACTCTACCACCCTTCTATGAGCTCACCCAAAGACAAATATATGGACAATAACATATACAGAAATGCACCATTCTTCCATTTTGAAACTGGAAAGACTACATGTTCAGTCAGGAGAGAAGGAGGAGGCTCCTCATTGCATGGGAACCCAAAAATACATGCTTTACATGGTCTATCGCCCGCCCCGCTACCACCCTCACTTTTTTTACCAGTAGATGCATAATTCTTAAATGAAAAAGTACAAAACAACTCTTCCTCATTATGTTTATGCACACAAAAAATTATAGGGCATCCCGAATGGTGCAAGGTGGCTCGTCGACGCGATCAACTTACCCTGAAAGTTGATTTCACGGGCAGCCCCCCGATGTTTTATCCATAATAGGACCACAATTTGGCCATACGAACTCTATTTGAGCTCCATCATCGGCTAAACTGATCACAACTAAACGTGGTACGCGTCCATCGCCCTCTTCGTCGGCATCAACAACATTTCGGGGGCCGGATCCAGGTTGAAAAACTGAGTTTTGGATGATTTTATCTTTGACGTGTACACTACCACCCTTCTGTGCTCGACCACGGACAGATATATGGACAATAATATATAGAGGAAAGGACCATACTTCCATTTTGAAACCGGAAAGACTACAGGTTCAGTCAGAACAGAAGGAGGAGGCTCTTCGTTGCATCGAAACCCAACAATTCATGCTTTTACATGGTCTATCGCCCGCCCGGCTACCACACTCACTTTTTCACCAGCAGATGCATTATTCTTAAATGATAAAGTACATAACAGCTCTTCCTCATTATGTTTAAGCACACGAAAAATTATAGGGCATACCGAATGGTGCAAGATGGCTCGTCGGCGCGATCAACTTACCCTGAAAGTTAATTTCACAGGCCGTCCCCCGATGTTTTATCCACAAAAGGACCACAATTTGGCCATATGAACGTGGTATGCGTCCATCACCCTCTTCGTCGGCGTTTATAACATATCGGGGGCCGGATCCAGGATGAAAATCGAGTTTCGGATGATTTTATCTTTGACGTGTAATCTACCACCCTATTGTGAGCTCACCCACGGACAAATATATGGACAATAACATATAGAGCAATGCACCATCCTTCCATTTTCAAACTGGAAAGACAATAGGTTCGGTCAGGACAGAAGGAGGAGGCTCCTCGTTGCATCGAAACCCAAGAATTCATGCTCTACATGGTCTATCGCCCGCCCCGCTGCCAACCTCACTTTTTCACCAGCAGATGCATTATTCTTAAATGATAAAGTACATAACAGCTCTTCCTCATTATGTTTATGCACACAAAAAATTATAGGGCATCCCGAATGGTGCAAGATGGCTCATCGGCGCGATCAACTTACCCTGAAAGTAGATTTCACGGGCCATCCCCCGATGTTGTATCCACAAAAGGACCACAATTTGTCCATGCAAACTCCATTTGAGCTCCATCACCGGCCAAAACGATCACAACTAATTGTGGTACACGTCCATCAGTCTCTTCATCGGTGTCGACAACATTTCGGGGGCCGGATCCAGGTTGAAAAACCGAGTTTCAGATGATTTTATCTTTGACAAATACTCTACCACCCTTCTGTGAGCTCACCCACGGAGAGATATATGGACAATAACATATACAGCAATGCACCATCCTTCCATTTTCAAACCGGAGAGACGACATGTTCAGTCAGGAGAGAAGCGGGAGGCTCCTTGTTGCAGCGAAACCCAAGAGTTCATGCTTTACATGGTCTATCGCCTGCCCCGCTACCACCCTCACTTTTTCACCATCAGATGCATTATTCTTAAATGATAAAGTACGTAGAAGCTCTTCCTCATTATGTTTATGCACATGAAAAATTATAGGGCATCCCGAATGGTGCAAGATGGCTCGTCGGCATAATCAACTTACCATGAAAGTAGATTTCACAGGCCATCCCCCGATGTTGTATCCATAAAAGGACCACAATTTGGCCATACGAATTCCATTTGAGCTCCATCACCAGCCAAAGCGATCACAACTAAATGTGGTACGCGTCCATCACCCTCTTCGTCGGCGTCGAGAACATTTCGGGGGCCGGATTCTGGTTGGAAAACCGAGTTTCGGATGATTTTATCTTTCACGTGTACTCTACCACCCTTCCATGAGCTCACCCAGGGACAGATATATGGACAATAACATATAGAGTAATGCACCATCCTTCCATTTTCGAACCGGAAGGACTACATGTTCAGTCAGGAGAGAAGGAGGAGGCTCTTCGTTGCATCGAAACCCAAGAATTCATGCTTTACATGGTCTATCGCCCTCCCCGCTACCACCCTCGCTTTTTTACCAGCAGATGCATTATTCTTAAATGATAAAGTACATAATAGCTCTTACTCATTATGTTTATGCACACGAAAAATTATAGGGCATCCCGAATTGTGCAAGATGGCTCGTCGGCGCGATCAACTTACCCTGAAAGTAGATTTCACGGGCCGTCCCCCGATGTTGTATCCACAATAGGACCACAATTTGGCTATACGAACTCCATTTGAGCTCCATCACTAGCCAAAACAAATCACAACTAAAAGTGGTACGTGTCCATCACTGATGAGGACATCAATACCATTGTTTCACCCACAGCCCCTACTATTACATATAATGGACCAATTACTAAAGCTCGCGCACGCCAATTAAATTACCAGGTACTTTCGTTTCTTGGTAATGATTCTAATGTTCATGAGAATATGATGCTACCTAAATTGGATACATTTGTTTTGCTTACAAATGAAGGGCCTAGCTTGGAGAAGGATGAACATTAAAGCAAGAACAAGCATGGAGTTGATGGCATGCGCAAGGGGAACAAGAACGGAGTTACAATTGATGATTTCAGGACTTTGAAGCCACCATAAGGAGTGAATGAAGCCTTGGACGAAATATACAAGATGCCACTTCATAAATTTCGTCCAGAGGCTATTCTAGGTGCTGCATCACCTTATTATTGGGCCAGGCCCATGTAATTTCGAAATACATAAGTATAGGCTGTTTTTAGAGTTCGTATGTGTGGGGAAACAAGAGATAGGGTTGGTTTCGGACCCCTTCCCCAACGGCCACGAAATTCCCCCCTCTTCCTCCATATATACAGCCCTTAGGGCACTGTTTAGACTATGGGTTTTGTTTAGATTAAAAGTTCGCCATAGCTGCAACTTCGCGTACTTCGTTTGTGTTCAACGACCAGACCAAGGCGTCACAGAACCCCACCTTGATCAATAAAGCTTTCCTCTTATATTCGCAATATCCAGATTGCAATCTTAGTTTCTTGCTTGTTCTTTGTTTGCCTGCAGGAAACAGACCTTCGTGGTCAGGTTGATCATGCTCCGGCGTGGTCAATAACCTCTCGGAGTTGGTTTAGCGATTGCTAAGGCACGACGTCCTCGCACGTTCGTAGTCGGATCGTCAAAGTCGACTTCCTCCAAAGCGATAGCCACCATCTCATCGGAAGACGGGACACCTTTGCCTCTATCAAGTGGTATCAGATTTCCAGGTTGCTCGGTGAGATTTTAAAATTTTTCGTTGTTTAGATCGAGTCTGTTCTTCATACCTATAGTCCACGAAAAAGCCAAAAAAATTAGGGTTAGTTCATCCCATCCGAACCAATCTGAGCCTTTGCATAATCTTTTCTGTATTTGCTTTGTTGAATTTGTGGTTGCATCGTCGTGTCAAGTTGCTGGTCTTAGCGTATAGTCCTTTAGAGTTTCGAGTTCTGTTCACTGGTTGTCACGTCGCCGCTGCCATATATCACCACCTCATCATCATCATCGTTGCTGCCATATACCACCACCGCACCAACTTCATCACCGCTGCCATATACCACCACCACATATTCACCGCCAATCCGAGTCCATATACGCCACCACATATCCGCCGCCATCACGCCAATCCGAGTCCACCTGCAACATATATCCGCCACCAGTCCGAATTCCACCAGACTCCTCTCCGCCACCAGTCCGAGTTCCACCAGATTCATCTCCGCCACCAGTCCTATTCCGAGTCCAGTATTTTGTTACTCTGTTTTGGATATCCAGATCACGCCATACTCCGAGTCGTGACAGAGAAGGACTCCCCAACTTCCGTGCTACCCGCAGAAGAAAAATAGTTCCAGTTTCAAAAAAAACTAAGTCTGGAAAATTCTAGCTAGGCAGTTTTTAGGACATTTGTAGACTTTTTCGAAAAAAATTTGTTGCGGAGCAAAAAAAAATAAAAAAGTAAAAAAAAGAGGAAAAAAAGTGAAAAAAAGAAAAAAAATCAGAGTGTGCTCCTCCCTTGTTTACGTGCAGCTCCGTGATTTTGTTAGTGTTCTAGGCTCGCGCCTCTAGTACGGTCTAGCCTAGGACCACCACAGTACCATCGTTGATCGTTTATTCAACTTTGCATCTCTGAATTGATTATTGCTGACCCTTTTTGCTACCATATTATAAGCCTTCCCAGCTCCACATACATCTACATCGTGCGTTTGACTCTCCCTGGTAATCACTCTATCCAAGCTTTAAGAGTTTTGACTACATCGGTTGCCGATCACCGCCTGCTGCTGGGTAAGAACTGGTAAGAATTTGAGATTTGCTTGACGGATTTGTGACACCCGCCACCACCACCACCACCACTTGTTAGTAGTCTGTAGGATAATATTCTTGTGTGTTTCTATTGCTGCTAACCATGCCAGGATCACAAGCCGACGAGATTGATTGGGAGAACTTGACGAACAAGGAGCTTCATGATAAGTTTCAGCAAATGATGAGTGGACAGGTGGAGAATGTGTTAAACAGATTTGACGAGGCTATGGAGAAGATAGATGGCATGGAGAAGACGTTTGAAACAAAGCTCGATAACAAGTTTGCTGAATTGCTTTCGCGTTTTCCACCACCACCACTGGCTGCACCTGCCGCACGTCTGCAACAACAACAACGACTACCTCCACATCGGGAAACAGCCCTCCGCCGAGCGAGTCGTGTCCCTCTTCAGCCTGGCCAAACTGCTGGTGCTGTTGTTGATACTTCTGTGGCTCCTGCTGCTGATGTGGAGAAGGATGATTATGCGGGAGATTACGAGGATGAGGTTGATGAAAATCAGAACTACGTGCAACCACTAGCACCACAACCACCAGGTCGTCCACATGCAAATAATGGCAATGTTAGGGCTCCCCCTCAGGTACGAGATCATGATCATCTCCCTAAACTGAAATTGAATATTCCACCATTTGAGGGTAGATATGTTCCTGATATATATCTTACTTGGGAGTTAGAAACTGAACAACGATTTACATGTTTACAATATCCTGGGGAGAGACGTGTTCCTGCTGCTGTTTGTGCTTTCACTAGCTTTGCATGTGTTTGGTGGTCTGAACATTGTCGATTATATCCTGTTCCAACTACTTGGGCTGCTTTGAAAACTGCTATGCGTACTCGTTGGGTTCCACCATATTATCAACGTGAATTACTTCAAAAATTGCAGCGCTTAAAACAAGGAAAAAATTCGGTAGAAGAATATTATCATGAATTACAAACTGGCTTGATTACATGTGGTATTGTTGAGGAGAATGAAGCTATGCTTGCATGTTTTCTGGGTGGATTAAATAGAGAGACTCAGACCATTCTAGACTACAAGGATTATAATAATATCACTCGATTATTCCATCTTGCTTGTAAAGCTGAACGTGAAGTGCAGGATCAACAGGCATTGGCGCGGACTAACTTCTCTGCAGGTCGACCTTCATCATGGACACCACGTGCATCATCTACTTCCACACGTTCTGCTACACCGGCACCTCCGTTGGCTGCCACCTCCAACCGTGATACAATAAAGCAGGCACAATCACCACTATCTGCCAAGAGCGCACCTTCTAGGCCTGCAAAGAGCTCTTCTTCATCCATGGCATCAACAGGGCAAACACATGATATTATTTGTCGATGTTGCAAGGGTGGAGGTCACTATGCGAGAGAATGCCCATCTAAGCGTGTGATGATTGTTACTGAGGATGGTGGGTATGAGTCCGCTAGTGACTATGATGAGGAGACTTTGGCTCTTATTACACATGAAGAACATGGTGGACATGATTCTGATCATGAGACGCAATACATGGCTGCTGAAGATGCTGACAGGTATGAATGTTTAGTGGCTCAACGTGTTTTGAGTGTGCAGGTTACACAAGCAGAGCAAAATCAGAGGCATAATTTGTTCCATACAAAGGGAGTTGTGAAGGAACGTTCTATTCGTGTCATCATAGATGGAGGGAGCTGCAACAACTTGGCTAGCACGGAGATGGTGGAGAAGCTATCTCTCACCACAAGACCACATCCACATCCTTACTACATCCAATGGTTCAACAACAGCGGCAAGGTTAAGGTAACACGTACTGTTCGTGTGCATTTTAGTATCTCTACATATGCTGATTATGTTGATTGTGATGTGGTACCTATGCAAGCATGTTCCTTATTACTTGGTAGACCATGGCAATTTGATAAAAATTCTGTACACCATGGTAGAAACAATCAGTATACTCTTGTTCATAAGGATAAAAATATTACTTTGCTTCCTATGACTCCTGATTCCATTTTGAAAGATGATATTAATAGAGCTAATAAAGCAAAACAGGAGATAAATAAGAGTGAAAATCAGATTGTGGCAAAAGAATTTGAGCAACAAATGAAGCCTAATAATAAACCATCTAGTGTTGCTTCTGAAATTAAATTGAAAGTGCATGTTTACTTGCCACCAAATCTGATATTGATGAGCTAGATTCTAGCAAATCTGTTTGCTATGCTTTTGTGTGCAAAGAGGCATTATTTTCATTCAAGGACGTGCCTTCCTCTTTGCCCCCTGTTGTCACTAACATTTTGCAGGAGTTCGCTAACGTCTTCTCACAAGACGTGCCACCGGGATTACCACCTATTCGAGGGATTGAGCATCAAATTGACTTAATTCCCGGTGCATCGCTACCCAACCGTGCACCATACCGTACCAATCCAGAGGAGACGAAGGAGATTATGCGTCAAGTACAGGAGCTCCTTGACAAAGGTTATATACGCGAATCTCTTAGTCCCTGTGCTGTTCCTATTATACTAGTACCTAAAAAGGATGGTACGTCGCGTATGTGTGTTGATTGTAGAGGCATTAATAATATTACTATTCGTTATCGTCATCCTATTCCTAGGCTAGATGATATGCTTGATGAATTGAGTGGCTCTACAATATTCTCCAAAGTTGATTTGCGTAGTGGATACCATCAAATTCGTATGAAATTGGGAGATGAATGGAAAACATCATTTAAAACTAAGTTTGGTTTATATGAGTGGTTAGTCATGCCTTTTGGGTTAACTAATGCACCTAGTACTTTCATGAGACTAATGAACGAAGTTTTACGTGCTTTCATTGGACGATTTGTGGTAGTCTATTTTGATGATATACTGATTTATAGCAAATCTTTGGAAGAACATTTGGAACATTTGCGTGCTGTTTTTATTGCTCTACGTGATGCACGTTTGTTTGGTAACCTTGGGAAGTGCACCTTTTGCACCGACCGAGTATCTTTTCTTGGCTATGTTGTTACTCCATAGGGAATTGGAGTTGATAAAGCCAAGATTGAAGCTATTGAGAGTTGGCTGCAGCCCAAAACGGTCACACAAGTGCGCAGTTTTCTTGGACTCGCTTGTTTCTATAGGCATTTTGTGAGAGATTTTAGCACCATTGCTGCACCTCTCAACGAGCTTACAAAGAAGGATGTGCCTTTTGTTTGGGGTACCGCACAGGAAGAAGCCTTCACGGTATTGAAAGATAAGTTGACACATGCTCCTTTACTCCAACTTCCTAATTTCAATAAGACTTTTGAGCTTGAATGTGATGCTAGTGGAATTGGATTAGGAGGTGTGTTATTACAAGATGGAAAACCTGTTGCATACTTTTCTGAAAAATTGAGTGGGCCTAGTCTGAACTATTCTACTTATGATAAAGAATTATATGCTCTTGTTCGGACCTTAGAAACATGGCAACATTATTTATGGCCCAAGGAATTTGTTATACATTCTGATCATGAATCTTTGAAACACATTAAAAGTCAAGCAAAACTGAACCGTAGACATGCTAAATGGGTTGAATTCATTGAGACTTTTCCTTATGTCATTAAACACAAGAAGGGTAAAGAAAATGTTATTGCTGATGCCTTGTCTCGTCGTTATACTATGCTTTCACAACTTGACTTTAAAATATTTGGTTTGGAGACCATCAAAGATCAATATGTTCATGATGCTGAATTTAAAGATGTATTGCAGAATTGTAAGGAAGGGAGAACTTGGAACAAGTTCGTTCTTAACGATGGATTTGTGTTTCGTGCTAACAAGCTATGCATTCCAGCTAGCTCCGTTCGTCTTTTGTTGTTGCAGGAGGCGCATGGAGGAGGATTAATGGGACACTTTGGCGTCAAGAAGACAGAGGATATACTTGCTACACATTTCTTTTGGCCAAAGATGAGACGAGATGTTGAGCGTTTTGTTGCTCGCTGCACTACATGTCAAAGAGCTAAGTCACGACTCAATCCTCATGGTTTATATATGCCTTTGCCTGTACCTAGTGTTCCTTGGGAGGATATATCTATGGACTTTGTTTTAGGTTTACCTCGAACAAAGAAGGGGAGGGATAGCATATTTGTTGTCGTGGATAGGTTCTCGAAAATGGCACACTTTATACCATGTCATAAAAGCGATGATGCTGTTAATGTTGCTGATTTGTTCTTTCGTGAAATTATTCGCTTACATGGTGTGCCAAATACTATTGTTTCAGATCGTGATACTAAATTTCTTAGCCACTTTTGGAGATGTTTATGGGCTAAGTTGGGGACTAAGCTGCTTTTTAGTACTACTTGTCACCCCCAAACTGATGGACAAACTGAAGTAGTCAATAGAACATTGTCTACTATGCTTAGGGATGTTTTGAAGAATAACAAGAAAATGTGGGAAGAATGCTTGCCTCATATTGAATTTGCTTATAATCGTTCATTGCATTCTACTACTAAGATGTGCCCTTTTGAAATTGTGTATGGTTTCCTACCTCGTGCACCTATTGATTTGTTGCCTCTTCCATCTTCAGAGAAGGTTAATTTTGATGCTAAAGAACATTCTGAATTGATTTTAAAAATGCATGAGTTAACTAAGGAAAACATTGAGCGTATGAATGCTAAATATAAACTTGTTGGAGATAAGGGTAGAAAACATGTTGTGTTTGCGCCTGGAGATCTTGTTTGGTTACATTTGCGTAAAGATAGATTTCCTAATCTGCGCAAATCAAAGCTAATGCCACGTGCTGATGGTCCTTTTAAGGTGTTAGAGAAAATAAATGATAATGCATATAAACTTGAGCTACCTGTAGATTTTGTGGTTAGTCCCACTTTTAACATTGCAGATTTGAAGCCTTATTTGGGTGAGGAAGATGCGCTTCCGTCGAGGACGACTTCATTTCAAGAAGGGGAGGATGATGAGGACATCAATACCATTGTTACACCCACAGCCCCTACTGTTACATATACTGGACCAATTACTAAATTACCAGGTACTTTCGTTTCTTGGTAATGATTCTAATGTTCATGAGATTATGATGCTGCCTAAATTGGATACATTTGTTTTGCTTACAAATGAAGGGCCTAGCTTGGAGAAGGATGAACATTGGAGCAAGAACACGCATGGAGTTGATGGCATGCGCAAGGGGATCAAGAACGGAGTTACAAGTGATGATTTCAGGACTTTGAAGCCGCCATAAGGAGTGCATGAAGCCTTTGACGAAATATACAAGATGCCACTTCATAATATTCGTCCATAGGCTATTCTAGGTGTTGTGTCACCTTATTAATGGGCCAAGCCCATGTAATTTCGAAATACTACATCCCGAATGGTGCATCCCGAATGGCGCAAGATGGCTCGTCGGCACAATCAACTTACCCTGAAACTAGATTTCACAGGTCGTCCCCCGATGTTGTATCCATAAAAGGACCACAATTTGGCCATACGAATTCCATTTGAGCTCCATCACCGGCCAAAACGATCACAACTAAACATGGTACGCGTCCATCACCCTCTTCGTCGGTGTCGAGAACATTTCGGGGGCCGGATTCTGGTTGAAAAACCGAGTTTCGGATGATTTTATCTTTCACGTGTACTCTACCACCCTTCCATGAGCTCACCCAGGGACAGATATATGGACAATAACATATAGAGTAATGCACCATCCTTCCATTTTCAAACCGGAAGGACTACATGTTCAGTCAGGAGAGAAGGAGGAGGCTCTTCGTTGCATCAAAACCCAAGAATTCATGCTTTACATGGTCTATCGCCCTCCCCACTACCACCCTCGCTTTTTTACCAGCAGATGCATTATTCTTAAATGATAAAGTACAAAATAGCTCTTACTCATTATGTTTATGCACACGAAAAATTATAGGGCATCCCGAATTGTGCAAGATGGCTCGTCGGCGCGATCAACTTACCCTGAAAGTAGATTTCACGGGCCGTCCCCCGATGTTGAATCCATAATAGGACCACAATTTGGCCATACGAACTCCATTTGAGCTCCGTCACTAGCCAAAACAAATCACAACTAAACATGGTACGCGTCCATCACCCTCTTCGTCGGCGTCAACAAAATTTTAGGGGCTGGATCGAGCTTGAAAAACTGAGTTTCGGATGCTTTTATCTTTGATGTGTACTCTACCACCCTTCTATGAGCTCACCCACACACAAATATATGGACAATAACATATAGAGAAATGCACCATTCTTCCATTTTGAAACTGGAAAGACTACATGTTCAGTCAAGAGAGAAGGAGGAGTCTCCTCGTTGCATGGGAACCCAAGAATACATGCTTTACATGGTCTATCGCCCGCCCCGCTTCCACCCTCACTTTTTCACCAGCAGATGCTTTATTCTTAACTGATAAAGTACATAACAGCTCTTCCTTATTATGTTTATGCACACGAAAAATTATAGGGCATCCCGAATGGTGCAAGCTGGCTCGTCGGCGCGATCAACTTACCCTGAAAGTTGAATTCACGACCGTCCCCCAATGTTGTATCCAGAAAATGTTGTAGGGAGGAACCCTAAGTGGAGATCTTTCACGAATTGGAGGGCAAATCCCCAAGAACAAGATGAACACAAAGGGGAAAAACAAGAGGAACACTGAAGATCAAGTCCAAATCACACATCCACTAGACTCAATTCCACACAAGATCCACAAGGTACCTGAACAATCAAAGGGAAACAAGATACATGGTAGAGTTCATCCCAAATCCAAAGGATGGGGGCTTGATTATTTAGATAGATCCTTCCCCGAAGGGGTGTTGATATCCCTAGGGATCTTCTCCTAAGAGGTCTTGCATCCACACATGGATCTTCTCCTAGGAGGAATCCCACAAGGGGATGTACATGAGCTAAGCTCTAATGTCTAGATCTATTCTTAGCTAAGTCTAAATGGAAGAGGCAGAGGAGTATATATAGGTCCAAGGGATGAAGGGGTAAGCAGGGGCAAAATGGGGATTACATCGGCAAAGCCCGCAGCAACACTCAGGGGGCCCCATGTGCACGCGGTAAGTGGAGCCCGTGCGCATGGGGTATCCAGAGACCTCACGCATGAGCCCGCGCGCATGGGGGTCCGTGAGGCCCGTGGGCACGCTACACGCCCATGTGCATGGGGTCTTCAGGACTGCCAGCCTGGGAGGCCCGTGGGCATGGGGTCGGAGGGGCCTGTGCGCACGGGTTCGCCTGGGAGCTGCTGCCTTCTTCTTGGCGCTTCCTTCTCCTCTTCCAGGCTTCCCTCTTGGATGGTGTAGGTGTTCTCTTCTTCTTGGACTCCTCCTCGATGAATGTGTAGTTCTGCTCACACCTATGTATGCACACTAGAGAGGGGTCAAGTAGTATACCATCCTCGAAAGGTACAAGTGGACACGTGTAAAGGAGATGATTCACCTTTGTATGTATGAAGTAGATGTCGCACGTGTCACTTGCCAAATGGACTCTTGACATGGTGATGTCCATAGGATGCTCCGCATCATCCCCTCTCCCTTGGGAAAGATCCGACCTCGGATCAAAAACTAAATAACCATGGGAAAGAGATGATGTCGTCTTGTAGAAGTTGACGATCACCAAGCATTCATCATCTTGTAGCTCGAAATGTGCACTCTCCAATGTCGCACCATCTTGTAGTTCCTTCAAAAGGAGCAAATACAACAAACACTTGGAAAAACAAATATAGTTAGCACTAGTGGAAAACCAAGCATTCAAGAGGTGATTCACCCAACAAGTGTCATCATCAAGCATAGCATATGGTTTGACAAAGAAGCATATAAATTGAGCATAATCAAGGTCATCATGGAAATGAGCATGCAAATGGGAGGTCGAGATGCAAATATGTGTGACAAGTGAACAAGCATCTACCTCAAAGTCATAGCAAGAATGCATAAAGTGCTCAACAAAAGGTCTATGGTAGGCATAAGAATCATCCACAACACCAAATATAATGGTATGTCTACACACATGGGTCAAGTGCAAGACAATCCAAGCATAATGGGCATATGGTGTAGTGAAAAGCGCGTGGCACTCAACTCAATAGAAAGATCATTTGTTCATTATGTGTGAGGCAATCAAGTCAATCATGTGACAAGCAATTGGAATATGTGAAGAAATGACATTGTTGCAACCAAACATATGATAGGAGCAAGTAATCCAAGAACTAGATGCAACACACAAGGCACATATGTCATGAGGCATAGGAACGTTGCAATGATAAGTCGAAGCAAGATCGCTAGCATGTGGGCAAAGTGTCATGGTGCAAGCAACACATCAAGTATGATCGACAATATGAATGCTCAAGGTTTGGGTGTTCTCGAGATAGAATGATATCACCTCGAAAAGCATGTCCTTGTGCGTCCTTCACAATGCCGAAGTGGTAGAAAATGTGGTGTAGAAGTGAGTCATGGTTGAATGTATGAGGCTCGCTCTCAAGAGCTCGAATGGTCAACTCACGTAAAGTGGAAGTTGACACGAAGTCCAAGTATCCTACACATGCATAAAAGAAAGCAAACAACGTATGTGCATGGTAGATAAACACATCATCCATCCTGATGGTTCTCTTCTCTTGCACATAACCATTAGTAGCAAAGGTGCATGAATAATATGATGCGACAATATACATATTCATGTCACTAGGCATACGGTGCAAAGAGGGAAGATAAGCATGCTTCACAAGGAAAATGTCAAAATCTCCAAATATATGTGAGAATGCTATGGGGGCAATCTCATTAGCAAGACTAAAAGCATTATTGCACTCAATACAAGGCAAATCATCTAGCATGAGAGAGGCAACATATGGAGACATATGACAACACGTAATCGTAATCATGTGCAAAGCATGGAAACGGATGCCATCAACCGCATGAGATGAGCAAGTATGATTCATGGGTGATGCAACATAAGCAAAATATCAATCATGTCGTGCAAACTAGTGGAGCGAAGATGCAACACACTAGAGGAGATCATGGCAATCATGTCATGTGAGCAAACAATATGCATAGGGAATGCACATGACATATCGCAAGCACGAACACAATGCGAGATCAAAGTATCATCATAGGCATGGGGCACAAATGGAACATGGCAATAACAAGCAATATCTCCACCAAGCTTGCAAATACACATACAAGTATGAGAATCAAGAAACATGGGTAATGCAAAGCACGGGTCACAAATGCATGACAAAGGCATATGAATGATCATATCAAGCATAGTGAACATGCCAATATGGGAATAAAGTGAGAAGTGGTATATAACCCATAACCATGTGAGGGCCATGTAGAAGAGATGCACGAAGTCTTTGCGTGAAGGGAATGGTGGGAATGAGAATCCACGGAATCCCAAGTCATCATTGCTCTCTAGAGCTCGTTTTGTCAACTCATGGGATTGTGTAGTTGACGAGTATTCATGTGTACCTACACAAAAGAGACACAAACCAAAGAAAGTGTGTGCGTGGTAAATGTACACATCATCCATCATGATGTGTATGTGCATGTGAGTGTTAGCACAAGATAAGCATCGCTCAAAGAAATTTGAGGCATGGTAGAGAAATATGTCATCCATCATGAAAGAATAGTTATTGTGTTTAACATGATTGGGACGCAAATTATAGCAACTGTTTGGCACAACAATAGCATATTTATTCATGGGATGCATATGGTGCACACAATCATGGGAATCATGCAAAGTATGGGACGTAGCCAAATCTCCTAATGGGTATGAGGAAACTATGGGGGTCTCCTCATGAGCAATAGTGGAAGCATAATATGGAGAAAATTGACAACATGGCAAACAATGCATGTTCGAAGCTAGGTTGTCATGGCATGACATATGAGATAAATGATGCAAAGGAAGCATATCAGTATCATCACAAGAAAAACAAATGCCAATAACCATGGGCTTGTCATCTATGCCATATGTGCAAATTGGGTTTATTTTAATGGCATATGCATAGTCACTACGATGAGATTGCAAATAAGACATATGGGTGATCTCATGCATAGCATATGACAAGTCAAGCAGATTGTCAAACACGATGTGACCAAGAGAATGATCACAAGAAATCCTATGTAACATGGCATCACAACTAATAGACTCCACATGGAAATCATCAAACTCATCATAAATGGGTAAATCATCGCATGGGGAAATCATACTAGCATGAAGCATGGTAATAGGTGGGTCAACATCATGCAAGCAATCAATGTCAAGAATGTCCACTAGTGGGACTAGAGCATCACCTTCACCTATGTTACCTTTCTCATGTGGATCATCCCAAGGTCATCCCCATGGACCTACCTACGTCTCCCACGACACCACTTGGACCAATGACAAGAGCTTGAGCAAAGTCTATCGAAGATAAGGTGAACTCACTCCTCTCCGAACTACCACTTTCTACATATGAGACATGACTACTACCTCAAGCGGAGACCCTATGCATGATCAGGTACTTGGAGGAAGGCCATGGAGCAGCTACACCTAACGAACAAGACGGCGAGGACACCAAGTACAAGGAACGAGAAGAAGAGCAGCCTGGAAGTCTCCAGCCGTCGGACGATCGAGCATGACCGGATGACCGACGCCTGAAGCATTAGCCAGCCGACCAAGTCCCAGCCCGAAGACGCTCTGATGCGGAGCATCCTACGGTCATCCCCATGGACCTACTTTCGTCTCCCAAGAGACCATGTGGAACAATGATACAAGCTCGTGCAAGGGCTATTGCGAACGAGGTTAACTCTCTCCTTGTTGAACTCTCCTTTGACCCACTTGAGACATGTCTACTACCACAAACGGAGATGCTTTGTGTGCTTAGGTACCAAGGAAGCAACCAAGGAGAAGTTACGGTGAAAGATGGACAACGAGAGTATGGAGAAAATCTTCCCAGCGCAGAAATCCTGGTACAACCGCCCATGTACCGCCCAACTACCGCCCGACCAGTACAACCGCTCGACTACCGCCCAACTACCGGTCCAGCTTCTGTAATCAAGTGGTGCAAGGCCGGTACATCACCAGTTTGTCCCCATAACAGCCACCAGACCAGTACAACCACCCCAAGCACCGGTACAACTACTAAGCACACCCGGAAACACCTCCGGGAACCAGTGCCTGAGCTCCCAGCGGTACAACCGCCCCCATGACCGGTACTACCGCCCTACCTGTGTGCAGTGAAAGGGGTTTCACCCCATGTATCCCCAACTTACCCCTTGGACTATATATACTCGTCCCCTAGCTCCGCATTCAGGTTAGCATTGTGTTAGCTCATATGTGAGATAGAGCCTCCTCGTCCATCCGGATCTACCCCACCGTGAGGGACCGTCGCCTCTTCGTAGAAGATCCACTTGGATTTCAAGACCCCTAACGGGAAGACCTCAAGACCTCCTTATGGAGAAAAACCGGTTACCTGTGTATCGTCCTTTGTTGGATTCAGATCGTGTATCTCTTTGTGTTTCGAGGGTCTAGCATATGTGTGACCGAATCTTGCTGCTTGAGTGATTTCTCTCGCGTTTTCCCTCATGTTTCCCTCGTGTTCCTCGTGTTCTTCGTAGGATCCCTCCATTTCGTGAAAGATTGGGCCCCTAGGGTTCTACCCTACATCAACTTGGTATCGTGAGCCACGTTGATCACGAATTTGGAGTCTCCCCTACCGTTTTCTAGCCTTCTTTTGTTTGATTTTTGTCCTAAATTCCAAAATCCCCACCAAAAATAGGCCCTAATTTTTTTTTTGTAATTTGTTGGTGTGATGAAGTTTTGTTGGATTTGATCCATGGATTTCGTGTGTAGCAGGTAGATCTAGCTTCCCGGCAAGTTTCCCCGCCTTCCATCCACGAAATCTCTGCAATTTTGCCTCCGAAATCATCCATTTCCGCCCCAAGTTCATCCCGTATCCAGATCTACAAAACCGGTACAACCGGCCCCCGAGCTGGTACATCCGCTAACCCGTCCCCTGATACTTCTACCAGCCCAAAACTGGAACTCCAGGACGCTCCAGGAGCGGTACAACTGCCTGCTCAAGCGGTACAACCGCCCCTCCCAGTTTCCGCCTCTGCCGATTGACAGTTTTGACCATAGCTAATTCATCCGGACTCTGATTTTGACGTTCTTTAGCTCGTTTTGAAGCTATTGACATTCCCCATCCCACAAAAATACTTCCAACATCATTTGACTCCATCAAAGTTTTGGAACTTTGCCATCTTTGCCTAGGGCCTTCCCCACATCATCTGCTATACCAACACCGATTTCCACAACTTAACCCATTTCGTTTCCCATAGCATTTGTGGTTGCTTGAGTTGTGATTTGAGTCTCCTAATGCATTTCGCCTACCTAGGGACATTTGCTTCTTCTTCAACCACCACCACCACTACCACCATTTGACTTTGGTTTGGAGAATTTGAGTTGTGGTTCATCATTTTCTAGGGTGTTTCGGCTAACTAGGAACGGTTCGACATCGACATCACCGCCGCTCATCTTCGCCATGGACTCGTCATCAATGACGACCACTTCACCATTTTGACACCTCACCGTAAGCAAGAACGGTAACCTCCATATCATCTTGGTATCGTGATATACCATCGTTGTACATTCCTGCCATTGCATTGATAACCCCATAGACCATTTTGCGTACCTTTCCTATCGAGACTAGCCTTTGAGTATTGCCGGCAACGTTACTTGTGCACATTAGTGATCATACTTTCCATAGCATTCATACCATACCATCGTGGTGCATATCTTGGTATCATCTCTTGTGTCACAAGGTTGTCATATGCATACACAATTGCTATCTTCGTTCGTGAAGTTTTGCATGAGAAAAGAGCTCAAAAGAGAAAGAGCCATCCAAACTTTTAAGCAAAGAGGAAAAGATAAGCAAAGAGCTCATAAGCAAGAACCATAGCATCATACCACATTAAGATTGTCATACTCGATCATGTTGGATCATATCATCAGAATACCATACATATAACATACTTGGGATAGAAGTCATTGCATTTTTGCTTAGTAGGTTGTGCACATGTTTGGTATCCGCCTATTATGCAATCGTGCTAGCGTCTCTCTAGTGTTGTGCAACACGAGCATTTTCATGGATTCCACATTTTGGCTCATTCCTTGGTTGCACTACCCCATTTATCTATTTGCATGTGTGTTTCCGTGTACCCCTATCTTGCTATTGGTCTACTTATTGCTTTTGCAAATTTGTGAATCTTTTCCAACATTATTGAGGCTCACTAACAAGTGCATCAAATTTTGTGCCACCATCCTAATCGAGCTCCACCATAAGCTTTTACTTGTGTAGGTGTGAGAACCGACAAGAATTGGTACCAATTGTGCTATCTCCTTCTTACACATTTGAGAGATCATTGATCCATCTTCAACATCGGTCAAGGTACATTAGGTATAAGTTCTTCTCCTTCTCCCACTCACATATTTGCTTGGAATGATGGATAGGACAAGTACTTCTACCAACCCACTCTTCATCAAGCAAGACGACGGTATGTCCTCCTACATCACAAAGAGCCACCTCTTTAGTGCACAACGAGCTTTGCATCAAGAGCAACAAGCAATGAACGGACGCATCGCATCGACTTGCGACTCCCCAAGCTCGACGACCACAAACAAGAGAATGAGGCAAGAATGGACGAGATTCGTGCTTTGCTAGTCAATCATGTCTACTACACAACCTTCTTCTTGTAGACATTGTTGGGCCTCCAAGTGCAGAGGTTTGTAGGACAGTAGCAAATTTCCCTCAAGTGGATGACCTAAGGTTTATCAATCCGTAGGAGGCGTAGGATGAAGATGGTCTCTCTCAAACAACCCTGCAACCAAATAACAAAGAGTCTCTTGTGTCCCCAACACACCCAATACAATGGTAAATTGTATAGGTGCACTAGTTCGGCGAAGAGATGGTGATACAAGTGCAATATGGATGGTAGATATAGGTTTTTGTAATCTGAAAATATAAAAACAGCAAGGTAACAAGTGGTAAAAGTGAGCGTAAATGGTATTGCAATGAGTTGAAACAAGGCCTAGGGTTCATACTTTCAGTAGTGCAAGTTCTCTCAACAATAATAACATAATTGGATCACATAACTATCCCTCAACATGCAACAAAGAGTCACTCCAAAGTCACTAATAGTGGAGAACAAACAAAGAGATTATGGTAGGGTACGAAACCACCTCAAAGTTATTCTTTCCAATCAATCCGTTGGGATATTCCTATAAGTGTCACAAACAGCCCTAGAGTTCGTACTAGAATAACACCTTAAGACACAAATCAACCAAAATCCTAATGTCACCTAGATACTTCAATGTCTCCTCAAGTATCCGTGGGTATGATTGTACGATATGCATCACACAATCTCAGATTCATCTACTCAACCAACACATAGAACCTCAAAGAGTGCCCCAAAGTTTCTACCGTAGAGTCAAGACGAAAACGTGTGCCAACCCCTATGCATAAGTTCATGGGAGGAACCCGCAAGTTGATCACCAAAACATACATCAAGTGAATCACATGATATCCCATTGTCACCACAGATACGCACGGCAGGACATACATCAAGTGTTCTCAAATCATTAAAGACTCAATCCGATAAGATTACTTCAAAGAGAAAACTCAATCCATTACAAGAGAGTAGAGGGGGAGAAGAAACATAAGATCCAACTATAATAGCAAAGCTCGCGATACATCAAGGTCGTGCCAAATCAAGAACACGAGAGAGAGATGAAACACCTAGCTACTGGTACATACCCTCAGCCCCGAGGGTGAACTACTCCCTCCTCATCATGGAGAGCGCCGGGATGATGAAGATGGCCACCGGTGAGGGTTCCCCCCTCCGGAAGGGTGCCGGAACATGGTCCCGATTGACTTTTGGTGGCTACAGAGGCTTGCGGCGGCGTAACTCCCAATCTATTATGTCTTCGGAAGTTTTAGGGTACGTGGGTATATATGGGTGAAAGGAGTACGTCGGTGGACCTCCGGGCTGTCCACGAGGTAGGGGTGCGCCCTAGGGGGGTGGGCGCGCCCCCCCGCCCTCGTGGGCAGCCCGGGACTCCCCTGGCATGCGCTCCAAGTTTTTTTGGTAGCTTTCCTTCCAAAAATAACTTCTCTAGTTGATTTCATTCCGTTTCGACTCCGTTTGATATTCCTTTTCTTCGAAACGCTGAGATAGGCAAAAAAAACAACAATTCTGGGCTGGGCCTCCGGTTAATAGGTTAGTCCCAAAAATAATAAAAAAGTGGATAATAAAGCCCAATATTGCAAAAACAGTAGATAATATAGCATGGAGCAATCAAAAATTATAGATACGTTGGAGACGTATCAGTCAACCGCTCTTCTACCACTTCGTCCCACTCAAGACGGAGATGCTCAAGTCGACACTCCGACAACACCATCTCCGGCTCAAGTACTCCGACATCGAACATTCTTTGACGATCCGTGCGCCAAGACCGTCAAGCAAACCGTAATCCTCTACACGACTACGACTCTCAAGAGCAAGTTTGCGCGCAAGAACATCGACACCGTCAAAACCAAGCTACTTTCACGCAAGCACAAGAACGTTGACGCCAACACCAACACGAAGAGGAAGAGCGAGTGTGACAACACCAAGATGCACAAGATTCCATGGCAACACGTTAAGAACAATAACTACGTGAAGCTCAAGCACTTAAGGCACAACGTGCCCTCCGAGATTCAAGTCGAGCCGTAGCCATGCGCAACCGGCAAAATCGTGAGCAACAAGAAGTGCTCCGCGACAAAGTTCAAGAACGAATATATCAAGCTCGAGTGCAACTTCAAGCTCCTCAAGTCCCTCCACAAGCTCGACAAGAACCTCAAGTTCACCAAGAGCATGACGACAATGGAAATCCTCGACGACAAGACCAACATGAGGTTGACAATCCTCCATGCCGAGAGCAACATGAGATTGACAATCCTCCATGTCAAGGGCGTCATCACCCTCGACCATAACACAATGAAGAGCAACGCTACGGCAAGCTAAAATTCACCATGCCCAAATATTTCCGGATGCAATGATCCCAAAGTGTACCTTTCATGGGCATTGAAGTTTGACAAAATCTTCTGCTTGCACAACTATGAGGAAGAGAAGAAGATCGCTATGGCATCCCTTGAGTTCCAAGATTATGTCCTCATTTGGTGGGAACAAGTCATTGAGCGCCGAGAGGCAAGAGGTGAACCACCCATCACAACTTGGGCGCAAATGAAGGATGTCATGAGAGCACATTTCGTGCCAACCCACTACAACTGCGACCTCTTCAAGAAACTCCAACTACTCAAGCAAGGAACCAAGAGAATTGAAGAGTACTACATGGAAATGGATATTGCCATGATACGAGCCAATGTCACGGAAGATGATGAACAAACTATGGCACGTTTCTTGAATGGACTTAATCATCCTATCAAGAAGATCACCGACTTACAACCATACTCGAACCTCATCGAGCTAGTACATCAAGCTACCAAAGCGGAACGTCAAGTGCAAGATGACTTCAAGTATGCCAAGTACTCTTCCAAGAACTACGGCTTCTACAACACCCAAGCTTCAACAACTCCAACACCTTCTACATCAACCAAGCCTTCTACAAGCAACGGCGACAAGCCAAGTTACAAGAAAACTTCAACAACCTCAAGTCGTCCTCCTACTACAAGCAACCTCAAGCCGAGAGCTTCATCATCCACTCCAACCGATGAGACCGTTAAGACAAGTTCCATCAAGTGCTTCACTTGCAGCGGCCGAGGCCACAAGTCCTTTGAGTGTACCAACAAGCTCACCATGATCCTCAACGACGACGAAACCTATGACTCCATGAGTGAAGAGGAAATGGAAGCCTTTGAGCAAGTGGCCATCCACCGGCGCGTGAACGAAGATGAAGATGATCATGTCTTTTATGATGAGGATTCGAGCCCTGCTCTCGTTGTCTCCAAGGTCTTGACTCTTTAACATCAACAAGACGAAGACCAAAGATGCCATATCTTCCACACCAAGGTCGGCATCAATGGAAGGTCCGTCAAGGTCATCATCGATGGAAGGAGTTGCCATAACTTAGCAAGTGAATAACTATGCTCCAAGCTCCAATTGGTCAAGATGAAGCACCCACATCCCTACAAGGTTCAATGGGTAAGCGACTCCGACACTATCCAAGTCGAGCATAGGGTACAAGTTTCCTTCAAGATCGGAGCTTACGAAGACACTTTGGAGTGTGATGTCGTTCCTATGTCCGTTTGCCACCTCCGTCTTGGATGACCATGGCAATTTGACCGAGGTGTCATACAGAACGGGCGTACAAATCACTATAGCTTCAATATAAAAGGAGAGGAGTACGTTCTACATCCTATATCTCCAAGCCAAGTGATCGCCGACAAGCAAGCCACCCATCATGGAGAGAATAGTGAGAGAGCGAACCACCCAAAAGAGAGTGAGCGTCGCAAGCCAAAACTGAGTGCCTCCATGATGAGTGCTACCTCTTGAGCATGCGTTGGTTTTTCCCTTGAAGATGAAAGGGTGATGCAGCAAAGTAGCGTAAGTATTTCCCTCAGTTTTTGAGAACCAAGGTATCAATCTAGTAGGAGGCCACACGCAAGTCCCTCATACCTACACAAACAAATAAGAACCTTGCAACCAATGCGATAAAGGGGTTGTCAATCCCTTCACGGCCACTTGCAAAAGTGAGATCTGATAGAGATGATAAGATAATATTTTTGATATTTTTATGATAAAGATTGAAAGTAAAGATTGCAAAGTAAACGGTGCCAGAAATCTCTTGTTGTCGGGAGATTAATATGATGGAAAATAGACCCGGGGGCCATAGGTTTCACTTGATGAGGACATGACTACCTTGGATACGACCAAAAATATTGCATACATGCATATTTGTCAGGTGATTTCTAATGCAAACTATTCAATAGTCTATTTATGTTATCCAGAACAAAAATACTTCACACACTTTTGTGTTTTGTCTAATTGCAGGTGTATGGGACATTTGTACAATCCACATAGAAGATAAGGGAAAAGGAGATGTTTAGGTTGTGTTCAAAAATTCCTCTCATGTCACTTTTGGGCCAAGAGAAGATAGAGTCCAAGTCTCTCACGTGCTGGATTCAGATTCGGACTGCACAGATATACCTGACTCAAAACGCCAACAACTTTTTCATACAGACTCCGAATTGGGTGATTCTTTTTTTTTTGGAAACTAGATTTCGTGCTCTTTCCATCCCAATTGGATTCACCTTCAAATTCGTCCGGAGCGTTGAGTTACGGATGAAACAATCTGACGTTGCAGCAGAATCCGAGTCAAACTACAAGCCCAAAGGTGTTGCATCACCTCCACTTGGGCCCATGAGCCTTGTACGACCTAGGGTTAGTTTTAGGCTGCCTTGGGACGTCCTCCCACCTCCTTGGCTGCCACCCCTTGCTCCTATATAAGTAGATCCAACTAGTAGCTTTTTCCTGGGGATTTGTTTAGTTAAAAGTTAGCCATTGCAACTTCGTGTACTTCATTTGTGTCCAACGACCAGACCAAGACCGCTTCCGGATCCCCACCATTATCAATACTTCATATATATTTGCGATATTCAGATTGCTTTATCATATTCTTGCTCGTTCTTCGATTGCTTGCAGGAATAGACCTTCGTGGTCAGGCTGACCGTGCTTCCAGCATCGTCAGTAACCTCAGGAGATTGGTTTAGCGGTTGCTAAGGCGCAACGTCGTGCACGTTTGTAGTCGGATCGTCAAAGTCGTCTCCACCAAATCGATAGTTATCATCTCATCGAAAGAACGGGACCCTCACCTCTATCAAGTGGTATCAGTTTTCAGGTTGCTCGGTGAGAATTTCCAGTTTTCCTAGATTAGATTTATTTTCTTACCTATTGTCCAAGAGAAATCCACAAAAAAGAGTTAGATCTATTCATCCTTTCTCCAAGCCAGTCTGAGCCTTTGCAATTTTCTTTTCATTGCTTGCATAGTTGAATTATCGGTTGCATCATCGTGTCGAGTTGCTGGTCTTAGTGTCTAGGTCGTTTAGAGTTTCGAGTTCTGTTCACATTAGTCACGTCGCCGCTGCATCATTATCCCTTCTGCTGTCCACCACCCATCCATCAATTTCCTCCACGTGCTACCCACCGTTCATTGTCATAATCATAGTTGAGATCGTTCCCATTTTCGCTTGATCTAATCTACATCTTATCTAGTTTGTTTTGGAAATAGGGAGAGAGAAAAAAAAGATAGAGAAAAAAAACGAGAGAAAAAAAAGGTAAAAAAAAAGTCAGAGAAAAAAAAAGAAAGGAAAAGAAAAAAAGTGTGAGAAAAAAATGAGAGGAGAAAAAAAAACAAAATTCGGATCTATCTAGACTCAATCTTGTAGTTGAATTCGGATTGGAATCTGTTTTGTGCACTGTTCAGTAAAACAGGCATAACTTCTTCATATGAAGTCTGTTTTGGCTCCGCGAGTACTCAAATGAAAGCTAGCGACGAGCCGCATCTAAATAGTTGCAGAAGCTAGTTCAGTATTTGGCACCTCAACATCAGCTTCTAAATAGGTCTACTGCTATTGTGATCTTCACTTATATCTTGTTGTCCAGAGCTACTTCATATCCTTTATTGATGCTAGTTGTGCTACGACGTGACCTCATTAGTGTTCTAGGCTCGCGTCTCTAGTTTGGTCTAGCCTAGGACCAGCACAGTACCGTCGTTGAGTGTTTATTCAACATTGCATCTCTGAATTGATT
Source organism: Triticum dicoccoides (assembly GCF_002162155.2). NCBI lineage: Eukaryota > Viridiplantae > Streptophyta > Magnoliopsida > Poales > Poaceae > Triticum > Triticum dicoccoides. Next base: position 375,997,948 of record NC_041382.1, read on the forward strand.
ATTGCTAATCTTTTGCTACCATATATAGCCAACCCAGCTCCACATATTTCTACACCGTGTATACGTACGTTCCCCTGGCAATCGTTTTACACAATCTTCGGAGTTATTTGACACCGCTGGTTGCCTGTCACCACCTGCCGCATGGTAAGAACTTGTAAGACATTGATATTTGCTTTACTGTGAGCACTTTACAACCACATCCTAGTAGTTCATAGGAACATTATTCTCGAATTTTGGTTCTTGTTTCTACTAATCATGACAGGTTCCAGAGATAGAAGTTCTTGGATGACGGACACATCTTCACCATCACGAGAGTTGGGACAACACACACAAGCATATGGTCAGGTTATCTCTTTACCATCATTTGAGGGTAGATTTAATCCTGCTATTTATCTAGCTTGGGAGCTTGAAGTAGAACAAGTTTTTAGTCACCATGATTTTTCTGAACTTGAGAGAGTACGAGCTACCATTAGAGCATTTACTGGTTTTGCTTCTGTTTGGTGGAGTGTACATTGTAAGAAAAACATTGATAACCAACCCACAACTTGGAAAGTTTTGAAAGCTGTAATGAGACAACAATTTTTTTCCTCCTTACTATCGTCGTGAATTGCGTTGCAAATTGGAGCAATTAAAACAAGGCAGTAACACTGTTCATGCTTACTACCAAGAGTTCAAATCTTATATGCATCATTGTGACATAGAAGAATGTGAGGATGATACAATGAATAGATTTTTTGGTGGTTTGAACCATGATATTCAGGCAAGATTTCAGTATATTCCTCGTTGCATTACTGGTATGTATGTCCGTGCTTGTACCTTTGAGAGACAAATATAGGAGGATGCATTGGGTGACTACAACAACTACTATTCCAGTTCATGCTCACCACCGCCGGTTGGTTACTCCACTATTGCACCTACTAGAGAAGCCCCACCTCGGATTGTGAGCGCGATATCATCTCAAGAGTATGGTACATTGTCAACATCCGTACCTACATCAGCTACATCTCTGCGAGGTAACATTAAAGGTCTTGATGATATAACTTCACATGAGAATGAAGCATGCCTAGTTAACTTGAATGCATCATGTGTTGAGTTACCTGTTGATTTGAGCACACCACCTATCATGATGAGGACATGACTACCTTGGATACGACCAAAAATATTGCATACATGCATATTTGTCAGGTGATTTCTAATGCAAACTATTCAATAGTCTATTTATTTTATCCAGAACAAAAATACTTCACACACTTTTGTGTTTTGTCTAATTGCAGGTGTATGGGACATTTGTACAATCCACATATGAAGATAAGGGAAAAGAAGATGTTTAGGTTGTGTTCAGAAAGTCCTCTCACGTCACTTTTGGGCCAAGAGAAGATAGAGTCCAAGTCTCTCACGTTCTGGGTTCAGATTCGGACTGCACAGACATACCTGACTCAAAACGCCAACAACTTTTTCATACGGACTCCGAATTGGGTGATTCTTTTTTTGTTGGAAACTAGATTTCGTGCTCTTTCATCCCAATTGGATTCACCTTCAAATTCGTCTGGAGCGTTGAGTTACGGACGAAACAATCTGACGTTGCAGCAGAATCCGAGTCAAACTACAAGCCTAAAGGTGTTGCATCACCTCCACTTGGGCCCATGAGCCTTGTACGACCTAGGGTTAGTTTTAGGCTGCCTTGGGACGTCCTCCCACCTCCTTGGCCGCCACCCCTTGCTCCTATATAAGTAGATCCATCTAGTAGCTTTTTCCTGGGGATTTGTTTAGTTAAAAGTTAGTCATTGCAACTTCGTGTACTTCGTTTGTGTCCAATGACCAGACCAAGACCGCTTCTGGATCCCCACCATTATCAATACTTCATATATATTTGTGATATTCAGATTGCTTTATCATATTATTGCTCGTTCTTCGATTGCTTGCAGGAATAGACCTTCGTGGTCAGGCTGACCGTGCTTCCAGCATCGTCGGTAACCTCAGGAGATTGGTTTAGCGGTTGCTAAGGCGCAACGTCGTGCACGTTTGTAGTCGGATCGTCAAAGTCGTCTCCACCAAATCGATAGTTATCATCTCATCGAAAGAACGGGACCCTCGCCTCTATCATCACTAGTGGCTTCTCTCAAGATAGCGCAAGTATTACGGTGGGTGAACAAATTACTGTCGAGCAATTGATAGAAAAGTGCATAATTATGAGAATATCTAGGCATGATCATGTATACAGGCATCACGTCCGCAACAAGTAGACCGACTCCTGCCTGCATCTAGTACTATTACTCCACACATCGACCACTATCCAGCATGCATCTAGAGTATTAAGTTCATAAGAACAGAGTAACGCATTAAGCAAGATGACATGATGTAGAGGGATAAACTAAAGCAATATGATATAAACCCCATCTTTTTATCCTCGATGGCAACAATACAATACGTGTCGTTTCCCCTACTGTCACTGGGATCGAGCACCGCATGATTCAACCCAAAGCTAAGCACTTCTCCCATTCCAAGAAAGATCAATCTAGTAGGCCAAACCAAACTGATAATTCGAAGAGACTTGCAAAGATAACCAATCATACATAAAAGAATTCAGAGAAGATTCAAATATTGTTCATAGATAATCTTGATCATAAACCCACAATTCATCGGATCTCGACAAACACACCGCAAAAAGAGTTACATCAAATAGATCTCCAAGAAGATCGAGGAGAACTTTGTACTGAGATCCAAAGAGAGAGAGAAGAAGCCATCTAGCTAATAACTATGGACCCGAAGGTCTGTGGTAAACTACTCACACATCATCGGAGAGGCCATGGTGTTGACTTAGAAGCCCTCCGTGATCGATGCCCCCTCCGGCAGAGCACCGGAAAAGGCCCCAAGATGGGATCTCATGGGTACAGAAGGTTGCGGCGGTGGAAATAGGGTTTCGTGGTTCTCCCAATGGTTTCGGGGTACGTAGGTATATATAGGAGGAAGAAGTAGGTCGATGGAGCCACGAGGGGCCCACGAGGGTGGAGGGCGCGCCCAGGGGGGTAGGTGCGGCCCCCTGCCTCGTGGCCTCCTCGTTCGTTTCTTAATGTCCACTCCAAGTCTCCTGGATCACGTTTGTTCCAAAAATCACGCTCCCGAAGGTTTCATTCCGTTTGGACTCCGTTTGATATTCCTTTTCTGTGAAACACTGAAATGGGCAAAAAAAACAGCAATTTGCACCGGGCCTTGGGTTAATAGGTTAGTCCCAAAAATAATATAAAAGTGTATAATAAAGTCCATTAAACATCCAAAACAGAATATATAATAGCATGGAGCAATGAAAAATTATAGATACGTTGGAGACGTATCAAGCATCCCCAAGCTTAATTTCTGCTCGTCCTCGAGTAGGTAAATGATAAAAACAGAATTTTTGATGTGGAATGCTACTTAGCATATTCTTCAATGTAATTTTCTTTCTTGTGGCATGAATGTTCAGATCTGAAAGATTCAAGATAAAAGTTTAGTATTGACATAAAAATAATAACACTTCAAGCATAGTAACCAAGCTATTATGTCTTCTCAAAATAACATAGCCAAAGAAAGCTCATCCCTACAAAATCATATAGTTTAGCCATGCTTCATTTTCGTCACAGAAGAATGCTCTCATCTTGCACAACCCCGATGACAAGCCAAGCAATTGTTTCATACTTTAGTAATCTCAAACTTTTTTCAACTTTCACGCAATACATGAGCGTGAGCCATGGATATAGCACTATGGGTGGAACAGAATATCATTATGGGGGTTGTGTGGAGAAGACAAAAAAGGAGAAAGTCTCACATTGACGCAGCTAATCAACGGGCTAGGGAGATGCCCATCAATTGATGTCAATGCAAGGAATATGGATTGCCATGCAACGGATGCACTAGAGCTATAAATATATGAAAGCTCAACAAAAGAAACTAAGTGGGTGTGCATCCGACTTGCTTGCTCACGAAGACCTAGGGCATTTGAGGAAGCCCATTGTTGGAATATACAAGCCAGGTTCTATAATGAAAAATTCCCACTAGTATATGAAAGTGACAAGACAAGAGACTCTCTATCATAAAGATCATGGTGCTACTTTGAAGCACAAGTGTGGAAAAAAAGGATAGTAGCATTGCCCCTTTTCATTTCTCTTTTTCTTTCTTTTCTTCATTTTTTGGGCCTTCCCTTTTTTTATTTGGCCTTTCTCTTTTTTATTTTTTTATTTGGGACAATTCTCTATTAATGATGATCATCACACTTCTATTTATTTACAACTCAATGATTACAACTCGATACTTAAACAAAATATTACTCTATATGAATGCCTCCGGGGGTGTACCGGGATGGGCAATGACTCAAGAGTGACATGTATGAAATAATATGCATGGTGGCTTTGCCACAAATACGATGTCAACTACATGATCATGCAAGGCAATATGACAATGATGAAGCGTGTCATAATAAATGAAACAGTGGAAAGTTGCATGGCAATATATCTTGGAATGGCTATGGAAATGCCATAATAGGTAGGTATGGTGGCTGTTTTGAGGAAGATATAAGGAGGTTTATGTGTGATAGAGCGTATCGTATCACGGGGTTTGGATGCACCGGCGAAGTTTGCACAAACTCTCAAGGTGAGAAAGGGCAATGCACGGTACAAAAGAGGCTAGCAATGGTGGAAAGGTGAAAGTGCATATAATCCATGGACTCAACATTAGTCATAAAGAACTCACATACTTATTGCAAAAATCTACAAGTCATCAAAAACCAAGCACTACGCACATGCTCCGAAGGGGATAGATTGGTAGGAAAAGACCATCACTCGTCCCCGGCCGCCACTCATAAGGATGACAATCAAAGAACACCTTATGTTTCAAATTTGTTACACAATGTTTACCATACGTGCATGCTACAGGACTTGCAAACTTCAACACAAGTATTTCTCAAATACACAACTACTCAACTAGCACAACTTTAATATCACTATCTCCATATCTCAAAACAATCATCAAGTATCAAACTTCTCTTAGTATTCAATGCACTTTAAAGTTTTTATCTTGGATGCCTATCGTATTAGGACTAATTTTATAACCAAAGCAAATTACCATGCTGTTCTAAAGGACTCTCAAAATAATATAAGTGAAGCATGAGAGATCAATAATTTCTATAAAATAGAACCACTGCCGTGCTCTAAAAGATATAAGTGAAGCACTAGAACAAAATTGTTTAACTCAAAAGATATAAGTGAGGCATAAATAGTATTCTAATAAATTCCGATTAATGTGTGTCTCTCCCAAAAGGTGTATACAGCAAGGATGATTGTGGTGAACTAAGAAGCAAAGACTCAAATCATACACGACGCTCCAAGCAAAACACATATCATGTGGTGAATAAAAATATAGCTCCAAGTAAAGTTACCGATGGACGAAGACAAAAGAGGGGATGCCTTCCGGGGCATCCCCAAGCTTAGGCTTTTTGGTGTCCTTGGATTTTACCTTGGGGTGCCTTGGACATCCCCAAGCTTACACTCTTGCCACTCCTTGTTCCACAATCCATTAAATCTTTACCCAAAACTTGAAAACTTCACAACACAAAACTCAACAGAAAATCTCATGAGCTCCGTTAGCGAAAGAAAACAAAACACCACTTCAAGGTACTGTAATGAACTCATTCTTTATTTATATTGGTGTTAAACCTACTGCATTACAACTTCTCTATGGTTCATAACCTCCGATACTAGCCATAGATTCATCAAAATAAGCAAACAGCACACGAAAGACAAAATCTGTCAAAAACAGAACAGTCTGCAGTAATCTGTAGCAAACGCAAACTTATGTAGCTCAGAAAAATCTACCAAAATAGGACGACCTAGATAATTTGTTTATTGATCTACTGTAATTATAATCAGTATTTTATCACGTTCTGGTGATTTTTAACAATTATTTTCTTGAGTAGAAAGTTTCTGATTTTTTTCAGCAAGATCAAATAACTATCATCCAAGAAGATCCTATAGGTTTTACTCGGCACAAATACTAATTAAAACATAAAACCACATCTAACTATAAGCTAGATGAAAGATTTATTACTAAACAGAACCAAAAAGCAGGAAACAAAAATAAAATTGGGTTGCCTCCCAACAAGCGCTATCGTTTAAGGCCCCTATGTAGGCATAAAAACAAGGATAGATCTAGGTATTGCCATCTTTGGCATGCAATGCATAAGTTGCTCTCATAATAGATTCATAAGGTAATTTAATTTTATTTCTAGGAAAGTGTTCCATGCCTTTCCTTAACGGAAATTGGAATCTAATATTCCCTTCATTCATATCAATAATTGCACCAATCGTTCTAAGGAAAGGTCTACCAAGAATAATAGGACATGAAGGATTGCAATCTATATCAAGGACAATGAAATCTACAGGCACATAGTTCCTATTTGCAACAATAAGAACATCATTAATTCTTCCCATAGGTTTCTTAATGGTGGAATCCGCAAGGTGCAAGTTTAAAGAACAATCATCAAATTCATGGAAACCTAACAAATCACACAAAGTTTTTGGAATCGTGGAAACACTAGCACCCAAATCACACAAAGCAAAGCATTCATGATCTTTACTTTTAATTTTAATTTTAATAGTAGGTTCCCACTCATCATAAAGTTTTCTAGGGATAGAAACTTCCAATTCAAGCTTTTCTTCATAAGATTGCATTAAAGCATCAACGATATGTTTAGTAAAAGCCTTATTTTGACTATAAGCATGCGAAGAATTTAGCACAGATTGCAACAAGGAAATAAAATATATTAAAGAACAATTATCATAATTAAATTCCTTGAAATCCAAAATAGTAGGTTCATTGCTATCTAAAGTTTTGACCTCTTCAATCCCACTTTTACCAATTTTTGCATCAAGATCTAAAAACTCCGAAATATTGGGACGCCTTTTAACTAAAGTTGACTCATCTCCAATCCCATCATTATCAAGATTCATATTGCAAAACAAAGATTTAATAGGGGACACATCAATCACTTTTAGATCTTCATCCTTATTATCATGAAAACTAGAAGAACATGCTTTCATAAAGCAATCTTTCTTAGCATGCATCCAAGCGGTTCTTTCTTTGCACTCATCAATGGAAATTCTCATAGCCTTGAGAGACTCATTGATATCATGCTTAGGTGGGATAGATCTAAGCTTCAAATAATCAACATCAAGAGAAATTCTATCAACGTTCCTAGCCAACTCATCAATCTTAGGCAATTTTTCTTCGAGCAAAGCATTAAAATTCTTTTGAGAAACCATAAATTCTTTAACGCTAGTCTCAAAATAAGAGGGCATCTTATTGAAATTTCCATAAGAGTTGTTGTAGGAATTTCCATAATTATTAGAGGAATTACTAGGATACGGCCTAGGATTAAAGTTTCCTCTAAAAGCGTTGTTACCAAAATTGTTCCTACCAACAAAATTCACATCCATAGATTCATTATTATTCTCAATCAAAGTGGACAAAGGCATATCATTAGGATCAGAAGAAACAATCTTATTAGCAAACAATTTCATAAGTTCATCCATCTTTCCACTCAAAACATTAATCTCTTCAATTGCATGTACCTTTTTACTAGTAGATCTTTCAGTGTGCCATTGAGAATAATTAACCATAATATTATCTAAGAGTTTAGTAGATTCTCCTAAAGTGGTTTCCATAAAAGTGCCTCCCGCGGACGAATCTAAAAGATTTCTAGAAGCAAAATTCAATCCAGCATAAATATTTTGTATAATCATCCATAAATTCAAACCATGTGTAGGGAAATTACGTATCATTAATTTCATCCTCTTCCAAGCTTGTGCAACGTGCTCATGATCAAGTTGCTTAAAATTCATAATATCATTTCTAAGAGAGATGATCTTAGCGGGAGGAAAAAACTCAGAGATAAAAGCATCTTTGCACTTATTCCAAGAATCAATATATTTTTAGGCAAAGATGAAAACCAAGTTTTAGCACGATCTCTAAGCGGAAAAGGAAATAGCTTCAATTTAACAATATCGTTTTCCACATCTTTCTTCTTTTGCATATCGCATAAATCAACAAAGCTATTTAGATGGGTAGCAGCATCTTCACTAGGAAGGCCGGCAAATTGATCTTTCATGAAAAGATTCAGCAAAGCAGCATTAATTTCACAAGATTCAGCATCGGTAAGAGGAGCAATCGGAGTGCTAAGAAAATCATTGTTGTTGGTATTGGCAAAGTCACACAATTTAGTATTATCTTGAGCCGTCGTGACAAGCAAGCAATCCAGCACACAAGCAAACAAGAAGCAAGCAAAAAAGAGGCGAACGAAAAAAGAGGGCGAATAAAACGGAAAGGGTGAAACGGGGGAGAGGAAAACGAGAGGCAAATGGCAAATAATGTAATGCGAGGGATAAGAGTTTGTGATGGGTACTTGGTATGTCTTGATTTGTGCGTAGACTACCCGGAAACGGCGCTAGAAATCCTTCTTGCTACCTCTTGAGCACGCGTTGGTTTTTCCCTTGAAGAGGAAAGGGTGATGCAACAAAGAGCGCAAGTATTTACCTCAGTTTTTGAGAACCAATGTATCAATCCAGTAGGAGGCCACACGCAAGTCCTCGTACCTACACAAACAAATAAGAACCTTGCAACCAACGTGATAAAGGTGTTGTCAATCCCTTCATGGCCACTTGCAAAAGTGAGATCTGATAGAGATGATAAGATAATATTTTAGGTATTTTTATGATAAAGATTGAAAGTAAAGATTTCAAAGTAAACGACGCCAGAAATCGCTTGTTGTCGGGAGATTAATATGATGGAAAATAGACCCGGGGGCCATAGGTTTCACTAGTGGCTTCTCTCAAGATAGCATAAACATTACAGTGGGTGAACAAATTACTGCCGAGCAATTGATAGAAAAGTGCATAATTATGTAGCGACCAGACCTCAAGCAGTCTGATCCCTGTGCATCAGTGTCATCCCTGGATTGGTAATCCTGACACGCACAGTACTTGAAGGATTTTATAACAGAGTAGCAATCACACACTTATTACATCGAATGTCTCAGAAGAGAACTTACTACAAAATAATAAGGCTTAAGGCCATCTAAAACGATAACAGCGAAAGGCTTGGAAGATAAAGTGAGTCCATCAACTCCAACGACATCACTGAGTGAAAGACCACGAACTAAGGCACCTTACTCGTCGTCTGAAAAGTCTGCAACAAAAGAGTAATGAACAGAATAATGCTATCACTACATGCATATATGGCTGGTGGAGGCTGTATGGTTAAATATGTTTTGCGGAAAGTCAAATTTTCCCTACAACAAAGGAATAAATTTTATTTAACTATCATGGTGGTTGTTAAACATTGAGAATGGTAAACCCCATCTCAATCCCAATTAAAAGTAATTAATAACCCAATAAAATTTTATAATTAAGAGTGATGAGATCCACATGATAATTCAAGAACCAGATACTCAAGATGTCCATAACCAGGGACACGGCTAATCAAGATTAGTCTGTACACTCTGCAGAGGTTTGCGCACTTTTCCCCACAAGACTTGATCTCCTCCGTTGGATTTCTCGCACTACATGGTGTTTGAGAAACGGATGACCGAGACACAGTCTTTGAGAAGCGTTAACTCTTTACTCTGGGTAGACAGTACCACCTACATCCCCTACATCTGCTAGTCTGCCACTGAAAGAGGTCACACAACATACTCAACTATGCCAGAGCCCATAATGGCTTGTGGCTACACACGGAAGCTTCTAGCATGAATAATCTCATGATCCCTTTGAGCCTGGGTGGCAGTCCATAGGAGAATCACACGGTACCCCGGGATTTCCAAAAAATACAGGCAATCACTGGGTTCCCCAGGTGCCTCAATCCACCCAGATGTGTATTAAAGTTGCCACCTTAAGTTAACCATTACTTAACAATACTCACATCTGTCATGAATACTCTCAAACCCAAACCACGTCTACGAGCATAGCAAAGAAATATAAGCAACGTAGAAGTAACTCCCATAGGTTTGATAATAAACAGGTGAATAGGTACTACCTCATCTACAACCCACAAATTAAATTAGACCCTAACCATGCAATTGTTCACGGATTGATCTAATGCAATAAAACTGGGTAGTAAAGAGGTATGATCAAAGTGTTACTTGCCTTGCTGATGATCCGTGAAACCTAGAGACTCGTAGTAGCACGCTTCGCACTCCGGGTACTCTATCGCAAACAAATAAACAAACATACAATAAGCAATAAAGCAACAACACATGGGTAAAACTCAAATAAGAGATCTAACCAGAAAGTTCAACTTAAGAACTCCGGTTTGCAAAAAGAATCAAATCAAATGAAACAACGAAACTCAAACTGCGAAAGAAACAAGCTTCGTTTGCTAATCTGGACTAAATTCAAATTTTACAGTAGCAAAAACTTGTTTAAGTTGATTAAACAGAAAGAGGGTTTCAAGACGAAACTCCAGGCACTTGAATCGCCTGATTCCGATAAACGAGCGAAAAGTTAAACTAAAACGAAAATCGGATCAGAAATCACGATCGAAAATAATCGCGGAAAATCCGAGAAAAAGAAAAACTGACGAACAGACTAACGAACGAACGTTCATTATCTGTGGCTAATGGGCGAAAACCGTTTGTTAAAACGAACGTACGGACGAACATCCGCTAAATAACTAAACCGAAAAAATGGAACCAAAACTAAAAAAATGGATCTAGGGTTTTAAAAAAAACCGATCGGTTTTCTCGCGAAAACTGAGGTGGCGGCGGCTACCTCCAGCGGCATCGGGCAAAACGACGGCGGCGGCGGACGGCGGGTCGGCGACGGGCGGCGCGGC
>NC_041382.1:376009078-376049862 GCF_002162155.2 Triticum dicoccoides
GGCCCAAGGTCGGTTTCCTTTTTTAAAATTATTTCGCGCAGAAAAATGAATAAAATAAATACTAAACGGACTCCTTGAAATAAATTTTCCGCGTCCTCTAAGAATAAGCCGGACCAGGTGAACATTTATTTGGGCTTCTAGTGCAATTTTGAAAAACGCATATTTTTCCTAATTGAAATAAAATAGCGACAAAACTCCGAACAAAAATCTTATTTGATTTTAATATTAAACCTCCAATATTTCTTTATTTTGAGGAAATCATTTTATCCTCTCTCTTTTTATTTTTATAAAAGAAATAGTCGAAGAGGAAATAATTAAAATCAAGAGATCCTCTTTTCAAAATTTGAGAAAAACTCAAATATGAAAATAACGAAATTCTCAACTCTCTCCGTGGGTCCTTGAGTTGCATAGAATTTCTAGGATCAAACCAAAATGCAATAAAATATGATATGCAATGATGATCTAATGTATAACATTCCAAATTGGAAATTTGGGATGTTACAAACCTACCCCCCTTAAGATGAATCTCGCTCTCGAGATTCGGGTTGGCTAGAAAATAGGTGTGGGTGATTCTTCCGTAGGTATTCCTCTCGTTCCCAGGTGGCTTCATGTTCGGTATGGTGACTCCACTGAACTTTGCATAACTTTATTACTTTGCTGCGTGTAACTCGGCTGGCAAACTCGAGTATCTTGACTGGTTTCTCCTCATATGTCAAGTCACTATCCAACTGTATCACTTCCAGTGGTACTGTATCTCTCAGAGGGATATCCGCCATCTCTGCGTGGCACTGCTTCAACTGAGAAACATGGAACACGTCATGAACTCCTGACAATCCTTCAGGCAACTCCAACTTGTAAGCAACTTCTCCCATACGTTCTAAAACTTGGTATTGTCCCACAAAACGTGGTGCTAACTTCCCTTTAACTCCAAAACGCTTCACTCCTCGAAGTGGTGATACACAAAGATACACTATGTCCTCAACTTCATAACTGTCTCCTTGCATTTAGAATCCGCATAACTCTTCTGCCTGGACTGGGCTACCTTGAGTCTATCACAAATCAACTTAACCTTCTGTTCAGACATAGGGGTTGATGCACGTTCTTGTCTCTGTTTCTCCGGTAGAAATCTTGGGGCACTCTTTGAGGTTCTTTGTGTTGGATTGAGTATTATGAATCTGAAATTATTTGGTGTTATTTTTAGTATGAACTCTTGGATAAATTGATCGGAAAGAATAGCTTCGAGGTGGTTTCGTACCCTACAAACGATTTCTTCTTATGTTCTCCGCTAGATAGGAACTTTGGAGTGATTCTTTATCGCAAGTTGAGGGATGGTTATATGATCCAATTATATTACCATTGTTGGGAGGTTGCACTAGCGAAAGTACATACCCTAGGCCTCATTTCCAAGCATTGCAATACCATTTGGTGCTCCGTTTATCAATTGCTACCTTGCTATTTTTTTGTTCCTACCACGAAAATCAATGTCTACTATCATTACTACATTTTTATTACCATCTCTTCGCCGAACTAGTGCACCTATACAAATTCCCATTGTATTTGGTGTGTTGGGGACACAAGAGACTTTTTATTATTTGGTTGCAGGGTTGTTTGAGAGAGACCATCTTCATCCTACACCTCCCACGGATTGATAAACCTTAGGTCATCCACTTGAGGGAAAATTGCTACTGTCCTACAAAACTCTGCGCTTGGAGGCCCAACATAAGTCTACAAGAACAAGTTGTGTAGTAGACATTAGACAACTCCTTCACCACCCAGGTATGCCTCTCTTCTCTCTCTCGGGCTATGACTTGGAATGAAGGATTTTAACCCGACGGTCGATTTGAGTCATTTCTTCGTCTTGTAGCTCCCAAGGACCATTAGTTGCAACGAATGGAGCGGGGTTGAAGATCTGTCTGCTCATTGTCACCATCAATCTCCACGCGTGAAGCTAGTTGCGTTTGAATCTGTGGACAGTGGGAGGAAATTTCTGGCATGTGCAGAGAAGGTTAGCCCCTCTTTCGTTGTTACAAATCATTTTTAGATGTGATTCAGACACTGTCACGGTCCCAACCCATTCATACCACACCTTCGACCGCATCCTAAGACAGTGTCACAGTTTGTACCTAGTATCTAAAAATGTTGCCGTCTCATCAGTGGTGCCATTAGAAAATTATTTGGCACCGCTTCAGTAGTTTGTGCAGCCAACTTTGGTCCACACATCCGAGCAGCCAACCAGTTAAATACTAAATCTTTATGGCACGAAGGAACTAGGTATCAGAGCAACTAGGTGCTCCGAAGTCCGGGTCCCTGATTTTTTCGGCTGCACCGGCTCGCCAGTGCAGGGCATCGGTGTGAAATGTAGCAACAGTTATCTTTACACCGGTTTTGGCATACATAGTGGACGACCTTAGTGCTATTAGTTCCATGTTACTAAATTTGGGCATGTGCACACCTGTTAGTATCAATTTGCTGTCATACAAACACTGTCGCTATGTTGTTGCAGTTATATTTAGCTTCCTCATAAAATGTTCAATTTGTTATTTATAGTACATGAGTAAGAACCTGTAGCGTTGTTGTGGTTAATTATAGCTTCTGATGTTTGAGAATTTGGTTCTTGTCTCAGTAGCAATTCATTCATTTGCACATTGATATTTTTTAGAAGATATGTCATAATTAACATGTTTCTTTAGTTTTTCAAAGTAAGTATTGGTGATTTTCTATGTTGCTATAAACCCATTTCGCCTACAATTGTTACTGATCTAGTTTTAAATATTATTGGATGAACGAAAGTGTTCGTACTTGGAGTGGGTTGATCAAGAGTGGCCACAGTCTTTGAAGACGTGCCTAGCAAAGCTCTGGAGCATGTATGAGGAAGAGAACAGAGGTAGGCTTAGAGAAAGTGTTGTCAACGCTGAAGAATATTTGAAGATGCAGGATAAAACGAGGAAGGTGGAGAATGCGCTCAATTTATTTTAAATCAGACTTTGCTAAGATGGTGTTGGCGAAGGAGGAAGCACTTTCCCAGTTGGCCAGTGCGAAATAGATTCTTACTGAACTGAAAGCAGAGGTAAGACGAGCCTAGATGATCTCGATTAGGGAAAGGAATATATTGTTCTTATGAAGATGAACTAGCTATATGATGTACTATGCTCTTTTCACGTAGCTATCGTACTGTGATGTTAAAATATATTTATGTGCCTGATATGAAATTGGCAAACAACTGTTCAAAATGAAATGTGAACTTGCATAATACTGAAATTATTAATTGTAAACTAATAAACCTGCTAAATGGGTCATGGAACTTTGCAAATGGTTCTAGCAGCAAAAGCGCTTGTGATGGATAGCGCAATGCCACACAGTTTTCTTCATCAAATTGTGTGTGATAAAAGAAAATGGTTAACCGAGGCAGAGCGTATGTGATAGTTACACCTATCACACACGAGCCTATACATAAAACTGTGTGGGATGTACATACAATTGAAAACGTTTTCCCTGGATTGACTGTGTGGGATGTACATACGAACGGAAACGTTTTCCCTGGATTGACTGTGTGGCATGTACATAAGAACGGAAACGTATTCCTTGGATTGACTGTGTGGAATGTACATAACAAACGGAAACGTCTGTTTGGGACTGATTGTGTGGGATGTACTTATGACCGAACCAATTGGGCATGTATAATAATATTTGATCGATCGCCCATCGTACATGACCTCATTTTGCCGAGCGTGTGTACTAGGAGGGTGTATCCCCGACGGTTTCCGGGTCATGTGGGAAGGACCCCCTGTAAGTGCATCTAGTGCCACCCCTAGTTGGTTTTGGAGTATTGACGACAAACCTAGTTGAGGGACTAATGTGTTTGTGAGAATTGCAGGATAACACAGGTAGAAGTCCCTCATTGATTCGGTTTTACTACCAGAGATGACCCCTAAAAATGTATGAAGACATTGAAGTCAAAGGTGGTATATGAAGATATTCACATTGAAGACTATGACAAGAGAAGACACTATATGAAGCCTATGGAGCTCGAAGACTTAGATCTTTCGTAGTTCTTTTTCTTTTGTGTTGAGTCATAGGAACCACCGTACTGTTAAGTGGGGTCCAAGAGAACCAGTCAGAATGACTGAAGTGATGCCTAAACCAAAAACCTATGTCTTCGAGTGAAGACTATGAGAGCGAATCTTGTCGAGAGTCGGACAAGTCAGCTTTGCTTGTAGCCCAAGTAAAGTTGCCGGGTGAGTTTGAAATCTGACCGTTGGAACACGTGTCAGTTCCTTAGTGACCCAGGGTCATTTCGGACAAATCAGGTCGGGTTGCCAAGTGGCTATAAATAGCCCACCCCCTACAACCATAAACGGCTGGCTGCTCAGATTGAAAGTACGGCTTTTGTCGTTTGAGAGCAACCCACCTCGAAGCCTTTGAGAGAGAATTCCTTGCGAGGATAAAGCCCTAACCACCAGAGCCAGAGAGAATTGGGCATCACTTAAGTCTTCTTGTCTGTGTGATCTGAAGACTTATTACACTTGAGGACTGTGCATCCTCCAGCCGGTTAGGCGTCGCGTTCTGAGCATCCAAGAGACATTGTGGATTGCCGGTGAACGAAGTCTGTGAAGGTTTGGAGTCTACCTTGAAGACTTACCAGATTGATTGGGCGAGGTCTATGTGACCTTAGCTCAAGGAGAATACGGTGAGGACTGGGTGTCCTGAGCTGCGTGTTCAGGACTGGGTGTCCGGGACTGTGTGTCCTAAGGTTTAAATACCTAGCCGCTCCAACCAGACGTACAGTTGTCACAGCAACTAGAACTGGTCCAACAGATCATTGTCTTCAACGAGTCACTGGTTTCATCTTCACTTCCCTTTACTTACTGTTACTCCTTGTGAAGTCATTGTATGTTTGCACTATCATTTGTCTTCATTGAGTAACTGCGTGTTCTGTTTGGCTTCACAATATCTTCCTACCTGATCCTTACTACCTAGCTGCAATTAGTCTTTGTGCTTTCACTTCATTGAATACTTGACTATGGTTTGCCTAGTGTAGTCTACCTTCCGCTGCATGGTAATAGGTTTAATTTTATCGGTTGTCTTCAAAACTTCTATGTTCTGAAGACTTTCATAAAAATCGCCTATTCACCCCCCCTCTAGTCGATATAACGCACTTTCAATTGGTATCAGAGCATGGTGCTCCCTTGTTCTGTGTGATTCGGTTTAACCACCTGGAGTTTTAGCTATGTCGACTGCAGGGATAATTAAAGTCTCCGCTGCGTGCCCCGTCTTTGATGGAACTGAATATCCCTACTGGAAGAATAAGATGCGCATGCATCTTGAAGCCATTGACGTCGACCTATGGTATGTCGTCGAGAACGGCGTTCCCAAGGCTGGAGAAGGTGTCACTGCTGCTGATGTCAAGCAATTCGTTCAACTGGGCTCTACTGCCAAGAATATCATCTGTGGTCATCTGACCAAAGGACAGTATGGCCGTGTGAGTGCTTTGAAGACATCTAAGCTGGTCTGGGACTGGCTCTCCAAGGTCAATGAAGGCATCTCAACCCAGAGAGATCAGAGAATCAGTGTCCTTCGCAACCTCTTCAACCGCTTCAAGCGAAATGACAATGAGAATGTCCAGCACACATTTGACCGACTCACTGACATCACAAATGAGCTTCAAGCCCTCGGCGCCACTGAGATTACCAAACACGAAGTCGTCAAGACGCTGCTGAGATCACTTGATAGTTCGTTTGACATCCTGGCCCTGATGACTCAAGAACATCCTGATTTCAAGACACTCGATCCGTCTGACATACTTGAGAGGCTCAACACACATGAGTTTCAGCTTTCGGAGAAAAGAGATATCTACGGTCCAAACTATGGGCGAACTCGTGCCTTGAAGGCAAAAGCTGTCTCCTCATCTGAAGAAGAATCTGACAGCAGTTCTGATGATCCTGAAGACATTGGAAGGGAACTTGGTATGCTTGTCAAGAAGTTCCAAAAATTCACCAAGAAGAAAGGCTTCAGAAAGTCTTCCCGATCAAGTTCAAGGAATGATGAAGCTCCTGCTCATGACTACAAGAAGAAAACATGTCACAAGTGCAAGAAACTTGGCCACTTCATCTCTGAGTGTCCACAGTGGGACAATGAAAACAAAAAGAAGAAGAGCAAGGAATATGACTCTGACGACAAGAAGAAGAAGAAGAAATACTCAAAGTCTTCTTCCAAGTCTTCCTCAAAGTCTTCATCACACAAGAAGAGCTCATCTGGCAAGGCACGTGCGTTTGTTGGCAAGGAAATGGATTCAGAGGAGGAGTCTGCTTCTAAGGAGGCGGAGGTGGAGTCTGAGGAGGAATCCGACTCAGGCGTCGCAAGTCTGGCTACAACAAATGTTGCCAAGTCCATCTTCAACACTGAAGACAATGACTTCATCACCGACACTGATGCAAATGACAAGGACTACTCCGCTTCTACCTACTGCTTCATGGCACGTGATGCCAAGGTAAACACACACACTACTCACTATCAAACATCTAGTGACGATGACTCTGATTGTGGTTCAAAACCTAGCTACAAAACACTTGCTAAAATTGCAACTGAACAACAGAAAGCTATGGAACATATTCAAAAACTGTTAGACAGAAGCGATGATCTGTTAGGTGCTAAAATGACTCGATCTGAATCCTTAATTGAAGACATAAAAAAATCTTCACGTTAAGTATCAGGAACTTGAAAGTCGTCATGAAACTCTCTCAACAACTCATGAAAAGCTTTCCTGTGATTATCTTCAAAGGAAGCAAGATCTTGAGAAATTGAGAGCGGTTCATGAAGATCTTCAAACGGAAAACGAGTCACTTTGTGCCAAACAGATCAGTCCCGCTCAGGAAGGATTTGAACCACCATGTCTTAAATGCATTGAGCGTGATAATGCTACTTCTGTTGTTGAATGTTCTACTACTACTGCTGTTGCAATATCTTCAACTGTTGATGTGGTAACTAACCCCTCTGCTGAGGATACCACCGCTATTGCTGATGAGAATGCTAGGTTGAAGACATTGCTTGAAACAGGGATGTACAAAAGTCTTAAAGGGCATCAGACGCTATGTGATGTCCTGAAAAAGCAGATTCTGAACCGAAACCCTAGGAAAGAGGGTGTAGGGTTCGTAAGGAAAGTGAATGCAGATGGCTCTTACTGGAAACCTGAGCAGTACCCCAAAACCATGTGGGTTGCTGCAAAGGAACCTTCAGCAGATCCATCCAATCTATCTGGCTTCACTTGTGCTAACCCCATTATCATTGATGAATCCTTTGATGCAAACTATATACTGTTTAAGAATCAGAATGGTGAAGTGTTTGCCAGGTACATTGGTACTAACTGCAGGAATGGACCGCCTATGAAGAAGATCTGGGTTCCGAAAAGGTGTCTGGAGAGTCTTCCTGTGAATGTCATCATGACACCTCACGTGAAGAAGACAAACCTCAGACCAAAGGCTTCATACGGTCCAAAGGCTTCATACAGACAGAGGACTCACCTGAGTCGCACTAACGCAAATGTTTTGCAGGGAAACCATACTCAGGCATATGAATATGAGAGCGGTTCATCAAACTGCTATGTTCATAAGACCAAGAACTATTCTGCTTATTCTTATGAGTACTATTGTCCGCCTGCAAGACTGTTTGCTAAGGCTTCAAGGCCAAAATTCTCAGATGCTGCACTTAGACTTATTGCTTCTAAGCCTCCCTTGATGTGGGTGGCTAAGAAAGCTTAACTCTCTTTTGCAGGGAAAGGTCTCCAGCAGAAAACCAAAATCGTCTGACGCTATTGCTGGGGACCTTAAACATCTTGTAGGGCGCAAGATCAAATGCCCAAATGGTCTTACTATGTACTTCATACCTGAATCGCTTGCTACTCCCCCTATTAGTCCTAACCTGGATCTAAGCTTTCATAACCCACTGGTTCGTCAAATGTTTTTGCTTCACAATGCTCTTGGTGAAGCCTATCCCCCTAACTGCACTGTAGGGTACGACACCAGCGTCTTCAGAATGGATTATTGACAGTGGGTGTACAAATCACATGACTGGCAAAAGAAGTCTTCTTATGGACTCAACCTTACGTCCATCCGACAAGAGCCACATCACATTTGCTGACACTGGTAAAAGTAAGGTATTGGGTCTAGGTAGAGTTGCAATCTCAAGGGATCAACACATGGATAAAGTCATGCTTGTTGAATCCCTTGGCTTCAACTTAATGTCTGTCTCAATGCTTTGCGATTTGAACATTATCGTAATGTTTGGAAAATATCGTTGCCTTGTACTAATGGAATTTGACAAGTCTCTAGTGTTTGAAGGGTATCGAAAAGATGATTTGTACGTGGTAGACTTCTCAGCAGGGCCACAGCTTGCAATATGTCTTCTAGCAAAGGCTTCAGAATGCTGGCTCTGGCATCAGAGGCTTGGACATGCTGGCATGAGGAACCTCCACACCCTTGCGAAGAAGAAGCATGTCATAGGCATCGAGGGCGTCAAGTTCAAGAAAGACCACTTATGCGGTGCCTGTGAAGCAGGGAAGATGACGAGGGCCAAACATCCCTCGAAGACAATCATGACCACAACTCGACCCTTCGAACTGCTTCACATGGATCTTTTCGGTCCCACTCATTACTCAACTCTAACTACTACTGCTTGCCTCTATGGCTTCGTTATGTTGATGATTATTCTAGATATACTTGGGTGCACATAATCCTTTACAAGACGGAAGTGCAGGATGTCTTCAGACGCTTCGCCAATCGAGCTATGAACAATTTTGGCGCCAAGATAAAGCACATCAGAAGTGACAATGGCACTGAATTCAAGAACACTGGCCTTGATACATATCTTGATACCTTGGGCATCACACATGAATTCTCAGCCCCGTACACGCCACAGCAGAATGGCGTCGTCGAACGCAAGAACAGAACACTAATTGAGATGGCCACAACGATGCTAGATGAATACAAGACCCCAAGAAAATTCTGGCCCGAAGCCATTGATACTGCATGCCATACAATCAATCATGTTTATCTTCACAAGCTACTGAACAAGACATCTTATGAGCTCCTTACTGGCAAGAAGCCAATCAGTTACTTCAGAGTATTTGGCGCAAGGTGCTGGATCAAGGACCCACATCACACCTCAAAATTTGCACCAAAAGCACATGAGGGTTTTATGCTTGGATATGGAAAGGATTCGCACTCCTACAGAGTCTTCAATCTCTTTCATTACAAAGTGGTTGAAACAGTGGATGTGCGGTTCGATGAGACCAACAGTTCACAAAGAGAGCAGCTGCCAAATGTGCTAGATGAAGTTCCATCCAGTGAATCAATCAAGCTAATGGGAACTGGAGAAATTATACCTTCTGAAGCTCATCTTGAAGAAGAACTTATCATTTCAGCACCTGATCAACATGAAGACAATGCTCAGCCTGAAGACATTCCTTTCAACAACGACAATGAACAGCAAGAGCAAAGTCTTCGCCCTATACATCCTCGCGTTGCCAATGAAGTGCAGATTGAAAGAATAATTAATAGCATCAATGCACCTGGTTCACTCACTCATTCAAGGGCAACTTAGCTAGCAAATTTCTGTGGGCACTTCGCATTCGTCTCAATAACAGAACCCAAGAAAGTTGAAGAAGCCTTCATGGAACCTGAATGGATTCAAGCTATGCACGAAGAGCTTCAACAGTTTGAGCTTAATAATGTATGGGAACTGGTTAAGCGTCCTGATCCATGGAAGCACAATATAATAGGCACCAAATGGATATACCGCAACAAGCAAGATGAGCATGGTCAAGTTCTCAGAAACAAAGCTCGTCTCATTGCTCAAGGATATACTGAAGTGGAAGGCATTGACTTCGATGAAACATTTGCTCCTTTGGCTAGACTTGAAGCCATACGCATACTGCTGGCCTATGCAAATCATCATAACATACTTCTATATCAAATGGATGTGAAGAGTGCCTTTCTCAATGGCAAGATTGAAGAAGAAGTGTATGTTGCACAACTGCCTGGCTTTGAAGATCCAAAACATCCTGACATGGTATACAAGCTCAACAAGGCACTGTATGGCCTCAAACAAGCCCCTCGGGCCTGGTATGACACACTCAAATACTTCCTGAAGAGCAAAGGCTTCATACCTGGTTCCCTAGATCCCACTCTTTTCACGAAGACATATGATGGTGAACTGTTTGTGTGCCAAATATATGTGGATGACATTATCTTCGGCTGCACCAATCATAAGTACAGTGAAGAGTTTGGATATATGATGCAAGAGCAATATCAGATGTCCATGATGGGGGAGCTGAAGTTCTTCCTCGGTCTTCAAATACGACAACAACGCAATGGCATCTTCATATCTCAAGAGAAGTATCTCAAAGATTGCCTGAAGAAGTTCGGTATGCAAGACTGCAAAGGCTTCACAACACCAATGCCAGCCAAACATCATCTGGGTCCTGACGACAATGGTAAAGAGTTCGATCAAAAGGTATACCGCTCCATGATTGGTTCTTTACTTTATCCATGTGCATCTAGGCCAGATATTATGCTTAGTGTTTGCATGTGTGCTCGGTTTCAAGCGGCACCAAAGGAGTCGCATCACTTAGCTGTGAAGCGAATTCTTCGATATTTGGCTCACACCCCAACTCTAGGATTATGGTATCCAAAGGGCTCAGAGTTTGATCTGGTTGGATTCTCGGATGCTGATTATGCTGGTGACAAAGTTGATCGCAAGTCTACATCAGGCACATGTCACTTTCTGGGACGATCACTTGTATGTTGGTCTTCAAAGAAGCAGAACTGTGTATCTCTCTCCACTACTGAATCTGAATACATTGCTGCTGGATCTTGCTGCGCTCAGCTTCTGTGGATGAAGCAAACACTCAAGGACTATGGCGTTCATCTGAAGCAAGTGCCACTTTACTGCGACAACGAAAGCGCCATCAAGATTGCCAACAACCCAGTTCAGCACTCGAAGACAAAGCACATTGAAATTCGTCATCACTTTCTCAGAGATCATGTTGTGAAGGAAGACATTGATATCATACACGTCAACACTGAGGAGCAATTGGCAGATATCTTCACCAAGCCCTTGGATGAGAAGAGGTTTTGCAAGTTACGATGTGAGCTAAATATCCTGGAATCCTCAAATGTCCTGTGATCAGGCACACATCCTAGCCCTTATGCATATTGATGACTTAGATGTGCAACACACGAAGTAAAGTATATCTTCAATCAATGAAGACATACATTCTAAGTGTGAATACATTAATGTGGAATTTGACTTCGAAGCGCCACGATAATTGTGCGCCGTGTCTGGGTCTAATACTTCCTATACGGTGGGTAACACCACCACCAAACGTTCTATTTTGAAGTGTTTCACTCATGGCGTTACCTTGCAATGTCTTCACATTTGGTTTGGCTTCGATCTCAACATATTTTCATGATTATCTGCACTATGTTGATTATATATATACACACACACACACACACACACACACACACACACACACACACACACACACTAGTGTTCTATCCTCTACAACATTCACTTATAGCTATGTCTTCGTGTTGAATCTTTTGAACTAAGTGAATGTGATCGGGCCCTAATCTCTCTATGCTTTCTATCTCAAACTCTATCTCCCCAAGTCATATGCATTCTATTGAAACTGTCGAATGTCTTCTCTGCGTCCTTGTCAGCAGAAGATACAAAGACAACCATTAAGTCTGTTTGCAATGCTCATTCCTCCACATGAAATCCGGAGAAGTAGGAACGACCACCCGACAATCCAGGCATGCGTGGGACGTGGAACAAACCCCAAAATTCCGCATAATGGCCATGTGTTCCTCAGATGCGAATCGCCAGGGGCACCTATGTAATAGCATAGTGCCGCCCCTGTACCTATAAATACACACTCACAGCGGTCATTATCTCTTCTTCCACCCTCGCACGAACCCTAGCGCCACCGCTAGCCCTCGACAACGCCAGCGACAAAGCACTTCGCTGCTGCAACCTCTCCGATGCCGTCTTCACGCCGACCGCGGACATCGTCCTCTCCGCCGTCGCCGTAGGTGTCCTCCGTCGCCAAGTTAGGGCACGGAAGATCGAACCGCTCGGCCTCATCTTACACTCCGTCTAGCAGTTCTTAGTGTGGTAAATAAAACTTCCTCTTTTTACAGCACCGTTGATCCTATGGATTTGTCACTTTCTACCACAAGCAGTTTCTGTTCACACAAGCTAGATCTCTCTCATACTGCATCTCATAACATGCCTAGTATATTCACTTGTGCTTCACAAAGTAGTTAGATTCCTCACTTGTACTGATCTGTGGATTCGTACAAATCTGGAACCAACTTCTTATCTATGAGTGAATGTCTTCGCATGATGAGGTCAATGTCTTCTAAACTGATTTATCTTCAAAATCTTCTGAGAATGCATATGACCTCTTCCCCTTCCCTCGCACCTTAATGCTGTCACAGGTACATGTCCATGG
Source organism: Triticum dicoccoides (assembly GCF_002162155.2). Classification (NCBI taxonomy): domain Eukaryota; kingdom Viridiplantae; phylum Streptophyta; class Magnoliopsida; order Poales; family Poaceae; genus Triticum; species Triticum dicoccoides. The sequence goes on from NC_041382.1 coordinate 376,021,590, forward strand.
GAGAATCCTTTGGTTCTCATAGTCTGCATTCATTTGCAGAATTCTTACAGCATCACATAAATTCTCCTGAAGCCAGTTCCTGTTTGTCCAGCAAACGAAAACCTTTGAAGCCTTTGAACGTCTTGAAGCCTTTCAAGTTAAAGTTTATGGCTTTAGAGAAAGCAGCAAGGAAGGGTGGCAGAAAGCGTCGTGGTGAGACCTCCAGAGATCTTCCAGATGAACTCTCAGAAATGTACAAGACATATCCTGAAGAGGATTACAGTCAGCGCAAGACCCGAATCCAATGGATTCGAAGATATTGGGCAGAACAATGGTTCAAATACAAATTTGTGACCCAGGAGTATGCTGAGAAAAACGCCATCAAGAGACCGTGGGGAGACATCCTATTCAAGAATCTTCTACCCAGGTCCAGAGATGAAGCCATTGCTCAAGGCTTCTATCCATGCATGGTCCGTGGACCACAGCCTGCTGATGCACACTCGTCGTCACTGCTATGGGGTCGTGACGACAATCTGTTCAAGTGCAACTTCCAGTTTGCTCAGGACTCAGCAAAGCAGAACAAGAAGACTTTTGGGTTAGACTTCAACCCTGGTCCCTCATCTCCAAGGGCAGATGGCACACGACATGCAGAACCCAATGTCATCGGTCCTTTCGCCAACCTTGAAGGCCTCATCACCTACATCTTGGTTCAAGGGACTGCAGTGAATGAGCCTGCAGCTGACACTGCGTCTGATGACACGCCTGCAGTGCCGAAGCCAAAGCAGTTGAAGAAGCCAAAAGCTTCAAAGCCGGCCCCTTCACCAAAAATCTCAAGGGCGAAGCCATTGGCAACAGCACCTCCTGAAGACAGTGTGCAGTCTGAAGACTTATCACGCATCTCCAAGCCCCAGAAGGCCAAGATGCCTCTGTCTCACACTGGCAAAGAGCTAACAGCTGCTGCCATTCTGCACAATGACGACATTGATCTGTCAAGTGATGAAGATCTTGCAGATGACGCTCTTGAGCAACTCATCAAGAGCAAAGAAGAAGCAGAAATCTTCAATGATCTGCCTCTCTTTGATGTCACCATCATCCACAACTTCATTGACGAGTGGTTTGACACACCAAACATCAGCTTTGAAGATCTGTAGCTACCCATTGGCCTCAGTGTCGCCTTCCAAGGTGCCATTGCTTCAGAACTTGCTATTGCCTAGCGCATTGTTGAACTGAAGCAGAAGATTGACTATGAAAAGGCTCAGTTCAAGAAGCATATGGCCAAGCTCAGCGTGCAAGAAGTGAAGAACTTCAAGACAATGATGCACGAGCTCAAGGAAGCCTTTGTGAAGAAGCGTGTAGAAGCTCAGGGTTCGCGTGAGCGCATGAAGACTCTGGCTAACAGATGTGTGCAAGCCTATAATGAGGCTGAGAAGTGCAAGGCACTTGGGCGTCCTGGCATCGACCCCAGGATGGCCGCAAAGAAGAAGAAGAAGCCTGCTACGGCTGAACCTGATGCACCAAGGCAAGAAGCAGTTCCGATTGTCTTCCCAACTAGACTAACTGGCTCGAAGCCAAAAAGCCGGTCAACAGCTTCAGAGCTCAAGAAGACAAGGACTGCTGAGGCTGAAGCCAGGAAGAGGAAACACTCTGAAGCCTCTCCTACTGCCCCCTCCAAGAAGAAGAGGAAGACCAAGAAAGCTCGGGCTGCTTCCACAGAGCCCTTGATAGTTGAACCCATTTCTATGGTCTATCCTGAAGCTGAACGACAACTGACAATTCATGAGCCTGCTTCCACAGAGGCTCATGAAGCTGAAGACATTCCAGCAGCTGATCCCATTGCTGCTGAAGACATTGGTCAACATGACAATGTAGAAGATGGTGCAGTCCTTCCTCAGCATGAAAACATCGAACTCATCAGCATTGGTCGTCCACTGACGCCAATTGCACAGGATGCTTCATGGGCGGATCGCCCACAAGAGGAAGAAGACAATGAGGCCCAGCCCACTCTAACTCCACAGGCGTCGTCTGTGTTCCGCAGGCTTCGCAAAGGTCCAAGGCCTCAAGTCTCTGCTGAAGACATTCCGGCTGCATCAGCCGCAGAAGAAGGAGTCCCACAAGATCCCACTCCCCTGTCCCACCAAGAAGCAGTTCTCCAGGAGAATGTGCTTGTGACCGACCCTCCAGCTAGTCAAGTGGAGGATGAAAATCGTGAGGCTGCCACAACCACCAATGAAGCTAATGTGGAGCCCTCCCCAGCAAAAGCTTCAGAAGACAGCGAAGCCACTGATCCCGCCACTTCTGTTCCTGAGTCTGCTGCCGGTCCCCAATTGGACTATCATGTTGAGCACATGCCTCAGGTCCAGAAGCCAATCCTAGGACTGCCAGAATTATTGAGGAAGAAGACGATGCTACTTCACCGCCACCTCCTTCAGCACCTCCAAGCTCTTCTGCACCGCCAAACAACACCAACAACCTTGCTACTTCACCTACTCCTCATGGGAACGAGTAGAGGCTCTATGTCTTCAAACCTTTTTGGTCATTACTGACAAAAGGGGGAGAAGCATATGAGATTGATAGTCTTCAAGCGGGTCCATATGGTCGGGTGCTTTATATTTTGCTTCGTGCTTACAACTCTCGTTTTTGCTACATTTGGTTTTTATGAGTTGTAACAGTTAAACTAGATGGTCGTCTGCTACTTATTTGCCACCTTGTTTTGCGAAGATAAATTCCGCATGTGCGACGATAAATTCCGCACTTAGCTCATTCTGCAGACATCCATTTCCCATTATGCATGTCATTATCTTCATATACTTTCACATGCATAGTGGATCTCCACAAGTACAATCTGCCATGTGCATTTGCATTCCAAAAGCAAATTAACTTATAAGCACATCTTCAGGGGGAGCCCTTGCAACTTATGAAGACAATTCCTCATCCTTTACAATTTCACAGATTATATTCCCCGTTGAAAACTTCAACTAGTTTGTCATCAATCACCAAAAAGGGGGAGATTGTAAGTGCATCTAGTGCCACCCCTAGTTGGTTTTGGAGTATTGACGACAAACCTAGTTGAGGGACTAATGTGTTTGTGAGAATTGTAGGATAACACAGGTAGAAGTCCCTCATTGATTCGGTTTTACTACCAGAGATGACCCCTAAAAATGTATGAAGACATTGAAGTCAAAGGTGGTATATGAAGATATTCACATTGAAGACTATGAAAAGAGAAGACACTATATGAAGCCTATGGAGCTCGAAGACTTAGATCTTTCGTAATTCTTTTTCTTTTATGTTGAGTCATAGGAACCACCGTACTGTTAAGTGGGGTCCAAGAGAACCAGTCAGAATGACTGAAGTGATGCCTAAACCAAAAACCTATGTCTTCGAGTGAAGACTATGTGAGCAAATCTTGTCCAGAGTCGGACAAGTTAGCTTTGCTTGTAGCCCAAGTAAAGTTGCCGTGTGAGTTTGAAATCTGACCGTTGGAACACGTGTCAGTTCCTTAGTGACCCAGGGTCATTTCGGACAAATCAGGTCGGGTTGCCAAGTGGCTATAAATAGCCCACCCTGATAGAGGCAAAGGTGTCCCGTCTTTCGATGAGATGATGGATATCGCTTTGGTGGAAGTCGACTTTGACGATCCGACTACGAACGTGCGAGGACGTCGCGCCTTAGCAATCGCTAAACCAACTCCGAGAGGTTATTGACCACGCCGGAGCACGATCAACCTGACCACGAGGGTCTGTTTCCTGCGAGCAAACGAAGAACAAGCAAGAAACTGAGATTGCAATTTGGATATTGCGAATATAAGATGAAAGCTTTATTGATCAAGGTGGGGTTCTGTGACGCCTTTGTCTGGTCGTTGAACACAAACGAAGTACGCGAAGTTGCAGCTATGGCGAACTTTTAATCTAAACAAAACCCAAAGTCTAAACGGTGCCCTAAGGGCTGTATATATGGAGGAAGAGAGGGGAATTTCGTGGCCCTTGGTGGAGGGGTCCGAAATCAACCCTATCTCTTGTTTCCCCACATATACGGACTCTAAAAATAGCCTATACTTATGTATTTCGAAATTACATGGGCCTGGCCCAATAAAAAGGTGACGCAGCACCTATAATAGCCTTGGGACGAAATTTATGAAGTGGCATCTTGTATATTTCGTCCAAGGCTTCATGCACCCATTATGGTGGCTTCAAAGTCCTGAAATCATCACTTGTAACTCCGTTCTTGTTCCCCTTGCGCATGGCATCATCTCCAAGCTTGTTCTTGCTCCAATGTTCATCCTTCTCCAAGCTAGGCCCTTCATTTGTAAGCAAAACAAATGTATCCAATTTAAGCAGCATCATATTCTCATGAACATTAGAATCATTACCAAGAAACAAAAGTACCTGATAATTTAATTGGCATGCGCGAGCTCTAGTAATTGGTCCCGTATATGTAGCAGTAGGGGCTGTGGGTGTAACAATGGTATTGATGTCCTCATCATCCTCCCCTTCTTGAAATGAAGTCGTCCTCGACGGAAGCTCATCTTCCTCACCCAAATAAGGCTTCAAATCTGCAATGTTAAAAGTGGGACTAACCCCAAAATCTGCAGGCAGCTCAAGTTTATATGCATTATCATTTATTTTCTCTAACACCTTAAAGGGACCATCAGCATGTGGCATTAGCTTTGATTTGCGCAAATCAGGAAATCTATCCTTACGCAAATGTAACCAAACAAGATCTCCAGGTGCAAACACAACATGTTTTCTACCCTTATCTCCAGCAAGTTTATATTTAGCATTCATACGCTCAATGTTTTCCTTAGTTAACTCATGCATTTTTAAAATCAATTCAGCATGTTGTTTAGCATCAAAATTAACCTTCTCCGAAGATGGAAGAGGCAACAAATCAATAGGTGCACGAGGTAGGAAACCATACACAACTTCAAAAGGGCACATCTTAGTAGTAGAATGCAATGAACGATTATAAGCAAATTCAATATGAGGCAAGCATTCCTCCCACATTTTCTTATTATTCTTCAAAACAGCCCTAAGCATAGTAGACAATGTTCTATTGACTACTTCAGTTTGTCCATCAGTTTGGAGGTGACAAGTAGTACTAAAAAGCAGTTTAGTCCCCAACTTGGCCCATAAACATCTCCAAAAGTGGCTAAGAAATTTAGTATCACGATCTGAAACAATAGTATTTGGCACACCATGCAAGCGAATAATTTCACGAAAGAACAAATCAGCAACATTAACAACATCATCGCTTTTATTACATGGTATAAAGTGTGCCATTTTCGAGAATCTATCCACGACAACAAATATGCTATCCCTCCCCTTCTTTGTTCGAGGTAAACCTAAAACAAAGTCCATAGATATATCCTCCCAAGGAACTCTAGGTACAGGCAAAGGCATATATAAACCATGAGGATTGAGTCGTGACTTAGCTTTTTGACATGTAGTGCAGCGAGCAATAAAACGCTCAACATCCCGTCTCATCTTTGGCCAAAAGAAATGTGTAGCAAGTACGTCCTCCGTCTTCTTCACACCAAAGTGTCCCATTAATCCTCCTCCATGCGCCTCCTGCAACAACAAAAGACGAACAGAGCTAGCTGGAATGCATAGCTTGTTAGCACGAAACACAAATCCATCGTTAACGACAAACTTGTTCCACATTCTTCCTTCTTTACAATTCTGCATTACATCTTTAAAATCAGCATCATGCACATATTGATCTTTGATGGTCTCCAAACCAAATATTTTGAAGTCAAGTTGTGAAAGCATAGTATAGCGACGAGACAATGCATCAGCAATAACATTTTCTTTTCCCTTCTTGTGTTTAATGACATAAGGGAAAGTCTCAATAAATTCAACCCATTTAGCATGTCTACGATTCAGTTTAGCTTGACTTTTAATATGTTTCAAAGATTGATGATCAGAATGTATAACAAATTCTTTGGGCCATAAATAATGTTGCCATGTTTCTAAAGTCCGAACAAGAGCATATAATTCTTTATCGTAAGTAGAATAATTCAGACTAGGCCCACTCAATTTTTTAGAAAAGTATGCAACAGGTTTGCCATCTTGTAATAACACACCTCCTAATCCAATTCCACTAGCATCACATTCAAGCTCAAAAGTCTTATTAAAATCAGGAAGTTGGAGTAAAGGAGCATGTGTCAACTTATCTTTCAATACCGTGAAGGCTTCTTCCTGTGCGGTACCCCACAAAAAAGGCACACCTTTCTTTGTAAGCTCATTGAGAGGTGCAGCAATGGTGCTGAAATCTCTCACAAAACGCCTATAGAATCCAGCGAGGCCAAGAAAACTCCTCACTTGTGTGACCGTTTTGGGCTGCGGCCAACTCTCAATAGCTTCAATCTTGGCTTTGTCAACTTCAATTCCCTGTGGAGTAACAACATAGCCAAGAAAAGATACTCGGTCGGTGCAAAAGGTGCACTTCCCAAGGTTACCAAACAAACGTGCATCACGTAGAGCAATAAAAACAGCACGTAAATGTTCCAAATGTTCTTCCAAAGATTTGCTATAAATCAGTATATCATCAAAATAGACTACCACAAATCGTCCAATGAAAGCACGTAAAACTTCGTTCATTAGTCTCATGAAAGTACTAGGCGCATTAGTTAACCCAAAAGGCATGACTAACCACTCATATAAACCAAACTTTGTTTTAAATGCTGTTTTCCATTCATCACCCAATTTCATACGAATTTGATGGTAACCACTACGCAAATCAACTTTGGAGAATATTGTAGAGCCACTCAATTCATCAAGCATATCATCTATTCGTAATATTATTAATGCCTCTACAATCAACACACATACGTGATGTACCATCCTTTTTCGGCACTAGAATAATAGGAACAGCACAAGGACTAAGGGATTCGCGTATATAACCTTTGTCGAGAAGCTCTTGTACTTGACGCCTAATCTCCTTCGTCTCCTCTGGATTGGTATGGTATGGCGCACGGTTTGGCAGTGAAGCACCGGGAATTAAGTCGATCTGATGCTCAATCCCTCGAATAGGTGGTAATCCCGGTGGCACGTCTCGTGGAAAGACGTCAGCGAACTCCTGCAAAATGTTAGTGATAGCAGGAGGCAAAGAGGAAGGCACGTCCTCGAATGAAAATAATGCCTCTTTGCACACAAAAGCATAGCAAACAGATTTGCTGAAATCTAGCTCATCAATATCAGATTTGGTGGCAAATAAACATGCACTTTTCAATTTAATTTCAGAAGCAACACTAGATGGTTTATTATTAGGCTTCATTTGTTGCTCAAATTCTTTTGCCACAATCTGATTTTCACTCTTATTCTTCTCCTGTTTTGCTTTATTAGCTCTATTAATATCATCTTTCAAAATAGAATCAGGAGTCATAGGAAGCAAAGTAATATTTTTATCCTTATGAACAAGAGTATAATGATTGTTTCTACCATGGTGTACAACATTTTTATCAAATTGCCATGGTCTACCAAGTAATAAGGAACATGCTTGCATAGGTACCACATCACAATCAACATAATCAGCATATGTAGAGATACTAAAATGCACACGAACAGTACGTGTTACCTTAACCTTGCCGCTGTTGTTGAACCATTGGATGTAGTAAGGATGTGGATGTGGTCTTGTGGTGAGAGAAAGCTTCTCCACCATCTCCATGCTAGCCAAGTTGTTGCAGCTACCTCCGTCTATGATGACGCGCACAAAACGTTCCTTCACAACTCCCTTGGTATGGAACAAATTGTGCCTCTGATTTTGCTCAGCTTGTGTGACCTGCACACTCAAAACACGTTGAGCAACTAAACATTCATACCTGTCAGCGTCTTCAGGAGCCATGTATTGCGTCTCATGATCAGAATCATGTCCACCATGTTCTTCACGTGTAATAAGAGCCAAAGTCTCCTCATCATAGTCACTAGCAGACTCATATCCACCATCCGCGGTAGCAATCATCACACGCGGAGATTTGCATTCTCTCGCATAATGACCTCCTCCCTTACAACGACGACAAATAATATCAGTTGTGTGCCCTGTTGATGCCATGGAAGAAGAAGAACTCCGTGCAGGCCCAGCAGGTGCGCTCTTGGCAGATAATGGTGGTTGTGCCTGTTTTCTTGTATCACGACTGGAGGAGGCACCTAATTGAGGTGCTGGTGCAGTTGAAGTAGAAGATGCACGCGGTGTCCATGATGAAGGTCGGCCTGCAGAAAAGTTAGTTCGCGCCAATGCTTGTCGATCCTGCATTTCATGTTCAGCTTTACAAGCAAGATGGAATAAACGAGTGATATTAGTATACTCCTTATAGTCTAGAATGGTCTGAATCTCTCTATTTAATCCACCCAGAAAACGTGCAAGCATAGCTTCATTCTCCTCAACAATACCACATCTAATCATGCCAGTTTGTAATTCCTGATAATATTCTTCTACAGAATTTTTTCCTTGTCTTAAGCGCTGTAATTTTTGAAGCAATTCACGTTGATAATATGGTGGAACCCAACGAGTACGCATAGCAGTTTTCAAAGCAGCCCAAGTAGCGGGAATAGGATATAATCTACAATGTTCAGACCACCATACACATGCAAAACTAGTGAAAGCACAAACAGCAGCAGCAACCCGTCTCTCCTCGGGATATTGTAAACATGTAAAACGTTGTTCAGTTTCTAACTCCCAAGTAAGATATATATCAGGAACATATCTACCCTCAAATGGTGGAATATTCAATTTCAGTTTAGAAATATGGACATCATCTCGTACCTGAGGTGGTGGTGCAGGCCTACCATTACGAATATATACCTGAGGTCGACCTGCTGGTGGTGGTGCAGGTGGCTGCACGTAGTGCTGATTTTGATCGACCTCATCCTCATAATCTCCCATACAATCATCCTCCTCCGCATCAGCAGCAGGAGCCACAGAAGTATCAACAGCAGCACCAACAGTTTGGCCAAACGCAAGAGGAACACGGCTCGCTCGGCGGAGATCTGTTTCGCGACGTGGAGGTAGTCGTTGTTGTTGTTGTTGGAGAGGTGCGTTAGGTGCAGCGGGTGGTGGTGGTGGAAGACGCGCGAGCAATTCATTAAACTTGTTATAGAGCTTTGTTTAGAATGTCTTCTCCATGCCATCTATCTTCTCCATGGCCTCTTCAAATCTGTTTAGCACATCTTGCACCTGTCCACTCATCATTTGCTGAAATTTATCATGCAAATCCTTATTCGTCATGTTCTCCCAGTCAGTCTCGTCGGCTTGTGATCCTGGCATGGTTAGCAGCAATAGAAACACACAAGAATATGATCCTACAGACTACTAACAAGAGGTGGTGGTGGGTGTCACAAATCCGTCAAGCAAATCTCAAATTCTTACCAGTTCTTACCCAGCAGCAGGCGGTGATCGGCAACCGTTGTAGTCAAAAACTCTCAAAGCTTGGATAGAGCGATTACCAGGGAGAGTCAAACGCACGACGTAGATGTATGTGGAGCTGGGAAGGCTTATAATATGGTAGCAAAAAGGGTCAGCAATAATCAATTCAGAGATGCAAAGTTGAATAAACGCTCAACAACAGTACTGTGCTGGTCCTAGGCTAGACCGTGCTAGAGACGCGAGCCTAGAACACTAACAAAATCACGGCGCTGCACGTAAACAAGGGAAAAGCCCACTCTGGAATTTTTTTTTTCGCTCTTTTTTTTGCGCTGTTTTTATTTTGCGCTGCTCTTTTTTTTTGCGAAAAATCACTATAGTGGCGAGTGTCTCAAAACTCTTCCCAGGTCAAACTGACAGGATGGGCACGAAATTTTTTTTTACCAATTTTTTTTTCGACTGCCCGGACCCAAAAACTGGAAACGGGTCAAAAAAACTTTCTATAACGGCGACTGTCTCAATACGCTTAGAAACACCTAAAAATAGGATAGCCAGAAATTTTTTCGACAAGTGCGTTTTCGGAAAATTTTGGGCCTAAACGGAGGGTGGTTTCCGGACTCTTTTTTTTTCCGAAACCTACTCCGGCAAGGAAACACGAATCGGAAACTAGATGGATCCCGAAAACAAACCTAATAAGCAAGGAACTCGGATTGGTGGTGGATATATGGTGGTGGTATATGGCAGCGGTGGTGGTAGCGGTGGTAGTATATGGATCGGTGGTGGTATATGGACACGGATTGGTGGTGGTATATGGACACGGATTCGGAGCGGTGGTGGTAGATGGCAGGGGCGATGATGATGGTGCGGCGGCGGCGTGACAACTTATGACCAGAACTCGAAACTCTAAAAGACTAGACTCTAAGACCAGCAACTAGACCGACGATGCAACCGCAAATTCAACAAAGCAAAACCCTAAAAAGATTATGCAAAGGCTCAGATTGGTTCGGATATGATGAACTAACCCTAATTTTTTTTGTGGCTTTTTCATGGACTGTAGGTATGAAGAACAGACTCAATCCAAACTACGAAAAACTGTAAAGTCTCACCGAGCAACCTGGAAATCTGATACCACTTGATAGAGGCAAAGGTGTCCCGTCTTTCGATGAGATGATGTATATAGCTTTGGTGGAAGTCGACTTTGACGATCCGACTACGAACGTGTGAGGACATCGCGCCTTAGCAATCACTAAACCAACTTCCGAGGGTTATTGACCACGCCGGAGCACGATCAACCTGACCACGAGGGTCTGTTTCCTGCGAGCAAACGAAGAACAAGCAAGAAACTGAGATTGCAATCGGGATATTGCGAATATAAGATGAAAGCTTTATTGATCAAGGTGGGGTTCTGTGACGTCTTGGTCTGGTCGTTGGACACAAACGAAGTACGCGAAGTTGCAGCTATGGCGAACTTTTAATCTAAACAAAACCCGAAGTCTAAACGGTGCCCTAAGGGCTGTATATATGGAGGAAGAGAGGGGAATTTCGTGGCCCTTGGTGGAGGGGTCCGAAATCAACCCTATCTGTTGTTTCCCCACACATACGGACTGTAAAAATAGCCTATACTTATGTATTTCGAAATTACATGGGCCTGGCCCAATAAAAAGGTGACGCAGCACCTATAATAGCCTCGGGACGAAATTTATGAAGTGGCATCTTGTACATTTCATCCAAGGCTTCATGCACCCATTATGGGGGCTTCAAAGTCCTGAAATCATCACTTGTAACTCCGTTCTTGTTCCCCTTGCGCATGGCATCATCTCCATGCTTGTTCTTGCTCCAATGTTCATCCTTCTCCAAGCTAGGCCCTTCATTTGTAAGCAAAACAAATGTATCCAATTTAAGCAGCATCATATTCTCATGAACATTAGAATCATTACCAAGAAACGAAAGTACCTGATAATTTAATTGGTGTGCGTGAGCTCTAGTAATTGGTCCCGTATATGTAGCAGTAGGGGCTGTGGGTGTAACAATGGTATTGATGTCCTCATCACACCCCCTACAACCATAAACGGTTGGCTGCTCAGATTGAAAGTACGGCTTTTGTCGTTTGAGAGCAACCCACCTTGAAGCCTTTGAGAGAGAATTCCTTGCGAGGATAAAGCCCTAACCACCAGAGCCAGAGAGAATTGGGCATCACTTAAGTCTTCTTGTCTGTGTGATCTGAAGACTTATTACACTTGCGGACTGTGCATCCTCCAGACGGTTAGGCGTCGCGTTCTGAGCATCCAAGAGACATTGTGGATTGCCGGTGAACGAAGTCTGTGAAGGTTTGGGAGTCTACCTTGAAGACTTACCAGAGTGATTGGGCGAGGTCTATGTGACCTTAGCTCAAGGAGAATACAGTGAGGACTGGGTGTCCTGAGCTGCGTGTTCAGGACTGGGTGTCCGGGACTGTGTGTCCTAAGGTTTAAATACCTAGCCGCTCCAACCAGACGTACAGTTGTCACAGCAACTGGAACTGGTCCAGCAAATCATTGTCTTCAACGAGTCACTGGTTTCATCTTCACTTCCCTTTACTTACTGTTACTCCTTGTGAAGTCATTGTATGTTTGCACTATCATTTGTCTTCACTGAGTGACTGCGTGTTCTGTTTGGCTTCACAATATCTTCCTACCTGATCTTTACTACCTAGCTGCAATTAGTCTTTGTGCTTTCACTTCATTGAATACTTGACTATGGTTTGCCTAGTGTAGTCTACCTTCCGCTGCATGGTAATAGGTTTAATTTTATCGGTTGTCTTCAAAACTTCTATGTTCTGAAGACTTTCATAAAAATCGCCTATTCACCCCCCTCTAGTCGATATAACGCACTTTCACCCCCCTATCGCAGTCACTCACTAGGCGACGGTTCAGAACGCCGTCACGGAAAGGGGTTAAACACCATTTGTATAGCACCTCGCTCTACCAGTGGCAAGACGACATGATGTAGACAAACTAAACCCAATGAATATAAATAAACCCCGTCGTTTTATCCTTGTTGGTAACAATACAAATACGTGTCTTGTCCCTTTCTTTCACTAGGATATAGAGCACTACAAGATTGAACCCATGACAAAGCACCTCTCCCATTGCAAGATAAATCAATCTAGGTGGCCAAACCAAATGGATAAATCAGAGAGATACAAAGCTATAACAATCATGCATAATATAGTTCAGAGAAGACTCAATTAATATTGATGAATAATCTGATCATAAACCCACAATTCATCGGAACCCAACAAACACATCGCAAAAGAAGATTGCATTGGATAGAACTCCAAGAAGACCGAGGAGAACATTGTATTGAAGATCAAAGAGGCAGAAGAATCCATCTAGTTACTAGCTATGGACTTGTATGTCTGTGGTGAACTACTCACGCGTCATCTGTAGGGTGGCAAGGATGATGTAGAAGTCCTTTGTGATTGATTCCCCCTCCGACAGAGTACCGGAGAAGGCCTCCAGATGGGATCATGGAAGAACAGAAACTTGTGGCATCAGAAAAAGTGTTTTGGGTGGCTCTTTGTTGGTTTCCCGATTTTAGAGAATTTATGGAGGTGGAATGAGGTCAGACGGAGCCACGTCGGCCCCATAAGGCATCAGTGCGTGCCCTGTTGCCTTGCCATCTTCTTGTTTCTTGTCTGGTCTCCTCCCAAAGCTTCCAGGGCCTCTCTTGTCGAGAAAAAAATCGTCAAAAAGTTTCGTAGCGTCTAGACTCCATTGGTACCGATTTCCAGGAAAACCAAAAACAACACTACTGCAGGATGCTGCTAACGCGACACTACAATCAGAGACCCTACGCCGAAACTGTGTGCGATGCATTAATCACAAATGGTGATGTAATAAAACCATAAAAATGATGCAAAATGTTTGCGATGGCTGAGGCATCAAACATGATTCAGATTATAGTTGTGTGTATGATATGTGGAATATGGTTCACTCAAATGAACTATTTGCGATGAGCTTAACAACAGAAACGGGCAGCCAGATGACGGTGTGTGCGACGTACGGCATACTATTCACTCGGATGAACTGTTTGTGATTAGGCAACACAACAGAAATGGCCTGGTAGATCAAGGTGTGTGTGCGATTGACGGCATACAGTCACTCGGATGAACTGTGTGCGATTAGGCAACACAACAGAAATGGTCAGCCAGATCAAGGTGTCTGCAATTGATGGCATACACTTCACACGGATGAACTGTTTACGATTAGCCACAACAAATAGAAACAGCTAGATAGATCAATGTGTGTGCACTAGACGAGCACACATTCTAATTAAAAGAAGCGTGCACGATGGTAATAACGAGCGCACACGGTTGATGGTGAACTGCCGCTCGTCGTCGGGAGCCGCTTGGAGCACCATTGGAGCCGCGCAGGATACCCTCTAAGAATTTCTCGTGGTGGGTGTGCTTCTTCCAATGGTGGGGCGTGATCGAAAGGTTGAAGAGACACAAGGGTAGGTTAAATGGCCGCTGTAATAAATGGGGGCCGGCCGACCTGTAATCGTCACGTCTTGTCACGCTGTCCATAGTGGAGGATTCCAGTGCACGCTTGACAACACCGTACCACACGCGTGGGCTCGAAGAGGCGCCAAATGTATCGTCGGTGAGCCTGTTCCCGCGCTACCGCGCTGTTTACCGTGCAAGCTTCCCACCCGGATAGTTTGGCCACGCGCCGGCTAGAAGAGGGACAAATCGTGGGTGTTTATTGGCAAAAAGCTATGTAAAAACAAAGTGTGTGGAATGACTTCGGTCATAAGTTTGCCCTTGGGTGATGAGGTCAAAGTTACACATAAGGGTGATGATGGACACTCGAGTGCGATAATTAATTCTGCGCTCTACAGTGCAAACGGTGGAAGAAACCAACTGTGTGCAATAATGCCGAAGATCGCAGTCGAGTTAGCTATACAAATCGTGTGCTGTGAGATCGACAAGGTAAACTGATTCAAGAATGGTTAATAAAATCTAAGACCATTGCATATTAAGGTCAAAGTAGTGCTAGCAATATACGAGTCTCATATGATGCCATTTCAATGATTGTACCACAAAAGCTCGAAATGTTACAAGGTTCAAATTCTAGAGTTATATGGCTCAAATTCGAAGATTACAAGGTTCAAACTGGTATTAGAAATGAAATTCAGCTCATCAGCTACAAACGCTCGTGCTAATCCGCTGAACATGGATATCAGAGAGGTTCAAACTAATATCACTGTCTCTAAGTCTGGCTTCGAAATGTCACAATTTTTGCAAAGGGGTCAGCCACTGAGAAGTCATGTATGGGGTTGACGCGATGACTTCCGATTACTCTGTCATCTGAAGTTCCAAAATGAAATTCAGCATTTTTGGAGCCTACTCTATTCTGTCGCAGGCGCCGGCGCTGATCAACAAACCATTCATTTTTGCGAAATAAATGTAGGGCAAACCTCATTTCCTTCAGCACCCTTGCTCTAAGAACAAAGAACCTGGCGAATATAATCTCCGGTAAGGTCCCTCGGTAGGAGTTCAAAGTAATTTCTGAGAGATGCAGATCTAGGCATTCGACGTGATTGTTATATTGTATCACATTATCCACCATTGGGCCTAATCTTATCTGCAAAAGAAGAAAACTGTTAGTGCCTACATGGTGTTTTGAACATTACTACAGGCCTAGCTATTTGGTTTACAGGATTTGTAAAATGCACTAACATGCCATCTTCGATCTGACATGATTAACATGTGCATTTGATTACATTCTAGAAAAATGTAGTTGTCTTCACAAGAGGTTGGAGTGGATGAAAAGTTCCCTAAGAAAACTAGTACAGATGAATCCAAAGGAGAAATGCTTATTGATTGTAACCATATGGATCAAGCAACCAATATGGGGGGGGGACATGTATGTACTGAAATCCTCCAAAAGAACCTTCAGAAATCGTAGTACATTGTCATTGTAAACTTGGAAAAAGGTGTCACAAATTGAACTCCCTTATGGTTAACATTCAACAAGAAAGGAACATCACCTCGATATATAGCTTCTCCCAGGCACGGAAAGCTTCTCAGGAGACTGACAACTTACTCCAGGTCAGGCCCGATAGATTCTAGTGCCAAGACCTTCACTGTGTGCAGTTTCTGGGTTAAGCTTGTCAGAATAATTTTCTGAATGACAGATGAACAAACATCTTCAAAATTAGAAATAATGTTAATTTGTAGAAGGAGAGGTAGAAGGCCGCTATTTTACCTGAACGGGTATGGATCCAATAGCAAGTTCGGAGTATTTGTCAGACGAGTAGCCTGCCACTGTCAATTTCGGCGCAGAAATGACATTGATTCTTGTTGGACCTTCTTGATCAACTGCAAGTAATCTCTCAAGTGCAGGTGTGCCCTGGATGACCATACCGTGTTACACATCTTGTGGTGTCTTCCCGCCGCACCAGCAACACACATAAATAGTCCGGAGAGTCATGGAGGTGATGTGGAAGGTACCAAACCCATTGATCGCCTGAAGACGAAGGTACTCGAGTGCAGTACAGCCACGGAGCAGGCGCTCCATGTCACCCTTCGAGAGGCAGACGGCGACGAGCTCGAGGTGCTTCAGTCGTGGTAGAATAAGAGCGGACGCATCATTAAGGGGCAGGAAATGGCAGCTCCTGAACTTGGTGACGCGCAGCGTGGGCACGAGGCGGAGGGCGGGCGTTGGCAGGGACCGCATATGCCCATCATCAAGAGTGAGCTCCTCGAGCTAATCTAGGGTGGGGGATCGGAACCAGACATCAAGCTTGGCTCGGTCCTTGCCGTTGGAACGGAACTTTCCCATTCTAAGGCCTTTGGTTGGGCCAAGGTGACTGCCGAGGATCTTGGAGAACACATCCAAGCTTTTGCGATAGCCATGGCAGAGCTGGTGGGTGTCGATGAGGTCGAGAGGACTGGAGTTCAATAGGGGACGCCACCGTCGGGAAAGGAAGTTTGTCCGCGCCCCATATTTTATTGGGAGGGGGGAGATGATGACTCTCAACATATCATTGGGGAGGCTGCTGATTAAGTCTAGGCCTGCTGGAGTCGCTTGTGGTTCTAGCTCGCCCCGCCTCTGCTTGTTGGAAGTTCCGTTCTCCACCTCTGGAGTCTCCTTGTCAATGGAGCTTTCTGATAGAAATGGGAGTACATGGAATATTTAGTTAAAACAAGGCAATAGAAAAGTGTATTGGTAACTAGAAGTTATTAGGTAAGAATATAGTAAGAAAAGGGAATAACAATTGGTTGCTTAAATACTACACAATTCATTTGACATTGTTGGGTAACTCAACATATGCAGATTGTTGAAAAGTAAACTTACTTTGAACAAAGTCTGGATGGATGATTTTGTCGGGGAAGTTAGCATATATCTCATGACCAGGCCCTTTTATGTGCAGTGCAATTTTAGTGCCAGCTTTCAGTACATAAAACTTTGCAATTTCATTCCAAGAGCCAGTGCCAAAATAGGAGTCACCACGTTCATCAAGTCTTACAGTAGCAACGATTGTAAATCCATGGTTTGTGTGTAGTATGACATCCGTGGAGCCTTGATCTATGTAAAGGGAAAAATTTCACACTACATAATCTGTTGCATAGCGAGGGATGTTCTGTAGAAAATGGTAGGATTGTTAAAGGAAATATGGTAACATGCAAATATGGGCCCAAATTGAAAGAACTGTATAGCAGTTGAAATCGAAGGACAAAAATCTATAATTAAACAGATAGGGTAAGCATGATGTCATGGAAAAATGAGAGTAATCAAAAGAACAATACATCATTAATTTGCCTCATATAGAAAGAAGAGGGGGAAAATCCCCTTTGACGTATATGGTGCATGTGGCACCTTTGATCCAAATATAGCAATATTTAGAATATGTTCAGGAAAGTAGGCCATGCCAAGCGATTTGGGATGAGATTGAACATACCGCATGCGTCCTCAAGTTATCTGGTACGGAGAGATGGAATCTTTGGTGGTGGTCGCAAAGTCCTGAAGTGTCGGTGCACTGTACATTCTATGAATGAAAGAAAACCCTCAAATCAGCTCGAATAGAAATGAATTCACGATTATTTCCGCCGGGTGATTAAAGGAGGCAGATGAACTGGGATAAGAGATGATATAATATCTCGTTAAATTAGTTACCTTGTCGTCCATGAGAAAGAACCCTCAGTACGACAGATTCCCCAACCGAGCAGAGCTGAGTCGACCGCGAGCAGCGTCGAGAAAGTCGATCGTGATAGGCGGCGGCAAGTGGAAGTGGCAAAATGCGGTGGGCTTTGCCGACAGCCTGGCGCGGCGGCAGGCGGCGAGCTATGTGTTTACCGCCGCGATAGGCGGTGCCATGGCATAGACGCGGAGGAGCTTGTGCAGGTGTGAATGGGGAACGTACTGGAGGGTCCGAGGGGGTGGCGGGCGGGGTGAGGGTTTTTGTGATGTGGGGATGGTGAGGGTTTTCTTTGTTCTTTTTTGAATTGGGTGGTGAGGGTTTTTTGTCCCACAAAGAATTTTTGGGGCGACGGTTTGCTAGAGCAAACCGTGTGTGACTGACGCAGTAGGCAAAATGAAAGTCATTGCACATGGTTCCAATTTTGGGAACCGTGGTGATTGACGTACTACCTCCGTCCTGGTTTATTGGTCCCCCGTTGTAATTTTTACCAAAATTTGGCAAAATATTTAACATACTCAGACATAGATAATAAGCGTACACGTACATAAGCATATTCAACCATAAGTACATAGTTCGACCGTCATTAAGCATACTCAAGCATACATAGTTCGATCCATCCCACATCTCATCTCACAGGCCGGCCGGCACGATCCTGAAGCTTCTCCAGGTACTCGGCGTACGCGCCGTGCGCCACCCTGCGAGAATACTTCTGCCTGAAGGAGCCAACTGCCCGTCCTCTTGCATGAGCCAGAACACTTAGATACGCGTCATGAAGCTTGTGGTTGCAAAATGGGCATCCATAGCCGTCGTTCCAGGTCCTAATACGCCTGTTATGCATTCCCACATAAAGCTCCCTCAGGGTTCGCCTCTTGTACCTCCTCTGGGCATTTTCATCCTCGCTATCCACATCTTCAGACAACACCTATACAAATAGTAAAACAAATTTGGCATCAAATCACTGATTACATGTTGTGAAGTAGGATTAGGAATTTATGGCTATTTATTTATACATATCCAGAGATTATGGTTCGATTTTTAAGCACGTCTATGTACAGACCAATCTTGAAGAAAATAATGGCACAAACATATGTAGGTCATTCAAAATCAATTGTCAAGTCCTGGCTAGGAATTATTAGCACGAACACTAACCCTAGTCGGATTACTAACAGAAATCATTTGCACAGATGAAACAACTAACCACCCATCACATGAACCATTCAAACAATCAATACACTACACGGATCTAATGAAACTTACCCAGATTTCATGGATTGGGAGAACATAACCACAGGATTTCTATTCCAAAAAGGGGGAGACAGGAGTAACCAGAGAAACCCTATGATCTATTTGACACATAAATGGGTATAGATGACTAACCAGCTGTCCGTCATCGTCGAAGTCATCGCCGGAGTGGTTGTCGGAGTCGGTGCGGAACTCCGCTTCCAGTTGTGGAAGCTCGACGCCGTCGACGACGTCAGGGTGCAGTGATAACTCACCGACGGTGACAGTAACCTCTATCTCCATCTCCACGCCGTGCTCCCGTGCTTTAGCAGCCCCGGCGTCGCCACTCCCTCCGATGGGGCGCTTCGGCGGCATCCTCATACACTAACAACTTTGAGGACTGAGAGCGGAGTCGAGTATGCAAGCAGAGAGAGATGATTGTGTGTGCATAGCGAGGATGGGGGGTGCCGCCGCTCGGGCGCACCATTAATATGGAGTAGTGGGAGATGTGGGAGAGAGGTGGGCGGCGGTCAAACCGATGGCTTGCCTCCCGGTGAGCCTGCGCACCGGACTGCTGGCATTCCTACCAAAGTTTCACATAGCTACTCGCATGCCTCCCGATGACACTGCGCAGCGAGCACGCCTCCATCAATTCACACACCTGCACGCACGCCTCCCCATCTGCCTGCGCGGCGGACTGCTCACATGCGTCCCATCAACTCACTCCTGCTCGCACGGCACACGGGTCGCGCGGCGGCACGTATATTGTTTTTCTATTTGGATGATTAATGCTGCCGCTTTATTTCTTAACCGAAGCATGGCACGTATGCATTTTTGGTCTAACGCTCACGGTTCGAATAAATAATCCGTTTGGGATATTGGTTCCCAATTATTAATAATCTCCCGTCTGTAATTAGATAAAGATTACATCAAAACTGGTCTCAAATTTGACAAAACAGTACAATGCCACTTTGTATTGGTGTCCATATGACAACACGATAAGGTTCATGAACTTCAAATAAGTTTTGGATGTACTAGAATTTAAAAATCAAGATTCTCAATGTTTGAAATTTGTTGCACGGGTAGTAAACATTCACCCAGTGAGACACATGTGTTTTTGCAATCCATTTAGGTGCACTGTCACGTGTGCATGTAGCTCAAATTTGATTTTTGCACATTATACCCGTAGAAAATCAATCAATCAATGTACTAAAACGTCTTAATGATCTCTGTGACTTTTTTGAAATTAAAACGTCCCTACTTTGGTAACATGTATGTTCACCATAGGATAATTAATTTAACATACATCGTAGTTGCGGTGGATTCGCGGTGTGTGTGTGGGTGTGTGCGTCTGGGGGTGGCGGGTGGCTCGCAGTACACTACGAGTTGTGAGCCACCGTGCGGGTTGGACGTTTTGTTAGGTAGGCCAGTGCCACATTAGAGTCGTGAAATCGTTATTTAAAACATTACACAACCCTTTCATACATTAATGTTTTGGCCACATGCAATCGATGGTTGTCCTACACGACACTCGATACTCACTTGTTACGCTTTCTGTGGGCCCATGAGGTCGTCGTCCATCACTTTGACAAACAGCCAGCAGTGAGGTTAATTTGACCAGCAAGGTAGAATCTTTTTTGTTTGTGTTATGGTGGTATATAGTACGCGTCGAAGAGGTGGGAGGGGACTAGCATATATACTATACGTACGCGTCTGTGAACAAGTACACCTCACTCAGTGTCGGGACTTTTTGGTTACCGAGGCACGTGCCACATCAAAATTGTGAAATTGGTTATTCAAACATCACACACAACACCTTTTTGGGCCACATGCATATCCTAACTAGGACACTCACATGTGACGCTTCCATCTGTGGGCCCACGAGGCCATCGTCGATGCATGCATGCATCACTTTGACCTACATCGGGAGAGGTTAATTAATTTCACCATCGGTGAGGATTCTTTTGGGTTTTACATATATTACGGCAGGAGCATATAGTATGCGGTGAAGAGGGGGGAAGGGGACCATCATATGTAGTACGCTTGATATGAACCTCGCTCTGTGTGGGTGCATGGTTTATGGTTTCTGAGGCATGTGGAACATCAAAGTTGTGCATTTTGGGTATTCAACATATATATGTTTGGCCCACATGCAAAGTGGTGGTGGTTGTCCTCTCGCACCCACTTAAGCGGTTATCAGCGATATCGATGCTTTCCATCTGTGGGCCCGCTTGGTCCATCACTACTTTTTGCCTCACAACAAGTGAGGTTAATTTGACTTAGGAGGGGATTATTATTTTTGCTCTGGGATGACATGCATGATACAGTTTGTGTTGGAAATATGCCCTAGAGGCAATAATAAATTGGTTATTATTATATTTCCTTATTCATGATGATTGTCTATTGTTCATGCTATAATTATATTAACCGGAAACCGTAATACATGTGTGAATACATAGATCGTAATATGTCCCTAGTAAGACTCTAGTTGACTAGCTCGTCGATCAATAGATGGTCATGGTTTCCTGACCATGGACATTGGATGTCGTAGATAACGGGATCACATCATAGGAGAATGATGTGATGGACAAGACCCAATCCTAAGCATAGCACAAGATCGTGTAGTTCGTTTTGCTAGAGCTTTTCTAATGTCAAGTATCATTTCCTTAGACCATGAGATTGTGCAACTCCCGGATACCGTAGGAATGCTTTGTTTGTACCAAACGTCACAACGTAACTGGGTGGCTATAAAGATACACTACAGGTATCTCCGAAAGTGTGTTGGATTGGCACGAATCGAGACTGGGATTTGTCATTCCGTCTGACGGAGAGGTATCTCTAGGCCCATTTGGCAATGCATCATCGTAATGAGCTCAAGGTGACTAATAAGTTAGCCACAGGATCATGCATTGCGGAACGAGTAAAGAGACTTGCTGGTAACGAGATTGAACGAGGTATGGGGATACCGATGATCGAATCTCGGGCTAGTAGCATACCGGTGGACAAAGGGAATTGTATACGAGATTGATTGAATCACCGACATCGTGGTTCATCCGATGAGATCATCATGGAACATGTGGGAGCCAACATGGGTATCCAGATCCCGCTATTGGTTATTGGCCGGAGAGATGTCTCGGTCATGTTTGCATGGTTCCCGAACCCATAGGGTCTACACACTTAAGGTTCGGTGACGCTAGAGTTGTTATGGGAAATAGTATGTGGTTACCGAAGGTTGTTCGGAGTCCCGGATGAGATCGCAGACGTCACAAGGAGTTCCGGAATGGTCCGGCGGTGAAGATTTATATATGTGAAGTCCAGTTTCAGTCACCGGCATGGTTTCGGGGGTTATCGGTATTGTATCGGGACCACCGAAAGGTGTCCGGGGGTCCACCGGGTGGGGCCACCTGCCTCTGGGGGCTTAATGGGCTGAACAAGGGTGGGAGCCAGCCCCGTAGTGGGCTGGTGCGTTCCCCAAGGGCCCAAGGCGCCTAGGGTTGGAAACCCTAGGGGGTGGGGGCGCCTCTCACCAAACTTGGGGGGCAAGTCCCCCCCTTGGCCGACTCCCCCCTCTAGATGCATCTAGGGGGGCCGATCGCCGCGAGTACGGTGCTAGATCGGACCTTCCATGATTTGAATCGCCGCGAGTACGACTCCATCATCCGCGTTCCTTGTAACGCTTCCACTTACCGATCTTCAAGGGTATGAAGATGCACTCCCTCTCTCTCATTGCTAGTATCTCCTAGATTGATCTTGGTGACACGTAGGAATTTTTTTAATTATTACTACGTTCCCCAACAGTGGTATCAGAGCTAGGTCTATGCGTAGATTCTTTGCACGAGTAGAACACAAAGTAGTTGTGGGCGATGATTTGTTCAATTGGCTTACTGTTACTAGTCTTATCTTGATTCGGCGGCATTGTGGGATGAAGCGGACCAGACCGACCTTACACGTACGCTTATGTGAGAGTGGTTCCACCGACATGCACTTGATGCATAAGGTGGCTAGCGGGTGTCTGTCTCTCCCACTTTAGGCGGATCAAATTCGATGAAAAGGATCCTTATGAAGGGTAAGTAGCAATTGGCATATCACCGTTGTGGCTTTTGCGTAGGTAAGAAACGTTCTTGCTAGAAACCCATAGCGGCCATGTAAAGCATGCAATGACAATTAGAGGACGTCTAACTTGTTTTTGCAGGGTATGCTATGTGATGTGATATGACCAAAAGGATGTGATGAATGATATATGTGATGTATGAGATTGATCATGTTCTCGTAATAGGAATCAAGACTTGCATGTCGATGGGTATGACAACCGGCAAGAGCCATAGGAGTTGTCTTAATTTATTGTATGACCTGCGTGTCATTGAAAATGCCATGTAATTACTTTACCTTATTGCTAACTGTTAGCCATAGTAGTAGAAGTAATAGTTGGCGAGACAACTTCATGAAGACATGATGATGGAGATCATGATGATGGAGATCATGGTGTCATGCCGATGACGAAGGTGATCATGCCACGCCTCGAAGATGGAGATCAAAGGCGCAAGATGATAATGACCATATCATGTCACTTTATGATTTGCATGTGATGTTTGTCATGTTTACATCTTATTTGCTTAGAACGACGGTAGCATAAATAAGATGATCCCTCACTAAAATTTCAAGAAAAGTGTTCCCGCTAACTGTGCACCGTTGCAAAGGTTGTTGTTTCGAAGCACCACGTGATGATCGGGTGTGATAGATTCTAACATCTGCATACAACGGGTGTAAGCCAGATTTACACATGTGAAACACTTAGGTTGACTTGACGAGCCTAGCATGTACAGACATGGCCTCGGAAATCGAGAGACCGAAAGGTCGAACACGAGTCGTATAGTAGATACGATCAACATGGAGATGTTCACCGTTGATGACTAGTCCATCTCACGTGATGATCAGACACGGCCTAGTCGATTCGGATCATGTATCACTTAGATGACTAGATGGATGTCTATCTGAGTGGGAGTTCATAAAATAATTCAATTAGATGAACTTAATTATCATGAACTTAGTCTAAAATATCTTTACAAGATGTCTTGTAGATCAAATGGCCCACGCTAATGTTGCCCTCAACTTCAACATGTTCCTAGAGAAAAGCAAGCTGAAAGACGATGGTAGCAACTATACGGACTGGGTCCGAAACTTGAGGATCATCCTCATAGCTGCCAAGAAAGCATATGTCCTTGAAGCACCGCTAGGTGACGCACCCATTTTCCAAACAACTCAAGATGTTATGAACGCCTGGCAGTCGTGTAGTGATGATTACTCCCTGGTTCAGTGCGGCATGCTTTATAGCTTAGAACCGGGGCTCCAAAAGCGTTTTGAGCAGCACGGAGCATATGAGATGTTCCAAGAGCTGAAAATGGTTTTCCAAGCTCATGCCCGGGTCGAGATATATGAATTCTCCGACAAGTTCTATAGTTGTAAGATGGAGGAAAACAGTTCTGTCAGCGAGCATATACTCAAGATGTCTGGGTTGCACAACCGCTTGTCTCAGCTGGGAGTTAATCTTCCAGATGACTCGGTCATTAACAGAATCCTCCAGTCGCTTCCACCCAGCTACAAGAGCTTTCTGATGAACTACAATATGAAAGGGATGGAAAAGACCATTCCTTAGTTATTTTCAATGCTGAAATCAGCGGAGGTGGAGATAAAAAAGTAACATCAAGTGTTGATGGTGAATAAGACAACTAGTTTCAAGAAAGGCAAGGGTAAGAAGAACTTCAAGAAGGACGACAAGGGGGTTGCGGCGCCTGGTAAATCAGTTGCTGGGAAGAAGCCAAATAATGGACCCAAGCCCGAGACTCAGTGCTTTTATTGCAAGGGAAATGGTCACTAGAAGCAGAACTGCCCCAAGTACTTAGCAGATAAGAAGGCCGGCAACACCAAAGGTATATGTGATATACTTGTTATTGATGTGTACCTTACCAGCGCTCGTAGTGGCTCCTGGGTATTTGATACCGGTGTCGTTGCTCATATTTGTAACTCAAAACAGGAGCTACGGAATAAACGGAGACTGGCGAAGGACGGGGTGACGATGCTCGTCGGGAATGGTTCCAAGGTCGATGTGATCGCTGTCGGCACGCTACCTATACATTTACCCCCGGGATTAGTTTTAAACATCAATAATTGTTATTTAGTGCCATCTTTGAGCATGAACATTGTATCTGGATCTCATTTAATGCGAGATGGCTACTCATTTAAATCCGAGAATAATGGTTGTTCTATTTATATGAGAGATATGTTTTATGGTCATTCCCGGTGGTCAATGGTTTATTTTTATTGAATCTCGAATGTGATGTTACACATATTCATAGTGTGAATGCCAAAAGATGTAAGGTTGATAATGATAGTCCCACATACTTGTGGCACTGCCGTCTTGGTCACATTGGTGTCAAACGCATGAAGAAACTCCATGCAGATGGACTTTTGGAGTCTCTTGATTATGAATCATTTGACACATGCGAACCATGCCTCATGGGCAAAATGACCAAGACTCCGTTCTCCGGGACAATGGAGCGAGCAACCAACTTATTGGAAATCATACATACTGATGTGTGCGGTCCAATGAGCGTTGAGGCTCGTGGTGGCTATCGTTATGTCCTCACCCTCACTGATGACTTAAGTAGATATGGATATGTCTACTTAATGAAACACAAGTCCTGGAAATCATGTTGTTAGACAACGGTGAACCTTCAAACTATGAAGAAGCGATGTCGGGCCCAGATTCCAACAAATGGCTTGAAGCCATGAAATCCGAGATAGGATCCATGTATGAAAACAAAGTATGGACTTTGACAGACTTGCCCGATGATCGGCAAGCCATATAGAATAAATGGATCTTTAAGAAGAAGACTGATGCGGATGGTAATGTGACCATCTATAAGGCTCGACTTGTCGCTAAGGGTTATCGTCAAGTTCAAGGGGTTGACTACGATGAGACCTTCTCACCCGTAGCAAAGCTGAAGTCCGTTCGAATCATGTTCGCAATTGCCGCATTCTACGATTATGAGATATGGGAAATGGACGTCAAAACGGCATTCCTTAATGGTTTCCTTAAGGAAGAATTGTATATGATGCAGCCGGAAGGTTTCGTCGGTCCTAAGAATGCAGAAAAGGTATGCAAGCTCCAGCGCTCCATTTATGGGCTGGTGCAAGCATCTCGGAGTTGGAACATTCGTTTTGATGAAATGATCAAAGTGTTTGAGTTTATGCATACTTATGGAGAAGCCTGTGTTTACAAGAAAGTGAGTGGGAGCTCTGTAGCATTTCTCATATTATATGTGGATGACATACTATTGATGGGAAATGATATAGAACTTTTGGAAAGCATAAAGGCCTACTTGAATAAGTGTTTTTCAATGAAGGGCCTTGGAGAAGTTGCTTACATATTAGGCATCAAGATCTATAGAGATAGATCGAGACGCCTCATTGGTCTTTCGCAAAGCACATACCTTGACAAGATATTGAAGAAGTTCAATATGGATCAGTCCAAGAAGGGGTTCTTGCCTGTATTGCAAGGTGTGAGATTGAGCACGGCTCAATGCCCGACCTCAGCAGAAGATAGAGAAAAGATGAGTGGCATCCCCTATGCCTCGGCCATAGGGTCTATTATGTATGCCATGCTGTCTACCAGACCTGATGTGAACCTTGCCATAAGTTTGGTAGGGAGGTACCAAAGTAATCCCGGCATGGAACACTGGACAGCGGTCAAGAATATCTGAAGTACCTGAAAAGGACTAAGGATATGTTTCTCATTTATGAAGGTGACGAAGAGCTCATCGTAAAGGGTTACGTCAATGCTAGCTTTGACACAGATCTGGATGACTCCAAGTCACAAACCGGAAACACGTACATTTTGAATGGTGGGGCAGTCAGCTGGTGCAGTTGCAAGCAAAGCGTCATGGCGCATGTGAAGCGGAGTACATAGCAGCCTCGAAGGTAGCACATGAAGCAGTCTGGATGAAGGAGTTCATCATCGACCTAGGAGTTATTCCCAATGCATCGGGCCCGATGACTCTCTTCTGTGACAACACTGGAGCTATTGCCCTTGCCAAGGAGCCCAGGTTTCACAAGAAGACCAGGCATATCAAGCGTCTCTTCAACTCTATTCGTGAATATATTCAAGATGGAGACATAGATATTTGTAAAGTGCATACGGATCTAAATGTCGCAGATCCGTTGACTAAACCTCTTCCACGAGGAAAACATGATCAACACCAGAACTCTATGGGTGTTCGATTCATCACAATGTAACTAGATTATTGACTCTAGTGCAAGTGGAAGACTGTTGGAAATATGCCCTAGAGGCAATAATAAATTGGTTATTATTATATTTCCTTGTTCATGATGATTGTCTATTGTTCATGGTATAATTGTATTAACCAGAAACCGTAATACATGTGTGAATACATAGAACGTAATATGTCCCTAGTAAGCCTCTAGTTGACTAGCTCGTTGATCAATAGATGGTCATGGTTTCCTGACCATGGACACTGGATGTCGTTGATAACGGGATCACATCATTAGGAGAATGATGTGATGGACAAGACCCAATCCTAAGCATAGCACAAGATTGTGTAGTTCGTTTTGCTAGAGCTTTTCTAATGTCAAGTATCGTTTCCTTAGACCATGATATTGTGCAACACCCGGATACCGTAGGAATGCTTTGGGTGTACCAAACGTCACAACGTAACTGGGTGTCTATAAAGGTACACTACAGGTATCTCCGAAAGTGTCTGCTGGGTTGGCACGAATCGAGACTGGGATTTGTCATTCCGTTTGACTGAGAGGTATCTCTGGGCCCACTCGGCAATGCATCATCATAATGAGCTCAAGGTGTCTAATGAGTTAGCCACGGGATCATGCGTTGTGGAATGAGTAAAGAGACTTGCTGGTAACGAGATTGAACGAGGTATGGGGATACCGACGATGGAATCTCGGGCAAGTAACATACGGATGGACAAAGGGAATTGTATACGGGATTGATTGAATCCCCGACATGGTGGTTCATCTGATGAGATCATCGTGGAACATGTGGGAGCCAACATGGGTATCCAGATCCTGCTGTTGGTTATTGGCCGGAGAGATGTCTCGGTCATGTCTGCATGGTTCCCGAACCCGTAGGGTCTACACACTTAAGGTTCAGTGACGCAAGAGTTGTTATGGGAAATAGTATGTGGTTACTGAAGGTAGTTAGGAGTCCTGTATGAGATCGCGGATGTCACGAGGAGTTTCGGAATGGTCCGGAGGTGAAGATTTATATATGGGAAGTCCAGTTTCAGTCACCGGCATGGTTCCGGGGGTTATCTGTATTGTCCGGGACCACCGAAAGGTGTCCGGGGGTCCACCGGGTGGGGCCACCTGCCTTGGGGGGCTTAATGGGCTGAACAAGGGTGGGAACCAGCCCCCTAGTGGGCTGGTGCGCCCCAAGGGTCCAAGGCGCCTAGGTTCGTAAACCCTAGGGGGTGGGGGCGCCTCACACCAAACTTGG